>NC_057862.1:362201571-362510709 GCF_019393635.1 Dromiciops gliroides
AGTAGAGACTATTTTTAGTTTAGTTTTTATTTATATTCCTACTGTGTAGCCCAAAGTAAGTGTTTAAATGAGAGTTTAAGGGATAAAATAAAAATAAAGGGGCATAATTTACACTACCAAGTAAATCTTAGCTCACTGGTTTCTTAGATCACTGAAAGGTACAAACTGGCTCCGTCTCCAGTGGGTTAATGAAGTGGCAAAGAGCAAAAGTTAGAGGCAAAGAGTTAACTCCCTGTGTGTTTGATGCTTAGCTCACTTCAGTTTGTCTTTAGTAACTTACCTCTGGCTCTAAAAGTATCAAGACTGACACCATCAGTATCTCTCAGAAAAGGTTCAAGTTTCCGTGCAGAGAACTTAAAAACAAACAAAAAACGACACTCTCACAATCACCTCCAATCATCTTTAATTCACCATTAAAGTCAAAGTCATCTAAAGAGGTCCATGGATTGAAATAACTTTTGTTTGTTACCCGCTGCCTTCGAAGTAGAGGTGGAAGCGTGTGGTGGTGGCTGGGGAGCTGCTGATGTTTTTTGGAAATGTCAAATGAAATCATACCTTAAACATTAGAACGTGCTTAATACTTCTTTGGGATTAACACTTCACTGGGATACAAAAGCATTTCTCCAACTCAAGCATCTTACCTGAAAACTGGAGAGCAGAAGGCAGCCAAGGCGTTTGCTTTCGGCCAGGTCTATGCTGATAGATCTGCTGAGCTCTAACATACAAAAGCATTACCATCATGCTAAAAGAAGTCCAACATCTTTACTTATATATGTAGAAATAGGTCCCTTTGGATACAATCCAAGACAGGAACACCTCCTAAGATTTTTTTTTAATTGACTTTTCTTGTTTTCAGCTTATCCTTTTAAGCAATAAAGCTTTGTTTAAAAAAGATAACTTTTCTAAAATGTATTATAAAAGAATGACAAATAGGAAGAATTCAAAGAAATATGCGAAGACTTGTGTATAACATGGAACTGAAAGATAAACCAAAAAAATCTAGCTATAAGTGAAGACAACTTTAAACACAAAACTCAGATTAAACAATGGACAATGTTGGTTCTCATTTATTAGAGTTAAAGCACATACCATTTCATTGGACTAGTATTATATAAAGCTGTCTGTATTATCAATCTACAGTAACTCTTTTAGGCTATTGTGCTTAACTTTTCAGAGGTTGTACCTTGTGGTGGGTTTAATTGTGATTAGATCAAGATTTCCATACCTTATCAAAACAGTCAATTAAAATAACATAACATACTTAATAATAACACCTGACATTTATATAGTTCTACAAAGCACTTTTTATTTTCTTACTTTCCTATTATTAAAGTACCCTGAAAGTAACTTTTTTTATTACTGCAGGAACATCATTATGAATCATTATATTGTACCATGGAATACTACAATTCTCTCACAGGCAGTATAGGACTATTTGTCCCCTACTGATTCGATCCCTTCTGTGCTCTTATATACGGTCACTTCACACTACCTCTAAGGTGTCTGACAGCCCTTCACTGTTTCTGATCCATGGTCTTGATTAACTAAGCAAATGATGGTTACTGGGGTTAACTGTGTAGCAAAGCCCATTAAATCAGTAACCTTTTACACCTAACTCTAAAAAAACAGGCTCTGGGTGTGGGCCTATGGGTGGTTCCACTAACTCTTACAAGAACTGTTCCCCACTTCCCCCCTTCTTAAAAATAGTGCTTCAAGACCATTTGTGATTGCTGTCAGGGTCAGAAATATATTCTGGATGGTTAAAATCTGCTAGAAGTTTGACTACTAGCTTAAGTGAGATATTACTAGACTACAGAAAACACTAACCTTCATTGGCAACTCTTATTGAAATGTTCCACATTAACTTTATGAGTCTTTCCTTACTACTATTAAAACAAAACCAATAAATCTACATAAAAAGCAGTATCAAATTTCTCATCACAGAATATAGTGAATTCTAAAGCATAAACCTAAATATCTTCATAATTTTACTTTTTAATCTTCTCTGTGAAATGTACATGTTCCACCATAATGTCAAAAAACCCCAAGAAACCATTATCTCCATCATTCTCTGCTTTAATGGATTAAACAGAAGGCCAAAGGATGATATATTTGCTATTGCTGTAAAATGACCCCAGATATTTAGATGAGGCCAACATGAACAGTTAGAAATTCTGTTCAGGTGACAGTTTTAAATATTTTATATATATATATATAAAATATAGAGACTTTATAAATATTAAATTGGTATAAGGGATAAAGAATATAGGTTACCAGAGACAGTTGTGAATATGGTAAAAATCTAAGCTTAGAGAGTTGAAATTTGTTTTATGCCATATGTCATGACATTTTATGTTTACTACCATACCTGTGATATCCTGGTGAAAGGGAGGCAGTGACTTCCGACGGTTTGTTTCTTTCATACTAGCCCTACGCCAGGACTGCCGCTTGGTTTTTTGATAGCTGTTATATTCTTGTGGTGCCATGTAGGTAGGCTCAAGATCCTGATTTTTTCCTGTTTTAGGGCTGTCCTCAGAGTTCTTTCTTTTTCTTGAGACATCTTTGGTAGTCTCCAGGAAGGCAGAAGATGCAGTACAGGTTTTCAGAGAGGTAGGGCTTGATGTTAATTGATGATCTTGAGTGTTGGGCACCACTACTTCTTCTTCAGGCACTTATTACAAAAAGTTAAAATATGAAAAACCTACCACCAACCAAATGTCTTTGTAAAAAAAAGCTAGTATTCCAAATTAAAGATAAAAAAACCTATCTATATTCCCAATATAAAGACTTGATTGAGACTATAGAATTCTAATGTTGGTTGGGGTGAGGGGTGTCTAAGGGACAGTTTAGTCTGGTGTGGAAATTTAAAAAGCCCCCTTGGCTCTCTAACCCTTGTTAGTAATTATGTATCCCTTTGGGGAATGGAGGTGGAAGGAAAGGGAGACAAAAATCTAAGCTTAGTGATCTCATCAGAGTAGGGATTGTGCAGACTCCCTCTTCAGATGCAAACCTGTTATTTAAAGTTTCAATTGTTGCCTGGATCACTAAGAAGTGACCTGTCAGTGGTCACATAAGTGGTATGGATTAGCTGTAAGACTCGAACATCTTTAAAAGTTATCAAATAATTTTCAAAGTACTGCTAGATACCTGCCACATCAGTGAGGGATTTCTATTTCAACAATATATAATTATTCTGCACTTGGTGAGAGCCAGTTGCTAATGAGATAAAACAAGACAGAAAAAAACCTGCCATTAATCCCCTATTCCTCAATGTTTGTAACACTTTGTATTTGTCAAAGCATTTCCACACCATGATTCTATCTTCACAATTTCCCTGTAAACATATTAAATATTAATTAAAAATTAAATATTAAACTCATTTTTTTTAGATAAAAAAATTCAAGAGGTTTATCAGTAATGTTAAGAGTTATAGCTAGGGGGCGGCTAGGTGGCGCAGTGCATAAAGCACTGGCCCTGGATTCAGGAGTACCTGAGTTCAAATCCGGCCTCAGACATTTATTTGACACGTACTAGCTGTGTGACCCTGAGCAAGTCACTTAACCCCCACTGCCCCCCCACCCCCCACCCCCAAAAGAGTTATAGCTAGGTCTAAAAATCTCTTAATTACTTGATGGTTTCTTAATCTAAAAATCATAAAGAACTGGGTCTCCTTATCTGGTCCATGCCAGAAACAGATCAGTTTCTTATGAACCACAAACTGAATGGCTGTTTCACCCCTCCTTAAGTAGCCCAGTGCTCCATTTGTCACCAGATCCACCATATTGGCACTGGAATTGGTGCAGGTGTTATCAGCTTTAGCCCCACTGCAGATGAGGCCTCCCATACTCAAGTGATCTACCAGTTCTCTGCAGGGGCTACCTCATCTCCTTCCCAGCTAAATAGGCTCTTTATATCCTAATGCCTAGCAAACATATAGGAACAGTGAGCATATCTCCTGGCCTTTTGCAATCAGGTAGGATAGATTACTAACTCAAACCTACCAGTTACCTTAAAACCTAGGGTTGCCAGGGTTTTTGAAATTGTGGTTTTTCAAACCACACTACCACGCATTACCAAACTCCCTAAAATTCTGGCTCTAATCTACTCTTGGAGTCTTAATTAATACCATTTCCTTTCATATACTTTTTTTCCCCATATACTTTCTTGCCAAAAATTCCATCAAGGTCACTGAAATATGTCTGAAGACTGAATCAAGAAAGCTCCACACCCTAACCTAATTAGAACCTTGGGACACATTTATTCAATAGCTTCTACCAATTCCGTTATATGGCTAGCAAATCCCTTTAGTTTACTTGCCAACCTCCAGCTTCCTCCTAAGTTGTTGCTCCAAAGCACTTGCTTAGTCACAAGCCTCTCCCATCCCCTCTTTTACCTTGATCTCTACTCCTCCCTATACCCCTATACTCTTGCCACATGCCCCTTCCATAGTAATGTTCATCAATCACTACCTTCTGGCATTAAGTAAAACCTGGTCTTCCCCTAGAGATCCCACATCCCTAAAGACTTTTCAGTGCCAGCTACTTCTCTCACTCCTTCCAAAACTAGGAAGCCCACTGAATTCTTCCTCCCCATTGACATTCTCAGAGCCCTTATCATCATCATCCACTAACCTTTTTCTCTTTGATTGCTCTTCCTCTCTTGATCCTTTTAACTACCATTCACCAAACCCCAGAGCCCTGTCCTACCTTCTCCAATGTGAAATTTCAGTCTCTGGTTTAATCACCACCTCCCCAATTTCTTTTTTTGGAGCAATGAGGGTTAAGTGACTTGCCTAGGGTCATACAGCTAGTAAGTGTCAAGTGTCTGAGGCTGCATTTGAACTCAGGTCCTCCTGAATCCAAGGCCGGTGCTTTATCCATTGCGCCACCTAGCTGCCCCACCACTCCAATTTCAAGATTTACACTGATAACCTAACTCTTAGGTTTCTAGCTCCTTCATTCTCAACTCCTATGACATCCATCAATATTGTATTTCAGCTATTCATTAGGATGGTCACATCCTAAACTTTGGAATCTTCTACATCCTTATTCATTCATGATGCCATCAACCCTCTTCTGCCTCTACTTTCCTCCTGTCAGTCTTGATCCTATGGTTGGTCATTTCACTATTTTCTCCTTTACCCTTGAATCTTTTACTCACTTAACCTTCTGCTACTCCTGCACTGTTAAACTCCAAGCCTAGGTAACCATCGCCATTAAAGTCTGCCCAGTGCTGTTTAAAGAATTCACAGCACTAAGCTGACTACCACTGGGACATCACTACTTCATGGCAGTCTATTCATCTTATTGATTTCCTCTTACATTACATAAAGTACACATTCCAAACTTCTCAAGCCCTTAACTCTGCCCTGCCCCACTCCAATCTCTCTAAGCAAAGTACCCTAGTTCAAAGCTTCTTCAAATGTGGTACTGAATGTGGGGGTTGCAAAAAAATTGGCAACAGTAAAAGGTTATATATATATCTATTGTCTATTATGTAAAAAAAAACCAAACCCAAAAACCTTCTAGGGTGAAAAGGGGTTGCAAGTATAAAAAGTTTCAAAGCCCTGCCTTAGTTCACTGTTTATCTTCCCCTCTACTGCCAAACTTATCAACAATCACTCTATGTTCACTATCTACATCATCAATCCCTCCTGGTTTTGTTTTGTCTCTACTCTACTACCGAAATGATTCAGTCACCTAATTGCCAATCTAAATGGGCATTCTTTAGCTATGTTCTTTGACATCTTTGCATTTGACATTGACTATCTCTTGACTCAAAGAGGCAGCCAGATGGCTCGGTGGATGTAGCTTGAGGCCCATAGTCAGGAAGACCTGAGTACAAACCTAACCTCAGAAACTTACTAGCTGTGTGACCCTGGGCAAGTCACTTAACCTCTAGAGGCCTTGGAGCTAGGTGGCTCAGTGGATAGAGCATTAGGCCTGGAGTCAGGAATACCTGAGGTCAAATTTAGCCTCAGACGAGTTCAGAAGCTATGTGACCCTGGGCAAGTCACTTAACCTGTTTGCCTTAATCCACTGGAGAAAGAAATGGCAAACCACTCCAGTATCTTTGCCAAGAAAACCCCATACAGGTTCATGAATAGTCAGACATAACCGAACAACAACCCTTCATCTTGCCAGTCTGTCCTCCCTTGGTTTTCATCCTAACTCTATGATTATCCCCTCTGTCACCTTCATTGATTCTTCCCTCCTTCCATGACCTTGATGTGGGTGTCCCCTGAGGATCTATCTGCCTTTTTTCTCTTTAGCAAGCCCATTCATTCCCATGGCTTTAATTATACATTCTATAAAGATGAGTACCAAATTATCTCTAGCCTTGTATTTCTGATTGTTTGGAGGGTCATTCCAACAGAGTACCTCAAAGTCAAACTGTCCCCAGTCACCCAGGTACAACCTTGGAATCATCTTTAGGTGTAAAGGAAAAGGAAAAAATTAGTTCCAGTCAGTTTTATCACTATTTTATCTTTTGCATTCATCCTTCCATTCCACCCTAATTTAGGCCCCCATTATCTCTTGCCAGTCTCATAATAGATTCCCAACTCTTCCCCCCTCCTTCTTAGTCTTCCCCTTTTCTAATTTGTCCTTCATACAGCTGCCAAATATAGCACTCCTCTGCTAAAAAATCTCAACAGGCTGTCTAACAGATACAGTTGAAATTTCATAGTTCTATCTTCCTAGTACAGTACCATATACATTTTTTAGTCAAGATCTACAATTTCATTTGGGTGGGGGAGTATTTGCTTAATAAATATATGCAAAATTGAATTCACTTTCACTCACAGTACCCACCTCTTGCTGCCTTAGTACCAGTCAATGAAGTCAACTTGGATGGAGAACCCTAAATAGCAGGGAAGCAAGAAGATTCACCCTTTACAATCTGCCCAAACTATTGCTTCCTATTCTTGCACCCCATTCCTGAAAGACTGTATTACTTCTTTCCTCCAGATGTTTGCTTATGTTATTTCCCCTAACTGGGGAAATATTATTTACCATCCACCTGTTCCTGTAATTCCTATGAATCTTTCTAGGTCCAGTTTATATTACCCATCCTAACTATAAAGTCCTCCTTTAATCATCCCAGATGGAGTTATTTTTTTAGAGATTATACTGACTATATGATCTGACACATATAATGCCTTATAGCAATTTATATACATACCAAATCTTGCCTTACTAGACTCAAAACATATTAAAGTTGGGAGAGATCTCAGAAATCATACAACTCTCTAATATTACAGTAGGGGAAATTGAGACTCAGAAAGATTAAGTGACCTTGTTATAAGGTCCAAAAGAGAAAGGACTGTGCTTTCCTGATATTTTTAACTTTACTACTCCCCATCCCAAACCCTAAGTACAGGACCCAGCACATAGTAGCTACTCAGTGAATATTACTGTATTGAATGTCATTGAAGGGAATGAAAGGAAGGCCCAGTAAAAGTGTAAAGTTGAAGGAGGTTAAGATTTGAGAGCTAGGGAAGAGGGTACAGTTGGAACAGGTACTATTTTTCCTGTCTATGTACCCCAAAGGCTAACAGTGTCTGGCCCATTGTAGGTGCTTTAAAACGCATGTTGGATAGGAATACGAAAAGTGGAAAGGGGCTATGAGAAGATGTAGAGATGGGGAAAATGAGGGCAGGATCTATTTTTCCCTTTTCTTTACAGTCCCAGAGCCCAACACAGTAGGAATCAAACAAAAATCATCCCTTAAGCCCTTTCTATGTGTGGGGTACTGAGTTTTGCTCATGGCAGGTGCTTAATGCTTGGGGTTTGGGATTGGGGTAGAATGGGGTGGGGGGCCAGACAGATAAGATTTCTTACAGCTTCAGCTTCCTCCATGCTCTGCAATCCAGTGACCCCGGCCTCACCCACGCCCCTCCATCCCCAAGCTGGGGGCACGTTCAGTGGCTGTGACCCATGGCTGCAACAACACTCTCCCCCCACTTCTACAACTCCCTTAAGTCACAACTAAAATGCCATCTTCAAAGAGAGCTCTTTTGAGGCCTCTTAATTCGGGCGCCTTCCTCTGCAGTTTAACCTGCCCGTAGGTTGTTCCTGCCCGATCATTTGCTTGCTGTCTCCCCCATCAGATGTCCCAAGGCCAAGGTCTGCCTCTGGCCTTTCTTTGTAACCCCCCCCCCCCCCCCCGCACTTAGCACAGTGCCCGGCACGTAGTAGGCACGCAATGAATGCTTGTAGACTGACTGGGGGGAAGAAAGGAATTGGGGAGGGGGGCGGGGTGCAGCAGGGAGCGGGGGGAGCAAAGTAGGGCCAGATTAAAGCTATGGGGAGGAGGCAGCGAAGGACCGAGGGGGCCCGGGGGCACCCCGGGCTCTGGATCCCCCGGCGGGAGGCGGGAAGGGGCGGGGCTTAGCTTCCTCACTTCGGGAATCCGTCCCTCCGGGCTGGATCTTCCGAGCCTGAAACACAAAGCTGCTCATCAGTCTCCCAGCACACGGCGGCCGCTCTCCCTGCCCGCTCTCCGCCGCCCAGTACCTGCCGTCCCCGAGCTCCGGGTCCACAGGCTGGGCCATCTTACGGACGCCGAGGCCGGCTCCAAAACTCCCGCGCAAAACGGCGCGTACGCCGCCGAATTGCGCCTGCGCAGAGGCGGCACGTCTCCCGGAAGGGGGAAGATAAACACTAGGAGAACCGGGTCGATGATGTCACCACGCACTTCCCTCGCGTGAGAAACCGTTATGTTTTTGTTTGGGCGTTAACGGTCGCTCAGTCCCGCCTCCCTCGGCTGAGGTTGAGGGCAGCGCGTCTCCCTCTAGTGGTTTCCGCCTGCCTCGCAGGCTGAGCCCCGGCGGCTGCCGCTTCCCTGCCACGTTGCTGCCCAGGGTGTGGATCCCGGCCCCGCCCCTCTGGACCATTCCCTCGGTCCTGTGGAGGCTGCTTCGCCGCGGGAGACCGCGCTCGCGTGCTCCTGCCCCAGCTTGCGGGCCGCAGACCTCTGGCGCAGGCGGAGGCCCGGTGGCGCCGCTAGGCCCAGTTTCTGGTGACCAAGGAATGTTGAAGACTGTGTTGTGTGGCTCACGTCCTAAAGAGGCTTTGCAGGAGCCCAGGGGCCTAGCTCTTTTCTCCCATCAGAAGTGGCCTTCGCTCATATTCAGGGGTCATTCTCATTTTACACACGGAGAAACTGAGGCTCGGAGAGTCAAAGAAAGGGCCGCAGGGCCAGTACATGGCCGCAGAGAGTATTCCCGTTGTAGCAAGGGGACACGGGGTGAGGCTGGGAGGGCTCACCAGGCCTCGCCCCTATCTCCAATAAGGAGCCCCACAGATTATTATCCCTATTTTACAGATGACTGTGACCCTTCAAGGCTGCCCCTCCTGGTCGCCGCCCCCTGAACATGCTTTATCTGTCAACCCCCTCTTAAATTCGGCCCCCTGAAACGTGCACGTGGCATATCCGTGCCAGGGTGGGGCGGGACCATACCCCTCACCTGTGTGTCACGTCATCCCTAGCTCCCTTCAAAGAACGCAGCTCAGGGGCTGCCTCCTGCACCACGAAGCTGCCCGAAGGAGGAGCAGGATGCTCAGGGAAGCTAAGTCTTCAAGCAGAATCGGGATGGTTTTTGTTGGGTAAGTTTTAGAGGGGATTTTGTTTAGGTCTATGTAGGTCAGACGAGGTGGCCTCTGAGGCAGGCACATTCTGTGAGGCCTTTCCTAGTGCTGATCCAATTACTAATACTTTTTTCCTCTTGAAATTACTTAGCATTATTAACTTGTGTACCCTCAGTAAAATATAGTAAGCACCCTGAGAACAGGGCCTGGTTTTTTTGGGGGAGATCTTTTTATGCCCAGCATCTTTGCACATACATAGTAGGTACATGATAAATGTTGATTGAATGCTATTAATGAAGCCTTAGATAGTTTTGGCTCTTTAAACAGTTACATCTTACTGCTGGGGCAGCTAGGTAGCGCAGTGATAAAGCACCGGCCCTGGAATCAGGATGACCTGAGTTCAAATCCAGCCTCAGACACTTGACACCAGCTGTGTGACCATGTGCAAGTCACTTAACCCTCATTGCCCCACAAAAAAACAAAAACAAACAAAAACCCCAAAACATCTTACTGCTGGCTTTTTCTCATGTGATCATAGTCCTTTTTGGACAGAAATAGACCCCAGAAAATATAGAGGCTTCTCTCTGGGCTTGAAAGATAATTTAGGAAAATCAAAGTGTACACCAACTTTAGGAGGTTTTACTGTAGATTTCAGTTTAATATAGAATATCAGGGAATGCTTCCTGCCAATTCAAACTCCAAAATTTGAATGTAGTCTCTAGGGAGCTACTTAGTTGCCTATCTGTAGAGAGTCTTCAAGCAAAGGTCTTAAGATCACATTTGTTGGGGATGTTGAGGTGATTCTTCTTTGGACTAGGTGACCTCTGAGATCCCTGTCTACCTTAAGATTCTCATTCTTAGGACAGCTTTCTTCTTAATTTAGATGATCAGCTATCAGGCAAGGATAAGTGTTGGTAGTGAACTTTATTATCCCACAGCAGAGCATTGCAGGTCCTCATAAAGGGAGCAGTAGGGTTTCAAAACTGCTCAGTGGTTAGGAAGAGACAATGGAGGCAGAGTTCATTTAAACAGCTCTTGTGACATAACTTTATTTCAGATCTACAACCATTAAAAACCCTTTATAAG
Organism: Dromiciops gliroides; assembly: GCF_019393635.1. NCBI lineage: Eukaryota > Metazoa > Chordata > Mammalia > Microbiotheria > Microbiotheriidae > Dromiciops > Dromiciops gliroides. The sequence continues at coordinate 362,212,248 of NC_057862.1, forward strand.
TATACACTGTACAGCAATTCCAATGTATGAAATAAGAAACAGGGAGAAGGGACAGCTGGTGGATTAGAACATGGTCATCATAGCATCTGGTCCTGGGAAAGAAACCTTTGAAGACATGAGTCAGAGGAGAGAGCATTTCAACTTGGAATGCTCATTGTTACACGGAAACAGCTAAATCTGAAGATACTCCAGACCTTTCCCCCTCCACTCAGGGAACTTTCCCATGAGGGGCAGGGATTTCTCTTGACCATATTATGTTCTAAAAGGGACACAGACTGAAGCTGTCTCGTTTTTTCCTAGGCTGAACTTGGGAAGGCAGTTTCACAGTATCTGCTGGTATAGGGAGGATCCTGAAGGAAATGAGGCAGTGTCAAACCTCAAATGAGGTTTTTTGAGCCATTTTGGGCAATGATCTAAGATGTCTCACAAGGCCTCCTGGGAGGATATGAAAAATAAATTAGAACAGAGGTTAAGTTTGAGTTTATTTCAATTGCCCAGGGCACATGGTAGAGATTTGAAAGCCCTGGCAAAGGAGAGATAGTTACCAAAAAATCTCATAGACCCACAGAGATCGTATTGATCCCTATGCTTCACTAGCCCTCAACTAGTACTTTCCCTTTCCAAATTTGCCTTACTTTTCACCCAGCCTCACTTACCCTTTCTAGAAGTAGTCTTAGACCAGACAGGAGAGATCAATCTCAAGCCAGAATCCAGACACTGTCTGGATAATGACACAACCTAGGGTAAGGAAGCTCCTCAGATCCCAGATCAGTAAGTTTCCCAGGCCCATCACTGTTGGTACCTTAGAGTCTTTTCAAAGTCTTTGAGAACATAGGGACAAGCTCCATCCTCTCGAATTTTACACATTCTGCCCCTACTATGTTGTCCCCATTTTTGGTATTAGAAGGTATCTAATACAACCCACTTATGGGGTTAGTACTGTTATGGTCAACCAGAATCCAGAGATTTTTGTGTGTCATCTGATCTCAGATTTGGCAATCTCCACACTGCTTCCAAAGATTGTACTCCATTCCCTAGACAGATAAGCTCTGTAGAAAGTGCTGTCCCCCTAACTTTTTCATAAGGCCCTGTGCAGGAGGGTGCCAAAAACTTGTTTCACTAGTTGATAATATACAAAAGTGAGGTCTCACTGTTCTCAGGTATCAGGGAAAACACATGGAAATTTAGCCTTTAGAACTGTCCCTTCTAATAATTGGAACAATGATCTTCAGCAAACCAGTTGGCCATCTATTACCACTTCTATTACCTGAAAGTCAGTCCTGAGAAACATGCCTCAGAAGCTCCCCGTATCTGCTATTCCTCTGGTGCATTTTTTTGTCTCCAAAAGCACCCCTGTCATTCTTCAGTTTGACAAAACCAATGTTACCATCCTAGTTGTCATATGGTATTCTCTCTTAACCCAAGGTTAAGGATGGCCAAGTTTCTAGAGGAGACTCAAATTATGAGAAATCCTTCACTTTAGGGAGGTTTCTAAACCATTTACTCCAGATGTTCCCCTAATCTCAATCATTAATTCTTACAATCCTCTGTGAGACTGGGAAGTATCCCTAATTTTGCAGGCAGGTAAACTAAGGCACAGACTAGAGGAGCACATTAGACCTATATAGCAAAGGTAGAAGTATGAATCAGGAGCACACTGTTCCAGTTGCCTATGTTAATCCCAGTGGGAACATATGCAAATATGACAGATGCTCTGAGACTCCAGAATTTATCAAATCTTATCACTGAATCTTCACATCGGGTAGATCTTGGGGATAGATTACTTGGCTCAATCTTCTTATTTTACAGATGAAGAACTCAGGCCCACAGAGGACAAGAGACTTGCCTTAAACACAATGAATTATGGACAGGGCTAGTACTTAGAACCTAGGTTTCTTGATTTTTAGTCCAATGCTGTCTACTATATTTTACCATGCTATCTCACAAACTGATCATAATAATGGTCACTCCACTCATAATATGTCACAGTGGCAAATGAGTGGCTTTTGATTTGAATCTCTATTTTTTTGCTCACGGCTGCCCTCTCTTTACAGTTCCCTGCTGGCTCTGACTTGGCCCCTCCTGCTATTGAATGCAGCACCTACCAGCTTAAACTCTGGCTATCAGAGGTAGGAGCCAACTCAGAATATTTTATTAGAGAACTAAAAAAAATATCTTTGGGCACTACTAAGATTGATCATTTCATCTCCTTCTTTGAGACCATTAAGAGAAAACCCAAATGCCCTTTCTTCAAGCCTTTAGCTACAGATAACAAGCAGAGCTGGAAGGAAAAGAGAGGAGGAGCTAAAGAATCCATTTTGTGTTGTGTAAAGACAGAGACTCTTTCCTAGGCCGGGAATAAGGTTGATTTTTGTAGGCAGACAAGGCATCCTCCTATGTAATATTGGTTTGTTGGGATCTTGACAGGATCCTTTGACTGAGAATAGCTTTCCATCTACCTATGGATGCCTGAAAAAAAATCACCATTAAAATTAATTCTTTTGAGTCTTGAAGGCTTTCCCAAACCTAAATACTCCTGACAGGAGTAATCAATAAACCTTTACCAGTGATCACATTAACAGGAGGTTGATGACATTTCAGTTCCAGCAAAACCCTGAATGAGAGGGCAGGATACAAGAGCAGAGCAAAAGACTGTCAGGAGCCAATAGGCAGAAACCCTAGAAATGTGCTCCAGATTTTTGCTTAAGGACACTCCTACCTGGGAAGAGGAATAAAGGAGACAGTCAAGGAAGGGAAGAGGGAAGCTTGCAAAATGATCAAAAAAGGATATGAAGAAGGGATATAAGTAAGCTGTGAAAAAGATAAAAGGATGGGAGCTGGGAATACAAAAGGTGCTGGGAGGGATAAGGAACGGTGGAATTGTTTAGGTAATAGGAAAGGTACTTCAGGTAGTGGGAGTCATAAGTTTGCAGGACCTGTTTAAGTAGAATCGTCAAACCTTTGGGGAAGTACCCAGTCTCCAAATGAAATTGACAAGAAGCTTCTTGTTCCTGAGCACAGTAAGTAAGGAGATTCAGAGTGGAAAATGAGAATTTAACAGACGGCCTTAGAGCTGAATTTGAGTCCCGTATATTCATTCCACTGTAGAGCTACTAGGATGCATGGAGAGCAGGAGTAAGTTAGGAGCCCCTGGCCCAGCTCCTAAAATAACTACATGGAAGGTATAAACCTAGAACACAATGATTTGCAGGTTGTATCAGGGTCAGGGAGTGGTCTTGGCAGTGCTGCAGCTGAGGTTGGACATCCTTAGGAAAAATCCAATCAGGAGTTTTTCTAGGTTGGTCTAGTCCAGCCTGACACAAGATAGAAAGGAAGCAGATTTCAATGTCCATGGAAACTAACTAACTAAAAAAATAAAATGCACCCCCCAAAAAACAAAACAAAACAAAACAAAAAAGGTGGGGGTGGGGCGGTGGGACATAGAAGCAAAAATCCTTTAAATTAATTTGGAGTTCCTCCACTAAAATGCAGTGTGGAAGTGAATATGAGTTCTGAAAGGGGATTCCAAATGAGGACAAGCTCTAGCAGGGCTTACTATGCTACAAAGACTTTGGGTATATATTTGGAGAAGGGACTGTTGTGTCTGTCAAATGACAACCAGGTTAGTTCAGAAAGGCTTGTCACAGGAAAGTTAGTTACCTGATGATAAATATTTTTGGCCACAGCACTCATGAAATTATCTACTAAGGTGCAAAGAGATTATGATTTGCATTGGAAAAGGGAGTGTTTATGCTTAGAAAGTCATTTTGATGGGCTGAAGAAACTGAGGGAGAAAGTAGATTTCATAACTCAGGCACTTCCAAAAGTGGATCTTGGGGAGTAAAGACAAAATATGGGATGGATGCTAGATGTGAAAATGCTTCAGGATCCTTAGGGATCTTGGTGTACATGGGCTCGGCTGGGGAAGTCTAGACATTGGGGTAGAGGAGGCTGACTGCAGATACTAAAGGGTAGAAGGGCAATTGGACTTGAGGGATGAATCTGGGCACTCTATAGTGGTATGTGGGATCAAGAGGGAGGCTAAGTAGAAGTTAGGCCAGGGTCACTTTGTTTTTTTCTTTTTTGGTGAGGCAATTGGGGTTAAGTGACTTGCCCAGGGTCACACAGCTTGGAAGTGTTAAGTGTCTGAGGCCGGATTTGAACTCAGGTCCTCCTGAATCCAGGGCCGCTGCTCTAGCCACTGTGCCACCTAGCTGCCCCCAGGGTCACTTTGGAAGAGACACTGTCTTCATGAAGAGAAAGAAAAATAAGTTGTGGTTGGGATTCAGGAGATGTGTGCTTAGCTAGAAGTAGGGACTTAACCCAAATGACATATTGTGTCAGTTCAAAGGTAATGATAATGGTAGGTCACACGGATATGGTGGTATGAAGTAACCAAAGTGCTTTTCTCACTATCCTGTGGGTTAAGTAAGGAACTATTATCTTAATTTTACAGATGAGGGAACAGGTTTAAGAGATCGCTGGTCTTAGAATCAGGAGACTAGGCTTTGCTATTTACTGGCTTTGTCACCTTGGGCAAATCAACTCCTACCCCCTCTCCTCTTTATGCCTCAGTTTCCTCATATATAAAATGACAAAGATAATATTTCACTAAATGAGAAATTAATCTGATGTTTGGGATCAATAGAAATTTTAGAGATTAAGCAAGTTCATTTCTGGTTTTAGACTTTTTAAAAAAAATAATGATTCTGTAAAAATAAAATGATGTTTTGGGTTCTTCTTGGATTTTGTTTAGGTATTTGGTTCAGTTCAGCTCTCTAGCTGGAGGCAAGGAAGGTGAGATATGTAGCAAGAAGAGAAGGAAAGCCTTGAAAAGGATGAGGACATTAAAGCTTTTTTCTCCTTTGCTCTACCTTGACAAGGGGTGCCCAAGTAGATAAAGGTGACCTCTGGTTATAAAAGGGCCCTGAAAGTAAAGTTGTGTTTAAGACAGGAGTTGAACAATTTTATTCAGGGCTTGGGTCTGGGGACTACAAGAGTAAAGTATTCTCTGGTTTGAGTGTTAAGAAAACTTTAGATTCTAATATTTGGAGCAAAGGGTTCAGAGTTCTGAACTTTTACCTCTAGCAACTAGGAGGGGTCAGGTAAGTGTACCCTTCCTGGGAGATATGGATTCTAGGAGAGCTGGGGAGAAGTAGGAACTCATTCAGCCAAGGTGGAATGAATCCTCTACAAAGATAATGAGCTTCATGGCCCCTACTACATGTGCCTATAGAAATCAAGGCACCAAGGAAATGATTTTTATGGTCTAAAGGTTTGATTAGTGGAGGGGTAGGAGTTGGTGACCTTTAAATTCTTCATGAGTGATTTTTCTGTTCTTTAATAATTCTATTCATTGTGTGTGTGTACATGCTTATTATGTGGAGTGTGCACAGATACTTGAAACATACATTATTTATGAGTTTATTATGTTAGAAGGTACTGTGTATGCTTGATGAGTTTGTAGCACTGTGGAATATCTACCATGGGTGAAGTTCCTGGGTATGTAGTTTGTGTAAGACTGTTCATATCCATATTCTGTGTGAGATAAATATATAGGACAAGTCTACTGGAGATATTGTGTATGTGCAGGCAGAATTAGCAGGGTTCCATGCTAATGTGTTAGCTGGATAGATGGATGGGTGGGTGTTAGAGTAAGGTTGAGTTGAATTAAGGTGGTGGTGGGGAAAGAGATATAGGATGGATGTACAAGTAGAACCAGTGAGTTTGGACCTCTAACATTATGCACTCATCAAACACAGTTGGTTTGGAGTAAATGAGAAGAAAAGTGGAGCAGAAATGAAGGGGGTTTGGGCACTTCAGTTGGATGAATTATGTGATGCAGAAAGCAAATGTATCTATGTGGTGATAGCTTACAGATACACATTATGTCAGCTGTATATACAAGGTGCATGTACAGCATGTATATACTTTATGTAAAGAAATAGGGCAATAATATCACTTTTCAAAGTAGCCTTTCTAAATATCACTCCGTTGACATAGAGTCTTCTGTACAGTAGATGTTTAATGAATGTTTGTTATAGGGAACTGAATTGCATCCTATGAACCTTCATGTAGAAAGGAAAGGGATTATTATCTCCATTTTGTAGACTGGGAAATTGACATACAGAGCAATCATGTGACTTGCCTGCCCATAGTCACACCAAGTCAGTGACAGAGCCAACATAATATCCTAGGGGAGTCTACTGAACCTTAGGACTATAGGTGCTTTTGTATCTAGGGTAGGGAATACAGTCCGTGGTTTAGGGCCTCCGCACAGAAAAGGGTCTCTACTTTAAGTATAGAAAGATGCATCAGTGGATAAAAAGTGGGTACAGCTGTTGTGTGGATTGATAGATCTAGTGAGACAAGAGGAAGGAAGTATAGTGTAGAGGAAGGTAGAAGACTTGGGCATGAATCTTAGCTCCTATATTTACTTGTTGTGTGATCCCGAGTAAGTCATTTAATTACTTTGAGCCTCAGTTTCTTCATCTGTAAAATTGAAATAATCACATTTACTTATTTTACAGGATTGTTATGAGGAAAACACTTTGTAAAGCTTAAAACACTATCTAAATGTGAACTATCATTAACAGAGATGGGGGATTCTGGAGAATTGGGACTAAGTAGGACAGAGTTAGGTAAGTCAGGAGAGGAAGATGAGGGTATACAAGCTACAAGAGGGTGAGGATATTTGGGTATAAGGAAATTGGAGACAAAGAGGTAGGAAGAAAACAAACAGGCTTTTTGCCCAGTCAAAAACCATGAGGATAGGACAGTAAGAGGAAGCCAATATCTTAAACGGATATTAAGAACACATGAATGTGGGCAGCTAGGTGTTGTAGTGGATAAAGCACCAGCCCTGGATTCAGGAGGACCTGAGTTCAAATCCAGCCTCAGACACTTGAAACTTACTAGCTATGTGACCCTGGGCAAATCACTTAACCCTAATTGCCCCAACCCCCACAAAAAACACCACATGAATGAATTGGCACACTCTAGGGATGGTTTTTCACTGATAAAGGAAGGCCTACTAGGGGAAATTTTTGAAAATGGTCAGCCACCAATGGTCAGCCAACTGTGGGATGTTCATCACAGAGGGGATCAAAACTTTGGAACAGAGGGCCCTGGTAGAAATGGCGTCAGTTTATAGGTACTTTGGAGGCCTAAGTGGTTATGGGGATTGAGAGTGTTAATGGCAAAACCTGCTAAAATCTGAGTGACCCTAGGAGGTATGACAGGCAGGGGAAATGAATGCTACAATACTGGTTAATATTTAGTTTCAAGTATGTAAGTTATTTTCTCATTTTCCCAGTCTTCTTGGTAGTGTCTGTGATCTGGCATTAGAAACAGGTAAGGAAAGATGAGAAAATCACACATTGACGGAAAGGATTTCACAAAGGGGCTCCCAGCTTCATTCCTAATTTTTCCAAAAGCTACATCCAATTAAAAACCCAGTACTATAAAGGCATGTCTTGGTAAACCAAGCAGGCAGAGGGTGAACAGGTACTTCAAAATGAGAGAATTTGGAGAGAGAAGAAGTTAGGATGAGGGATGGGGGAGAAGAGAATAAAAAATTCTTGATTATGTCGTTGTACAATCCCTCCCACAATTCAGGCAGTTCTCTGCCTTGGGAATGTTAACAATACTTAAAGGCATTTGGGGAAAAAAGAGAGAAACAACATTCCAAAATAGTAGTTTCTTTAAAATAAAAAAACCCCAAACAAAAAACCCTAGTTACAAATTAGAATGCTAAAAACAAAACCAAGTCAGTATTTACATTTAATATTTTTAACCCCTTTAAAAAACCCACTGTCCAGAGGTTTCCATTAGAACAATAAATGATCATGTACAACTGCATGCAAGAAATAGAAAAGAGTATTATACTAAAAATCAGATTTCAAAGCCTCTCTCATGTGGAGGAGAAAGGAGTTGCTTACTTGGAGCTGGGCTGGCAGAGGAGAGGGGCCAAGGCTTCTCTCTTCCCACGCTCCTTGGGATGGTAAGGCAAATTGGCTGGGGTTGGTAATCCTTTATTCTTAGGTCTCCAGCTCTTCATGGAGTTGGTGGGGGTTTCTTGGTGACATGTTTGAGAGCAGTGGAGCCACACATCCCCACCCTCACCAAGGAGCAAGTAGTCCCAGATGGTATCTAGATACCCTGGGGTTCTGTGCCACCTGAAGGGGGTAGCGTAGAAGGCATCTGGTATCTTTCCACCTGCAGTGCTTCACCCCCAAATTAATAGTCAACCCAGCAATAGTGCAGTGGAATGGTTAAAAACCCCAAACTTGATCCAGGCCTCATCCCATGAAGACTGTCTATTGTATTTTCTTATTCTGTGTGTTAGGATTTGGATTTTGCCCCAAAGGATCCCTTTTGATTTTTCAGGGTAAGAGTCCTCTCTGAGATGGCAGTATTTCTCCAAACAGCATGCCCTCCCTGCCACTTAATGAGGAAAACTGAACCTTTCCAACATCATTTCAGACCAAAGCATGAAGAACAAGTTAAATCAATAACATAAACATCACTAACATTCAGCCAAAAGGGAATGGAGACCAATGACTTTAGGTAACTTACTGAAAAGCACTCAGTAGGGTTGAGCAGGATGATGTGGGGTACAGAGGAACGTTTTCAAGTCTATTTAGATGTTCAGGTGAAATGAAACAAGTTGTTGCTCCAAGATGGAAATCTTGTCAGATCTAAGTTTGGGTCCTGTGCTCTGCCAGGTCTTGAAGTATGACAGAAAGGCTTGGACTGTTGCTAGATGTGAGCATCAGAGCACATTGCCAAGCTGGCCTCATAACCAGCAGAGACAAATGAAAGTTAACAAAGCTGTTCTCCTACTCAAGAGTCTGGTTAGGGTGGCTAGTTAAGGCTGCCAGAAATCCCATGAAAAGTAGCCCCCCAAGTGAGACTCAGTGGCTCCTAGAAGCCTATTTTGCATGGGTGGAATGCACTGAGCCACTTCCCATCATCTTGGAGATGTCTGACTCACTGGTTAAGGAAACTTGGGACTGCTCATTCAGATAGATACATGAGCTATAAGGGAAGATGGCTTGGAAAGAGTGGAATGACTAAGGTAGATAGGGAGGTAGAAAAAATGGGATGGTCAGTATGTGACATGGGGAAAATCCTTAGGAGGCAGTGAATGTGCTACTAGACATTAAGGCTAAGCATGGACAGGCTGGTGAAAATTTAGGGAGGTTAGTAGACATTTTAAAATCTATGTGCAAAGCTGCATTAAACACTCTCTGGGTTCAGTCTAGTTTTCCACTGAGTACACTGGCTGGGAATCTCAGGGATCACCAAGCTTGGCTGAGGCTCAAGGACCTATGTTTGGCTCATAAAAAAGTGGGTGGGGAAATTGAAAATTGAAATGGGAAATGTATGGGAAATGGTGGAATCAGCCCAATCCTCACATTCCTGTCAATAGGAATTTAGGAAGGGGACACTGGGATGTAAAATCCAGTACAGTTCTTGCCTGTGAATGAGAATCTGGGTTCTGAATCCAAAGCAATTAATTAAAATCGTTTGGAAATTGAGCATTCTGGGATTCCAGCTGTGCCAAGTGGGTGTCTGGATGTGGATAAGGAAACCAATGTTCAGTTCCTGAACTGCCTTGTATCCCCCTCAACTTCCCTGACATTTCAACATTTCAATGGGAACAAACACCATTTTGCCCTGTGTCCTGATGAACAGGATACCTCTCAATCTTCAATAAATTACTCTAGGGATTTGGGGATTAATTAAATTATTAAAATAATATAAACTACCTTAAATATTTATAGTCAGGAAAATTCAACAGTATCATGTGTCAGGGCCTCAGGAGGAGGCTCTGGAGTCTTTCTACCCCACAGTCCAGGAGATAGCAGGTTTGCTCTGGCTAAGTCAACTAAACTGTCCACCAAGGTTGTTTAGCAAGAACGTCTTTGCTTTCCACTGCTCGATGTAAACATAGTATTGAGGCTGCTACTGCTCTAGGATGTCTGAGGAAAGAGCAGAGATTCAAGCCAATGATGTCCAAATGCTTCAAAGACAATGAAAATCTCTGTTAGATTGGTGGCTACCTGGCTTTTCGTAAGTGTACCCAGATCCTGAGGCCTACATTCCCTGTCCCGAGCCCCCACAAGTCTGGTATTAGTTTTTCTACATCATTGTTGGACACAAGCTGCCAAAGATAGGGGATGCAAAACCCCTTACTTCTAGAATATGAAGATCCAGACTTTGCAAGGTGGCTGACTACCCTATCATACTCCATGGAGAGTCACAGAAATCCAGGGCAGCAAGAGCCAGAGGGTAAGAAATGTGAGAGAAGGAGGAAGGGATTATGCCAGGCCTCAGAGTAGAAGCCAAAGTTTACTTCACTGTTATGTGATAGTCAGAGCCGATCATGTGTTTCACAAAGACTTCATTGGGTTGTCCCAAGGGATGGATTATGTCTTCTCAACACTGGGTGTTTGAACTGTAATGCATGGTAATGGAGATATACAGTGTCATCCATTTGGTACAACCAGATTTCTTGTTAAAGCTCCTGGCCTTTTACTCCACATATAGCCAGGAACTGCCAGTGCCTTCTGGCTTAGCTGTTGTTTAAAAGGAACTCTTCCTGATGCAATAGAAGATTACAGGGGGAAAGCATCCCTCTGAAGAGTTTAAGGTTTAAGACTTAGGCTGTTGAAATCTCTTCTCAAAACCACATCAGGTGTAGCTGTAGTGTGGCTGCCTGTTTGGGGGATCTGTAGTCCCCAAAGGATACCTCCCTATTAGATATCCTAAGAAAAACATTTGAGTTGAGCAAAATATTCCTGCTACTCCCTCAGCACCCAAGAAGAGGCTCCCAGAGAAGATCCCTAGCAGTGATGTTCCAACATATGACTTTGATCTCTTCCATTCCTTGTCTTCTCATCTGAATGTTGGAGGTCATTATACTGATCAGCAGATAATATCTCTGGTGCCTCATGCAAAAGGAATCTCTTGCATTTCTTTCCCTTGGAACCTATTCCATAGGCTTCCAGGCTTTGGTGCAACATCTGCTTCTTAAATCCTCCTTCCAAGGCAAGGTGGTGTTTAGGAGACAGATGTATGGGCTTCTGGACCCCCTCTGGGCCCTGTTGCTTCATATCAGCTGATCCAGATCCATTCAGTGGGTCATTGGAGATTTGGCTTCTCACAATGACTGTTGACTGAGGGGTGGGATGGGGCAAGGGGGAGCATTGCTGTTCTGTCCCTTCGCAGCATGATCATTCACTGGAAGAAGCTGTCCTCTCTTCCCCTCCCCGGATGATTTCAGGGGGATGTAGTCTGCATTTAGAGGGAGAATGCCTGGTGATGGATCGGGAAGGCCGAGCAAAGCAGGAGGTCAGGGACTGGGCACTGCAGTCACACATGGCATCCTGTGGAAAGGGAGGTACAAAGTTAGTCTGACTGGCAACGACAGAAAGACAGGCATACTGGTAACTGGCCTTAATGTCTGTCTGGAGTCTGACTGGACCAACTTTTAAAGCAAATTCTAGGAAAGTTAAATGCTGCTGTTTTGCCTTTAAATTGGAATTAAGGATAGTCTTACAGTGTATCACGTACTTAATGTTTGTTGACTAGAGAAGACACAGTATATGAGCAATATGTATAAAATTATAAACAGTATCTTACAAGGATGAAAATGGACTTGTTCACCAAATCCTAGATAAAAGAATTAGGTCCCTATTAAAATTTGAAGAAGGTAACTTTAGGATAGAGTAGAGAAAAACTTATAGAACTCATTACTCCAGGTATTGGTGCAAGCTAAAAATATAAATATATTTTACAAAAATGTTTAAATTACCCTTGAGTGACAAATATGCCAGATCTGAAACAAGTCATTAAAGGAAATAAGAATTTTCTTTCTTTTGTAGGGGGCTAGAGAAAAACAGTACATGTCTAATCTTTCAGGTTAACATCAAGGAAGAAAACTGGGCAGTTCTATAAAATATCCCTTAGGACCTTGGTTGAAGAAAAAATCTTGTGCTAGATGGACCATGGGATTAGATCAGTGTGATCATTTCCAGATTCCTACATTCTATGAATATCTGTTGTCACTGCATAGGGATATCTTTTAAAAAGTGAGCCTCCAATTCATCATCAAAAACTGTTGATTCTATTTATTGCCTTCCCTGTGTTCCCTAAATCTGGAGAGATATCTTCAAGGCTGACTTGCTAGGATTCTTTGACAAGTGTTTCAGTTGCTCCTTGTGCATTTTGGATATTATTAATCTAAAAATCAGATCAGCCATAAAAAAAGGATAAAGGGGTAAAGGTTATAGATCTGGCTTGTAAGGGCAATTAGAAACAGGTTTCTTCTCTTTTTTTTTTTTTTTAAGTGAGGCAATTGGTGTTAAATGATTTGCCCAGGGTCGCACAGCTAGTAAGTGTTAAGTGTCTGAGGCCGGATTTGAACTCAGGTACTCCTGACTCCAGGGCTGATGCTCTATCCACTGCGCCACCTAGCTGCCCCAGAAACAGTATATAGAACAGTATATAGAAGCTGGAGATGAATGGAGAATTTCAGGGAGATTGTGAAGGGAAAAGACTTGTATAAACTCATGTAAAGTCAGCAGAAGAAAGAACAGCTTTTAAAAAAACACTTAGAAAGACACAAGAACTTTGACCAAAGCTATGACCAGTTATAATTCCAGAGGACAGATGATGATGTATGCTACTCACCTCCTGACAGAGAGGTGATAGAATCAAGATACACAATGAGACATATTTTTTGGATATGAATAACATAGGAATTTGTTTTGATTGTCCAAGTATATTTGTTACAAGGTTTTTTTTTTTCTTTTTTCCTCCCATATGAGATGGGAGAGAAAATAAATGCTTGCTAATTGAAAAAAATAACTTTATTTTCAGGATAGAGAAGGATCAGAAAATCACAATGATATAGGTAGAAGGAAACATGGAGATATAAATGAATTCTCTGGCCCAGGGAGAGAAAAGGATTTGATCAAGGTCATGCAGCAAGTTAATAGGGTGACCTCTATTCATTACTAGTGATTAACGAGGGCAAAGGCAATATATCTAGAAAGAACCTAGAAAGTATTGTTAAAGATTACAAAATCATGAGTAAAAGGTGTTTTCATCACAGATACCCACTGAAAACAAGGTATTCAGGAGAAAAAAAGAAGATTTGGGAAGTGAGTAGCTGGGTAATCATGTGAGAAAATGGGGGTGTGTATTTCTGGACCACAGCTTAAAATATAAGAATGACAGGTTCATGTCTAAGCTTGCTGCTTAAAAGTATAATAAAAGTAAAGGCCAGATATTTGCAAATTTAATAGAAAGGGCTTTAAACTGAAATGAAAGCAGGAGAGAGAGAGAGAAAGAGAAAATTATGCCTTTATTTTTACTAAGCTAGATACCATCGAGAGTGGCTATAATGCAGGAAGACTAGCACTGGAGACACTCAGAAGTTTCTAAACTTATGATGAAGTCCAAGTGAGGAAAAAAACGCCTTCCAGTGCATACTGGTATTTTTCTGCAATTTATTAGTCTTTGAGAATTGCCCGGGGGACTGAGAGGTTAAATAAATGTATCCAACTTTTGCTTCTTTTTTTTCCTAAGGAGAGTGATATGTGGACTAGAAATGACAGAATAAAAATAATAGAGAATTGGTATAGATAACAAGTAAGGAGCTAGTAAGAGACTACCTAGATGTCCTTAATAATTTAAAGTCAACAGGTCTGATCAATTAGCCAACAAGCATTTATTCATCTGCCTTGTGCCAGACACTGGACTAGGCACTGGGAATATACATGCAATGAAATGATGAACTGCATCCTCAGTTACATAAAGAATTGGCATATGATTGTCAAGTCACTGGCAGTAATCTTTGAAGGGAAGAGGTACTGCAGGATTTGAGATGGACAAATGTTGCAGTTTTCAAAAAGGAGAAGATGATAATCTATAAACTTAAGGCCAGTAGGTTTGACTCTGGTTACTGGAAAAATTCTAGGACAAGGGTTCTTAACCTAGGGTTAATGAACTTGTTTTTAAAAATATTTTGATGACTGTATTTCAGTATAATATATAATTTGGTTTCCTTTGTTATTTTATTGTTTAAAAACATTATTCTGAGAAAGGATCCTTAGGTTTCACGAAATTTCCCACTGGGCAAATGATACAAAAAATGTTAAGAGACATTTAGTAAACAACTGTAAAAGGAATGGGTGATCACAAAGAACCAGAATGGTTTCAGCAGGAATAGACTTTCTCAGAGTTAATTATGTCTTTTTTAGACAGGATTACTAAACTGGTGGATCAGGGGAATACTATAGACAAGAATTTACACAATTTTTTTTTTTTTGGGCGGGGCAATGGGGGTTAAGTGACTTGCCCAGGGTCACACAGCTAGTAAGTGTCTGAGGCCGGATTTGAACTCAGGTACTCCTGAATCCAGGGCCGGTGCTTCATCTACTGCGCCACCTAGCCGCCCCCTGAATTTACACAATTTTTAGTAACACGTTTGATAGTCTCTCTTGCTATTCTTGTAGAAAACATGGAAATATGTGAACTTGATGATAGTACAGTTAGGGGAATTTGGAAATGGTTTAATGGTCAGATACAAATTTGATTCCTGATTAGAGGAAAATCTCCTAGTAAAATGCCTCATGATATATGTTTAGGCCTATAATATTTTTGTAAAATTTTCCATTAATAACTTGGAAAATTTCAATTGAATTCAATAAACACTTATATAGCAAGAAACTGTGCTAAGTCCTGGACATACAAAGAAAAAAATTTAAACAGTTCCTCAAGGAATTTTATATCTTGTTGGGAATAAAACGTGTACAAATTAGTATATGAGTTAGCATTATGGGAGGGAGAAGAGCTAGAGGACTTAGGAAAAGCCTTAAGTAGGAGGCAGTACCTGAGCCAAATTTTGAAGGAAGTGAGATATTCTAAGAGAGAGGGATGAGGAGGGAGAATATCCTAGGAATGGAGACAGTATAAGAGTATAGGGGAAGATAATGGAATGTTGTATACATGGCAGCCCAGCTGAGTAGAAATGTAGAATCAGTGAGGGGGGAATAAAATGAAACAAGTCTCAAAAGGGAGGCTAGAGCTAGATTATAAAGGACATTTAAATGCAAAACAGTGAGGATTTTAAAAGATATTAACAGGGGCGGCTAGGTGGTGCAGTGGATAGAGCACCGGCCCTGGAGTCAGGAGTACCTGAGTTCAAATCCGGCCTCAGACACTTAACACTTACTAGCTGTGTGACCCTGGGCAAGTCACTTAACCCCAATTGCCTCACTAAACAAAATTAAAAAAAAAAAAGATATTAACAGACAAAATAGTGGGTCAGATTTGATAAAATGGACTTTAACAAGGATAAATGCAAAGTTTGACACTTGGGTTCAAAAAATGAATTTCACTAGTATAAGATGTGTGAGATGTGGTAAAAGAGCAGTTTGACTTGAAGAAAGTCTTAAGTGGTATTAAAATAGGTATAGTACCTAGCATTGTATAGGTTATAAATACTGCTGTATTCTACTCTAGTTATACCGAATCTAAAATATTGTATTAGTCCCAGGTACCATATTTTAGGCAGCACACTGATAAGATGGGAATATCCAAAGCAGGGAAGTTTATAATGATAAAGGACATTAAGATCATATTATATGAGTAATCGTAGATGTTCAACCTGGAAAAAAAGATGATGAGGGGACAGGGATAATAATTGGCATCAAGTATTAGAAGGATTATAATGAGGAAAAGGGATTAGAACTGTTCTCTTTAGTCTCTAGAAGGTAGAACTAGGAATGATGGGTGAAAGCTGCAAAGAAACAAATTTAGGCTTGAGGACAGGAAAAATTTTCTAATAATCAGAGTGATTCAAAAGTAGAATGGGTTGCCTTGGGAAACAGTGGGATTCTCAAATCCCCCCTCACCCCCAATCAGCCTTGTATAAGGTTCCCACAAATAGCTTCCCCTTCTGAGTCCCAATGAAAATAAGAGTATATTGGTCTTTGGGAAATGGGGGGGGGGCAGTAGGACACTAAAAGAAAGGAAATGGAACAGAGGAGTAAGATACACAGTCTCACACTTCTAAAACAAGGACTCCTAGACTCTATTCTACTGTGTCTTAGCTCTCTCAAGAAGGTAAAGAACCCACATACTCACCTCATTAGCCACAGTCAAATTGCCATCCAGATCTCGAGGGGTTCCATCCTTACCCCCCTGAGAGAGTAAAGCTGGCCTGACCTCCTCACAACTGCTCAGCTTTGGAGTTTTCTTGCTCAGAATCCTGGCAATGCCCTCAGACTGGTGGTAACTTGCTGGGGAAAGAGGCTCTGGCTTTTTGGTGCACTCATCTCCCACTACTTCTTTCCGATCTGTCCCAGAAGTGGGACTCTGTGAGCGGCCACACACATTACGAAAAAACTCCTGTACGATACCATATTTGTGAGTCTCTGGTTTGGTGCGGGTCTCCTGGCTCCCTGGCTTCCAGATAGACTCGGTGCTCCCAGAGTGCTCTACTACATTGAACAAACTAGATAGTCCATCATTAATGTTGCTTAAGACTGGGCTGTCTCGGGTCGTAGTAGACCTGGCCCAAGCTGACCCATTTTGCTTACTCTGGTGAAGATTCCACAGACTTCGGTCCTTAGAGCTATCCAGTTTGGACACAGATCTCCTCTGAAGCTTTGGTGACCCATATTTGGGAGAACAACAAGGTCTTTCAATCCGAGAATGGACCTTCTCCAGTGAAGAAGATATCTGTTTGCTTCGAACAGATACTAGAGAAGAGCTACGGGGTGACCAGCTCTTGCCATGCAGGCTTCCCCGAGGCAGGTCAGTCTGAAGACCAATACTCACTGTCTGGATGGTCTGGGTGCCTACACTTGTCAGCCCTACAGTCTGGCTTGACATGCTTTTCACCTTCCTCTCCAGGGAGCCAGAGCGGATGGCCTGGCGGACACAGTTGGTGATTTCTTTCATGTCATCGCTCATGTTGCCTGACATCTCAAAGTCATGTAGGGCAGAGGGGAAATTGGGCACAGGAGCTGCAGAACTATTGACTGGGCTACTGTCCAAAAGTTCCCGGTGTTTGGAGAAGTTACACAGCCACCGGCCATATGTACTTTCAGCCAGGCCTTCTGACTCTGCTGACTCTTTGGGCTTGGCCATAGTAAAGAGGAAGCCAGGCTCAATGAGAATTTTTCCTTCTTTATTCTGGACCAGAGGGACCCCTAACCTACGGGCCACAGGTGGACTATAATAAATCCGGATGCCTGTCTTATCAGGAGCTGTGTAGCTCCTCTGCATCTGCTTCTGGGTACAATCCTGGTAGGCCAGGCTGCCTCTCCTATTGCAGTCTCTAGGGGAGAGCCCCAGCTTCTCCTTGGTCCCCTTTTCTGGACTGGTTTGCTCATTGTCCACAAAGGCAATTCTGGCAGGGTTCACTGTGGCAGTATCCATTAGGGTATTGGGAAGCAAGGAGGCAGCTGGAGAGGTCTTTTTGCCTCTGGAAGTTTCACTGACTATGTTGGCTGATTTGCCCGGAAGGTAAGGAGAACAGTCCAGTAAACTTTCAAACTCAGACATAGAAGAAACAGATTTGGTCCTGGTGGGAAAAGAAGATATGATGAGTACAAAACTTGGGCCCATAGAATAGAGACTGTTTACAGGTGGGAAGAGGCCATAGGATTATAAAACTACAATAAGAAGAGGAATCTCACAGATTGTTTCATACAAATGCATCACTTTGCAGATGTGGAAACTGAGGTCTTGCCTCAGGTAACTTGCCTAAGGTTAAACAAGGAGTAAGTAGCAGAGCCAGGATTTGAAGCCAGATCCTCTGCCTCAAGTACTCTTGCTACTGCATCAGGTACCATGTGCAAATGGGTGAGCATTTACTGCCTAGTATATTGAGGCCAAGTCCCTTAGTTTAGCATTTGAAGATCTCCATAATCTGAACTTACCCTATCTGTTAGCCTAATTTTTGTGCCTTCCTCCTGTCATATAAATGACATTTATATGGAGTTTTACATACATGATCTCGTTTAGGCCTCTGAACAACTGTGTGAAATAAGTGCTGTAGGTACTATTATCTTTATTTTATAGGTGAAGAAAACTAAGTCACAGAGAGGTTAAAATATCTGTACTTGTTCAGTAGGTAATAGAGATAAGATTTGAATCCAGTTCTTGCTGACTACAAGTCCAGCATTCTATCCACTCTGCCACACTGATTCTTATCCTCTATCAGTAAGCCATCCTATTTAGTGACTTCTACTTATGCCAGCCTCATTTCTTCCTCCATGCCTTTGCTTATGCTGTTGTTCGTTCCTATAGGGACTTTATTCCGTTCTCCCAGCTACCTATTCAAAGCCTACTTATTTTTATTTATTTATTTATTTTTTGCGGGGCAATGGGGGTTAAGCGACTTGCCCAGAGTCACACAGCTGGTAAGTGTCAAGTGCCTGAGGCCAGATTTGAATTTAGGTACTCCTGAATCCAGGGCTGGTGCTTTATCCACTTCGCCAGCTAGCTGCCCCTAGCCTACTTATTTTCAAGGCCTATCTCAAGGTTCAGTCCCCTGTTGGAAGCCTTTTGCCACCTTTCCAGCTCACACAATGTTTTCTGTCTCTCCGTATTCTCCATGAGGCTTAATGTTTATGCCAGGACCTCAAAGAGCCATTTGAAACTGCTTTGAAGACATATTATGCAGCTCTATCGTAATCCAAATATAGAATCAAATTAAACAATGTTCATGAAGGAAAAAACTATTTAGGATAGTTTTAGTGCAGAAGAATGAGTTCCATAAACCTAAAACAAACAGGCAGGATGAGTTAGAGAACACTTAACTATATACCATAGATTTTGGTGTCAGACGATTTTTGACTTAGCACTTACAACATTCTATTAACTATGAGCAAATTAAACTCTAAACTTAGGCACTGGGACAAAAAAATAGGTGGTTATATTATTTTTTTGCGGGGGGCAGAACAATAAGGGTTAAGTGACTTGCCCAGCATCACACAGCTTATAGGTGTCAAGTGTCTGAGGATGGATTTGAACTCAGGTCCTCCTGAATCCATGGCTGGTGCTTTATCCACTATGCCGCCTAGATGCCCACAGGTGGTTATAGTCTTGAAAAAATGAATTCCAAGACCTGCATGCTGCTTCCTTTGACCCCAAAATGGATAAAAGAGCATGACAGGGAACAAAGTAAAGAGGAACCTCATTTCCCTTTCTATCAAAGGCCTCTCTCATTTAAAAAAATAAAATTTTTTAAAAAGCACGAAGATTTCTGACTTCACTAGGTTCCAGGATGACTCTTGGATAAGAGGACTGCATATCATGTATAGCATATGAAGCCTCAAAAGGAAGGTATGGTTTGGAGGCTAAGGGGTAGGTGGTCAGAGCAGAACAAACCCCAGGGGGCCCAGGTCACCTAACCTTTTTAAGTTGGTTCCATTGGCATCAACTTCAGAAATGGTTTCTTTGTCATGTATCTTCTCACTGAGAGTCTGAAGGAGGAGAGGAACACTATGGGTTAGTCACCATGGCAGAAGGGAGATGTGAAATGATAAATACAACATGAATGAACACAGAGCTTTCCTCTGTGACCTCAAAGCACTTTCCCAAGATGATAGCTTTAGAACTGAAGGCCATCTAGTTCAATCTCCTTATTTTATAAATGAGGAAACTGAGACCCTGGGAGCTTAAATGACTTGCCCAGGGTCACGCAGAAAACAAACATTAGAAATCTCATTAGAGATTTGAACCTAGGTCCTCTGACTCCATTGGCTCAAAACACCAATGTCTGAGATTAGCTTGATGCAAAAATTCCTTTCATTTCTACAGCAACTTGATACTTTTTAGTGCACTTTCACATATTGTAGAGAACTGCATCCTCATTACAATACCAGGGGGTGGAAGGGTGGGGATTATCTCGATTTGGCATGTGGGAAAATAGGGGCTTAGATTAATTTGCCTAAGGTCACACAGTGTTTGATTATCCCCATTTGACATTTAGAATTTTATTTTCCCAAATTACATGTAAAATTTTGACATCAATTAAAAAAAACAACTTTGTGTTCCAAATTCTCATTCCCCCCTCCAAGAAGTCAAGCAATTCAATATAAGCTATCATACAAAGTCATACAAAACAATCCCCATTTGACAGAAAAGCAAACTGATGTCCAGAACAGGTTAGATGTGTAAGAACACACAAAAAGGAGGCATAAGAAATCAGGTCTTGTGACTTCCAACTTTTTCCACTTATCTACTACCCAGCTTCATTGTGGCTAATAAAGGCATTATAACAAAGCCTAACATTGCTTAAGCTGAAAGACTTTCCCATGTTAACAATTAATGGAAAAGATGTGGAGGTTTGCCTTTTTTCTACGGAGGCTAGATATTTTCACATTTAATTATAAAACAGATGATGATAATGATAAAACATGTACTTACTTTGCTAGGCTATTGTGAAGAAAATTGTTAGGTATAAGGTACTATATAAATGTTATCTATTGTTGTTGCAATAATCAACATCATGGGTTTATTGTAAGGAAATCTCTCTTTAAAGTACTATATACATGTAGTTTACTATTAAAAAATGATGAGCAGGATGCTATCAGAAAAACCTGGAAAGACTTACATGAGCTGATGCAAAGTGAAATGTACTGTATACAAAATAATAGCAATATTGTAAGATGATCTGCTATAAATGACTTAGTTATTTTCAGCAATACAATGATCCAAGACAACTCTGAAGGACTTATGAAAAATGCATTCCATCTACAGAGAAAGAACTGATGGTATCTAAATACAGATTGAAGCATAACTTTTTGTTAATTCCTTTTTCTAAAGTTTTTTGTTTTGTCTGTTTTCTTTCACAACCTGATTAATGTAGAAATGTTTTACATGACTACACATGTATAACTTATATTGAATTGCTTGAGTTCTTAAAGGAAGGAGGGAGAGAAGAGAATTTGGAACACACAAATTTTTAAATGGATGTTAAAATTGTTTTTACATGTAATTTGGGAAAAATAAATTCTAAATAAAATTTAAAAATAAAAATAAACAAATCCCTCATATTCAAGGTGAAGAAACTGTAGCTGAGGGTTTATTGACTTATCCAAGGGATTTGAACTAAGATCCTGCACCAAATCCTTATTCTAAGACTCAATGTGAAACCTTGAATGTCTCCTTCAAGACATTGGGATGTGCTTTAGGCAGCTAAATATGATTGATGATGGTAGTAGGTTGGGGTACCCACAGCAGTGCCAAGTATGGTCAGGATGGAGGGGAGCAAATATCCTAGGAAATGGATTTTTCTTTGGTCTCCTCCCTGCTTTTTTTTTTTTTTTTTTTTGGTGAGGCAATTGGGGTTGTGACTTGCCCAGGGTTACACAGCTAGTATGTGTTAAGTGGCTGAGGCTGGATTTGAACTCAGGTCCTCCTGACTCCAGGGCCGGTGCTCTATCCACTGTGCCACCTAGCTGCCCCCTCCTCCCTGCTTTTTTCATGATCTGCTGCTTTAGCCAACCCTCTGACAAGTTAGCAACTTCTGTCTTCCTTACCCCCTGCTGGTAAGCTAGGAGATCTGGGTCATCACCTTGGCAAGTTGACCAGAGCAGCTGTTGCGGAAGCTCAACTCACCTCTTTCCAGCTACTGTCATGTTTTTCCATTTCAATGTGTTTCAAAGCCCAGGAATCAGCTCCCTTCTGCAACTAGGTAACAGCAGAGAATGCAAAATTAGCCCTTTGTGGAAGCTTGAGGACAGAAACCCATTTGTCCTCATGATCTTTGATACTGACTGTAAGAGAAATTCTTCCCATTTATTTATAGGACAAGGGAAGTGTATGTATCCTTATATTTGTGTGGTATTTTACAAGTTCATAAATCAGTTGAATCTCACAATAACCCTGTGAAGGGAGGTAGTATAGGTATTATTTCTATTTGATAATTGAGAAAATGGTATCTTAGGTAAGGAAAGTGATTTGCTTTATGTACCTCACACAGCAGAAACCACACTTGAATCATGGTCTGTTGGTTCCACCATTCTAACTTCTTAGCAAGATTATTGGAGTTGGAGTCAGAAGATAATCAGTTTTAGTTTAAGTTTTGCCATTTACTACTTATATGACCTTAGGTATGACAGAATCTCAATGTTGGAAAGAACCTCAGAGACCACACAATCCAACCTGTTCCTGATTAAGAATTACCACTAGTCTAAACATCCCCTAGCAAGTGTTCATCAAATATTCTCTGGTAAATCACTTCATTGAATTTCAGCTTCCTTATATGTAAAAAGGTGAAGTGAGCAGAACCAGGAGAACATCGTAAATCCTAATAGCAATAATGAATGAGTTGGCTCTTCTCAGCAGTACAAAGATCTAAGACAATTCTGAAGAACCTATGATGAAAAATGCTATCTACTTCCAGAAAAAGAACTGGAGTCTGAATGCAGATCAAAGCATACTATTTTTTACTTTTTTCATTTTTTTGAGGGGGGGGTCTATATTTTCTTTCACAACATAACTAAGATGGAAATATGTTTTTCAATAACTGCACACATATAACATATCAAATGGATTGCCTTGTCAATGAAGGGGGAGGGGAAGGACAAAAAATTTGGAACCTAAAATTTTCCAAAAAGAATGTTAAAAATTGTCTTTACATGTAATTGAAAAAAAAGTTTTTAAAAGTGTTTATAAAGCACTATATGAATGTAGGTTGTTTTTACTATAAAGTCCCAGAGAGCAAGAAGTAAGGGAGGGTTAGACTATTATTGATAAGATCATAAATTTACACTTTTATCACCTTTTTCTTATTTTTCAGTGAACAAAAAATCTTTTTTTCTCACATGCAGCATGAAATATTTTAAATACATCTAAAACACTTTAATATCTTATTTTATTTGATTCCCAAATCAGTCCTATGAGGTATAGTGTTAATATCATTATTTAAAGATGAAGAAATAGATTTGTGAGTGCAGAAGTCAAGTGATTTGCCCAAGGTCACAAAACAAATGATTGGCAGGGTCAGGGCTACAACTCAGGTCTTCTAACTCTTAAGTCTGGTGCTCTAGCCACTTCATCCACACTATCTTTATGATAAACATGTGAGGACATGTTGTCTAAGGCCACCCTAGAGCTGATGTATTTTTTAAATAGCTTCAAGGGGAAAATATTGAGCTTTAAGGAAAGATAGGTGGGGAGAGAGCAAGTTCTCAACTTATGTACACTTAGGACTTCCGAGAAGCCCTGCTACCAAATGAAACAAGTCCCTGGCTCTCCCAAATCTCTTTCCAATTAGATCACAAGAATCTCTCTCAGGAGAAAGGGAACAGGTCTCAGATCTCTCTAGGGCAGAAGGAAGTGCAGAACAAGTTCTCAGGTGCTCCATTTTCTATGAAGCTTTCCCTGATAGCTCTTGTATCACTAAGCAGAGGGAAAAGGTTTGATATGTCTTCAAACTCTAGTCTCAGCACAACAGTGGGAGGAAGAAATTCCTGAAAGTAGCCATTTCTGTTTACTGAGTGGCAGTGTCATGTTGAGGAGAGAGCACTGGAGTTAGCAAAACCCAAGTTCAAATCTTGCCACAAATACTTACTAGCTGAGGGGAGATAAGGGCTTGGTGAGGGTGAGCCAGTGAAGATGGATACACAGGTAGGCAGCCAGATTGGCACAGCCCCAGTCTGGGGATTATTTGGATGCCAGGTTAGCTGATACTTATTTTTTTCCTAAAACCTTGGCTTTTGGTTCACAGTTCAGTTAAAAAACACACACCAAAAAAACCAAACAAAAAAAACCAAACCCAACCAACCCAAACTGGTGTGACTTCCTAACAAAGAGGAAATTGGACTCAATGTACAGAAAGACACATTTTAAGCCATGGTCCATGCAGGAATTTGTTTTGATTGACTGCGTATTTGTTACAAGGCTTTTTCTTTTTGTCAGTGGGGACTAAGAGAGAAAAATGTTGATTTAAAAAAATTAATTTTAAAACAAGAAAACTAGTGTGGTTTGCTCTTTTGATCATAGTTGAGTTCAGTTGAGTTTCCCAAGGAGTTAAAATGATCATGTGCACCTATTTATCTGTAGGTCTGCACATTTAAGTTTGTGGATCTTTCCATGTGGGCATCTGTGCATGCCAATCTCTATTATTTGAGGCTGTGTGCATAAATAGGAATATTTATGAATGTGTGTACACAGGGTTACTGAGTGTACCAGTCCACATTTTAAGTGTCAGAATGTATGTGTGAGTACATTTAGGCATGCTCTTGGGGGCAGGGAAGGTCTCCTTACCTGGCTTATTTTATTCTGTAGCTCCTTAACCTGCTGCTCAGCCTGCTGCTTCTCATCTTTGAATCTATCCAGCAGCTCTATCTTCTGTTGGTCCCAGTTCTTCTCACTGATCTGCAGCTGTTTGGTGAGGTCCATGACTGCACTGTAGGACTCAGCCAGGAGGTGCTGATGTTCCTCCCTTTCTCTTTTCAGGATGGCCTTCCAGTCAGGGAGGGCCCGCTCGCCCACTCCTTTCCCAGGTTTCAGCTCCAGCTGGCAAAACACAAGGCCTGACAGTTTGGGGAGAAGAACTGCAATTGGCCTAGCTCCCTCCCCAAGCCCTGGTCTCCTCTACAATCACAGGATGTGGGCTCCTAAAGACCACTCAATCCAGTCCCTCATTTTATAGCCATGGTTGGGGGGAAAGGCAACTGCAAGTGACTTGACACACTGCTTGTCAATGGCAAAGCAAAAATAAGATTTTGAACAGAACAAGGCCAATTCTGTCACTCAAGATGTTATAAATCTGAAAAGGCAATTTCCTTGCCTGCAATGGAAACAGATGGGCAATGGCTTTCTCCTCTTTGTAGCCATGGGCAACTGGGTCAGAGTAAAATAGGAGGGTAGGGAACAAGTCACTATACTTCAAATGTACTTTCATCCCTATATTTTATCATACAAAAAGTGGGGAGAGCCTAGACATAGGTTAGTTAGTTGAGAGACTATTACCTTCAGTCATTACCATCTTATGTAATTTAATTTAATCAACATTTGAAGTTGCTCTTTATGTCCACTACCAAATTCTCACATCCTCCTGAACTATTGGAATAATGTCCTAATCACTCTCTAGTGATCCTCCAGTGTGTTCTTCATGGGCAAGAAGAATCTTCCTTATGAGCACAACAATACACTGATCAAAACCCCTTTAGTAGCTCCCCATTGCCTGTAAAATAAAGTTCAAACTTTTTTTGCCTGGTATCCAAAACCCTCCAGTATAACACTTCCCTGGCTTTTTAGGATTATCTCATTTAATGACCGTTCCCCGCAAGTGAATGGATCATCATTCTCCAGACATGATTCTATTTTCTGACCTCTGTACTTTTGCTCAAATGGAAAAATTCTCCCGTTGGAATCTTACCCATCTTTCAAGACCTAGCTCAAATGCCCCTTCTTTATGGAGCTTTCTCTCATCTCTCATATCACCAGGTAGAGTCTGTAAAGAAAGGTCTCGGCACAGCACAGTGAGGGAAACCTCTGAGCATAGCAGCCATTTTCTTTCCCTACTTAAGTGGTAGATTGGTATCAAGAACAGACCACTGGAGTAAGAGTTAGGAAAAAATTCAGCTTCAACTCTTGCCTCCTATACTTACTACCTGTGTGACCCTGAACAAGTTACTAAACTTCTCGGGGCCTCAGTTTCTTCTTTTGTAAAAGAAGGGGATTGAACTTGACCTTTAAGGCCTTATTATCATCAATTCAGCAATGATTCTATGATTTAGAACAGTATGGAGTAATGGATACAGTGCTAGATTTGGAGTCAGAAGGACTTGGGTTCAAATCCTAACTCAGAAACTTAACATCGTTGAGCTTTGCTCCTTATTTGTAAAATGAGGATGTTGGATTTGGCTGCCAAGTTCCCTTTTAACTCTAAATCTGTCATCCTATGATCCTTTAACCCTCACATTTTTTTCTACCTCTTATAATATTAACTCACATTTAGATAGTGCCCTAATATTTATAAAGTACTTTCCTATGCACTTTTTTTCTTTTTTTTTTTTTTCAGGGCAATGAGGGTTAAGTGACTTGCTCAGGGTCACACAGCTAGTAAGTGTCAAGTGTCTGAGGCCGGATTTGAACTCAGATCCCCCTGAATTCAGGGCCAGTGCTTTATCCACTGTGCCATCTAGCTGCCCCCTCTATGCACTTTTAATATTCTAATTTACAATTATTCGTGCCCTTTATTAGACTATGAGTTCCATGAAGGCAGAGACTGTGTTCTAATTAAACTATAGGACCCCCAGCTCCTTTGGCTTCACAGAACCTCCTCCTGGCTGGTAGTCTGAGCCTGGTTCCACCCAGTCTCAACTGCTGAGCATGAACTCAATCCTTTTGTACTTTGGCTTCTGGTCTTCTTGACATTCATTTGATAATTTGACTGATTCCCTATGTTCCTGACTATTCCTGCTTGCTGCCCAAGTGTACTCACATAATCCAACAGATCCTAATCTTGGTTTTTCTGACCCTAGCCTAATTATCTGACACCTCCCTCCCTCTCTCCCTCTTTTGCTTCCCCATCTCCCACCAGTCCCTTCACAGAAGGGTTTGGTTTTGGCATTCCTGATCTCGCAATCAAGAGCTGAAATGAGCCCAATAGTAGCAGCTCAGCAAGAAGGGTCAGGGCTGTTTCCCTAGTCAGAACTCACTCTATTTGGTAGCTTTGGCTATGACATAGAGGAGAGAGAAAGTAGCAGCCAGTAGGGAGAGTTGGTCCATTTTTTTTCAGGAAAATGGGTGAATTTCCAGACAGAGTATAAATCCTTAGGCAGCCCAGGATGAGGCAAATCATTTCCACAAATATGTATCAAGCACCTCCTGTGTTACCATGTTCAGCAGAACACTGTGATAGGTGCTTGGGGAGACAGAAAGTTTAAATAAGACATAGTTCCTCTTCTCATGGGGCTCTAGTAGCAGTACTTGAAATGTACAGATAATTAATTACCAAAAATAATAATACATGATAAGTATATAAGTGCCCTCTCCGGTTGAAGTGAGGAAACACCTAGAAAGAACTGGGAAGGCTTTCTGGACAAGATGACATTTAAGTTGGGCTTTAAAGGAGAAACAGGAATTAGGTAGAAAGAGCTAGGCAGCTAATGGCCTCACCTGTGCCAGGTGACACTTGAGCTCAGTCTTTTCCATTTCCCAGGCAGACTTAGCCTTAGCAAACTGCTGCTGGAGCTCATTCATGCCCCGCCGCTCTTCCCGAAGCTCTCGGCACAGCTCTTTCAGGATGATCTTCATGTCTGCAAGAGTCTTCACGTACTCATTGGGCTGTAGGGTTATAAGATCAGAGATTTAGAGACCAGCTAGTTCCACCCCCTCATTTTAGAAATGAGAAAACTGAGCCGGAGAGAAGTTCAGTG
Source organism: Dromiciops gliroides (assembly GCF_019393635.1). Lineage (NCBI taxonomy): Eukaryota > Metazoa > Chordata > Mammalia > Microbiotheria > Microbiotheriidae > Dromiciops > Dromiciops gliroides. The sequence continues at coordinate 362,239,673 of NC_057862.1, forward strand.
ATTTGCCCATGGTTCACAGAGGGAGTAAATGGCTGAGCCAGAGTCTGAACCCAGGGCCTCTGATTTTAAATCAAGTACTCTTTCTGCCACATCCCAGCAGAGGCAGAGTTGGAAATCTGGGACTTCTACCAACCCTTGGGTCTTATGTTGGACACTCTAAACTGTACCAGTGATATGCCAACCATCCCTTTGCCCAATCCCTGCCTGGCATCAGTCTAAAAGCCAGCTGTTTTCTGTAATACCAAAGATAATGCCACAATCAGTCTCAGGCCTGGGAGAGACGCCAGAGGGCACCTGGTCAGATAAGTCTGTGAGGAAATCTCTTCAACAACATCCTTCCAATTTATTCTCTGCTTGAAGACCTCCATCCTATCATATACCTTGTAGAAAAGAAGGAAAGGATTGTACATGGACCTTCAAATCTCCACTACATAGAGCTTTTCCCTCAATTATATAAATTCTTTTTCTAATTCTCTTTAATTATATGATTATAAATTCTTGTAATTTTCAAATCTGTCCTGTTTGTACAATTCCTTCTGACCTGTTCCTTCAGCCTTCTTTTCAACAGGCTAAAGAATCCCAGTTTCTTCAACCAATTCTAGCAGGGCATGGTCACCAGTCTGAGTATCTTGGTCACCCTTAGGACTTCTAGCCTTCTCATTAAAGTATCCATTACCTCCACTGTGGTTATTAGAAGCATCATAACATCAGGATATTGCCTAAGCTGAAGGACTTCCCCACATCAGACTGGATGTTCTAACACTTATTCTTGGAGTGTTGAAGTCAGAAGGAACCAGTTACCCTTGGACATTCCATTTTGTCAGTGTCCTTCCTACAGTGTGACACCCAGAAGGGAAAGTGGTGCTCTGACTGTGGCCTGATTACAGTGGAACTATCAGTTCTGAATGCTATTCTTTGTAGGGTACTAACCTTTTTGTATGTGGACATTTGGATTGCTGAAAGGGTCAGAAAAAGAACATTTCCATAAGGAACATGAGATCAGACTTAAAAGAAACACAGCCTCTCACTTAAAAAGGGAGAGACAGTCTATTCTGAGCATCAGAGAGGGAGGAGAGAGAGAGAGAGAGAGAGAGAGAGAGAGAGAGAGAGAGAGAGAGATGACGCTCCCCCTCAGATAAATGTTGAATTCAAGAGGACTACACAATGGCCCATCAGAAAGTTTGCATATGACTGTTTTTAGAGTTTTAAAGATTGTAACAGAAACTGTAATCAAATGTCTGTAGACTATGAGAAGATTATATAAGGATTGTTGCTGTCACATCTGATTAAAAGGAATTTTTGAGTCTCCAATCAAAGCTTAGACATAGGTCCTACTTATGAGGAGGCTTTGATTTGAGGTATCAGAACAGGGATAGGAAATGAAGAGATGGAGACAGAAGCAGGAAAGAAAGCTGAGCACAGGAAGAAACAGGGACAGGAGACAAAGGAGAAAATGAGAGGAGTTATATAGAAAAATACATAACCTAACAGGAACTGATCAAAACTAACAGGCAGGGGCAGCTAGGTGGCACAGTGGATAGAGCACCAGCCCTGGATTCAGGAGGACCTGAGTTCAAATCTGGCCTCAGACCCTTGACACTTACTAGCTATGTGACCCTGGGCAAGTCATTTAACCCCAATTGCCTCACCAAAAACAAACATAACAGCTATTTTGCTGTTATCCACGTTGATTGAAAGAAAGGGACTGATTTGCTGAGAACTGAGTGGCTGGAATATGGCATTATTGGCCAGATAATTTCTCAGGTCACTATTGGCTCTAAAATCTATAAGCCTATGAACCAACTACATAAGAATAGGCTAAGGGCACTAAGCCCAAAGAAGAGAAAACTTAGGGGAAGGGGAAATATGATTACTATCTTAAAGTATTTGGACTGTCATGTGGAAAATAGAATTGTATACCAAAAGAAGAGATAAGAAAATATACCTCCTTCCCTTCTTTGGAGAGGTGGGGGACTATGACTGTGGAGCATTGCATATATTGTTAGTCACTTCATGTATTGGTTAGTTTTATGGACCTGCCTTTTTCCCCCCTTCCTTTTTCCTTATTATTTTTTGTTACAAAATTCTCCGGTTATGGGAAAGGTGAGAGATATGTAATGAAAAACAAAACTATATATATATATATATATATTTGGTGAGGCAATTGGGGTTAAGTGACTTGCCCAGGGTGACACAGCTAGTACATGTCAAATGTCTGAGGCTAGATTTGAACTCAGGTCCTCCTCACTCCAGGACCAGTGCTTTATCCACTGTGCCACCTAGTTGCCCCTAAAACAATATTTTTAAAAAGTTTAATTTATTCTGTTTGGTCCACAAGGAAGAACTGGGAGCAGTGGGAGGAAGCCACAGAGTCATTCAATTCAGTAGAAGTCAAATTTTTCTGCAAACTATACCATACCAGAAGTGGAATGGGCTAAGTAATGAAAGCTAGCACTGATATAGCACTTTAAGGATTGCTAAGAACTATAGAAATATTATTTCATTTTATCTCCACAAGAACCCTAAGAGGTAGATGCTACTACCTCTGTTTTACAGATGGGAAACTGAGGCAGACAGAAATTAAGTGATGTGTTCAGGGTTAAGCAGCTAGTAAGTATATGATTCTAGATTTGAACTTAAGTCTTCATGATTCTATATCCTACACTGCATCCACCTACCTGCCTTATCCCATCACTGGAGGTTGTTGAAGAGATTCCTCTACAGAACTAGATGGCCTCTTACAGCCTCCAGCCTTATGATTTTGTTTTTCTGTGATCCAACTAGGATCATACCAGGGTATTGTTGTCAGAGCAAATACTAGAATTCAGGCCTCTTAGAATCCTCTTTCTCATAGTCCACATTCAACATGGCCCTATGAAGAACACTCTGTTTTCCCCAAAGCTGATCCTGCTGGTCTTTTGGATGCTTTGCTTCACCTGCATTTGCTAACAGACAAATGTGTGGTCAGCACAAATATAGAAACAGTCTGGGTTACTCTCCTGAACCTTGAGTGATCTTGAATTATTTTCTCATGCCTCAGTCTGTGCTAGAGACCCCACTTCTCTGGGTGTAAGGTGGTATAAAACATTGGAATGAGCAAAATCAGAAGCCAAGACAATCTCATGTCTTTTCTTTCTTCTTCTTAAGAACTCTCTTTACTAAGAAATTGTAGCAGATACTGAGGGCCAGGACCTTTCAGGGAAACAGGAAATCTAGGCATTCCTTGTGTGTTGAAAAGCACCTAAGAGTCAGGACACCAGGGTTCTGGTTCTTGTTCTGTCATGAACTTGCTATATCACGTTGGATAAGATATAGGCAGATAGGTGAAGTCATGTGGATAGTTCCTTTGATTCAGAGTAAGGAAGACCAGAATTCAAATCCTGCCTTAGATCCTTTGCTGTGTGACCATAGGCAAGTCATTTAATCACTCTGGCCTTAGTTTCATCAACTGTACATAATAATAGCCAACATTTATCTAGTGCTTACTATGTATCCGATACTGTGCTAGGCCCTTTACAAATATCATCTCATTTGATCCTCATAACAACCATGGGAGGGAGGTGCTGTTATTATCCCCATTTTACAGATGAGGAAACTCAGGCAGACAGAGGTTAAGTGACTTGCCCAGGGTCAACACAGCTAGCAAGTGTTTGTGTCTGGATTTGAACTCAGGACTTCCTGACTCCAGGCCTGGCACTCTATCCACATTGCCACTTAACTACCTATAAAATAAGGATAAAAACAGTACGACTCCATAGGAGTTTTGTAAGGATCAAATAAGATAATTTTTGAAAAGCAGTTTGTAGAGGTAGCTAGGTGGCGCAGTGGATAGAGCACCAACCCTGGATTCAGGAGGACCTAAGTTCAAATATGGCCTCAGACACTTGACACTTACTAGCTGTGTGACCCTGGGCAAGTCACTTAACCCCAATTGCCTCACCAAAAAAAGAAAAGAAAGAAAAAAAAGAAAAAGAAAAGAAAAGCAGTTTGTAAACCTTAAAGCATTATTATAAAAGTTATCATCATCAACACATTCATTTTCTGGGCTCCTCATCTGTAAAATGAGGATAATAATTCCATTCCATATCAAAGAACTGTTGTCAAAATCAAATGATATTTGATGCAAAAGTGAAAAATAAAATCTAAAATGCCACACAAGGAGATATTAGCATATGATGATTATGTTCATCTATGGCTGATATTTTTATTTTCCTGTCTCTTAAATGTAAACATGGGAAGTCAGAGGACCATAGGAACACATATCTAGAGATCATCTTGTCCAACAACTTCAGTACTTGCTGAAGGTCACACAGGTAGTAAGGGGTCATCTTTTCTACCTACTTCCATTAAGATTGGGGATATTCTCTTTTAGCTAGTGGTCAACTTCTGTGGCCCTGCTTTAACAATGCCCAAGATCTCAATTGTATTTGATATATATTATTTTACTGATCCTTTCAACAACCCTTTGAGATAATTGTTATTATCACATTTTCTTTCTTTCTTTTTTTTTTTTTTAAGGCAATTGGGGTTAAGTGACTTGCCCAGGGTCACACAGCTAGTAAGTGTCTGAAGTGAGATTTGAACTCAGGTCCTTTTGATTCCAAGGCCAGTGCCCAATCCACTGCACCACCTAGCTGCCCCTTATTATCACATTTTCATACTGAGGTTCAAAGAGATCAAATGAATCCCTCCATATCAGAGGGATAAGTGAAAGACATGGCATTTGAAGCCTGGTCTCTCCTGACTTCAAAATCAGCCCTTTTCCCACTATACTTCCCTACCTCTTCCTCTCTATGGTCCCACCCACATGACCTGTATTGTATTACCATAAACACTCTCACAGATGGAAAGTTGAAAGGTATTTTAGGTTATCAAAACACAGATTCATCAAATACGAGTCTTTATTTTACAGCATAGAGAGGTTAAATATCTGCCTAGACTCACAGAGTCAACAAGTGTCTAAGGCAGAATTCAAAGCCAAGTCTTCCTAACTCCAGGTAGAGTGCTCTATTCACTACACTACTCACTCATCTTGAGTCAGACCTCTTTCTTTAGGAACCTTCATGTATGACTCTCATGTGTTCCTGATTCCATTTCCTGTTTGCTTCACTGCCATGTGCTCTCCCCTTAGAATGCCATCTTTGAATTTTGGACTGGACACTGATAATCTTACCCTGATTTTTCTCTTTGAAGGATGGCTTGGTTTTGATATTATATCCCCAGACTGCATCCAGACTCTGATACTTCCATTAACAGTAGCTATACAAAAAACAACAACAACAACAACAACAAAACCCCAAACCCCAGTAGCTACACAAGAAGGATTTGATTCTTTTCCTCAGGAACTGACAACTCACAGTGTTCTGTGTCCAGATGTCCCCCACACAGGACTTATTGTCAGAATGCTGGGGGTTTAGCTCTTCCTCTTCCATTAGTAGGTAGAGCTCCTTCATGCTGTTCACCTATTAAAGAAACACAACAGGTAAAACTGAAAATTTGTTGAATCTTTTTGGAGATCAGTATGTCAGGAGGTAATAAAATTTGTAAATATAATCATACTCTTTGCCTCAACATTTCCAATATGCCCTGAAAGCCCTTTTAAGAATAAAAAAAAGAGCTATCTGTTCTGACATGTTCATAGCAGCACTGCATTTAATTGCAAAAAATTGAAGGATCTCAGAGTATTCAAAGAGGGAATGGTTAAATTGTGACATATTAATGTAATCAAATGCTTCAATGAAATTAAGACTATAGGTATGAAGAATGCAAAGAAGTCTGAAAGACCTTTATAAAATAATGCAAAGCAAAAAAATCAAAATCAGAACAGAGCACACACTGTGAGCATATAAGAGGGGGAAAATAAGAATAATGGACAAAGGATCATTATAGAGATGTAGAAAAAGTGACTGAAAAGTTATTATACAAAAAATCTGAAAAGACCTTTATAAAATAATGAAAAGTGAAAACAGCCAAACCAGAACAGAAAACACACTATTTATGACTATGTAAAAGGAAAAATGAATGAGAATAAATGGATAAAGAATTCTCATGGAGACAGAAGGAATAACTGAAAAGCTATTATGAAACTTTATGAATTGAAATTAATTTACTTATCCTTTTTTGGTTAACTATGCCAATTCAATTCAGAGTTGGTTTAATTTACAATTCTATTTTAGTGGTTTGGAGCATTTGTTCATGTGGTTATAGATAGCTTGTGTTTCTTCCTTTAAAAGTTGCTTGTTTATATCCTTTGACCATTTATCAGTTGTCAAAATATAAATTGTCTATTTTATCTTTTGTGATCCTCTCTGTGCCTTGGTTGCACATAATCATCTGAAAGAATTTATTCCTCACCATTCTAATTTGTTTATGATGTAAATCTTTATATGCTAAGTCTTGTATCAATGTTTGAGTATATCTTGCTATATATGGTGTGAGATGTTGGTCTAAACCCAATTTCTGGATGATTTTGATTGAATAAGATGTAAAAAAATTTTTGTATGAACAAAGCCAATACACTTAAGATTAGGAAACAATTAACTGAGAGAAAATAATCTTTGCAGAAAGTTTCTCTGATAACAGTGTCATTTCCAAGACATAAGGAACTGATTCAAATTTATATGAATAAGAGACATTCCACATTTGATAAATGGTCAGAGTATGAAGTCAGTTTTCAGATACCCAAGCTATTTAACATCCACTTGAAAAAGTTGCTCTAAATCACTAATAATTAAAGAAATTCAAATTAAAACAACCCAGCTTCTACCTTATACACATCAAAATGGGAGAGATAACTAAAAAATGAAAATAACATGTTAGGGCTGCAGAAAAGCAGGAACATCAATGTAATGTTGGTAGAGCTGTCAGTTGATAGTTATTCTGGAAAGCAATTTGGAACTATGCTCCCAAAGTTAGTACATTGTACATACTTTCTGACCCTGAGATACCACTACTATGCCTATACTCCAAAGAAATTTTAAAAAGACTCATATGTATTAATATATTTATAAAAGTTATTTTGTAGCATTGAAGAACTGGAAATTAAATGGGTTCCCATCAATTATGGTATGTGAGTACTATTATCCCATAAGAAATGGTAAAAGGGGCAGTTTTAGTGAAACTTTGTATGAACTGATATAGTGAAGTGAGCAGAACTAGGAGAACAACTTATATAAGAACAATATTTTGAAACACCTAAGAATCCTGATTAAGGCAATGACCAATCAAGATTCCAGAGGACCCATGATTATATAATCTAATAGATCTGTTGCCTGACAGGTGATGTATTCAAGATACAAAATAAGACATACTAGTACAAGAATTACTCAATATAAGACTTTGTTCTGCTTGATTCTCCATATTTGTTAAAAGGATTTTTTTTTCTTTTCTAATGGGGAAAGGGAGTAGCAGGGAGAGAAAAATAAATGATTGTTCATTGAAAAGCTAAAAAAATGAGAAATTAATTTACTTAACTGTTAATAATTATTAAGCTAGTTTATTTGGTTATAACAATGTCAATATTAACTTCATAAAACATTTACTTAATAAAACCCCAAGATACCACTAGTTGACAAGGACAATATTCTTACCTAGGTCATAAAGATTTCCCCTCCATAATGAAACCACCATTGATATACAGCTGAGGCCTGCTCGAAAGACCAGCTACAACTGGCAATTCAGTCCTTTCAGGGTTAGAGTCTTTATATCACTGTTTCTTTTCTTTAGTTGCATGTAATAGGGAATAGAGCTTTCTATTTTCATTAATATGTTGGCATTTCATGGTAGTCTGTCTAAATAACATCCTGAATCAAATATCTAATTAAAAACTAAATGATGCTTCTAAAAAAAAATGGTAGACTCCCTTAGTTCCCCAATTCATTAGAACCATTATCTTATCTGTACAACTATTCCCTCTACCAACCAGTTGTTCAGTCATTTTTCATTTGTGTTCGACTCTCCATGACTCCATTTGGGGTTTTCTTGGCAGAGATACTGAAGTGGTTTGCCATCAATGAGATCATATCGCAACCTAGCCCTCTCATTCCCCACAGAAAATCTATCCATCTAATATGGTAGAGGCCTTCCTCTGTATCTTTTCATATTGGGAGTATAGTGGTGTGTCAATAAATGGTCTTGTCAAGGAGTACCAATGAAAGATAGCTATCAGTTATCCTTCATTAGTGCTACTTGAGAAGCCCATTTCCTTTTCTGAACATACATATCTTTGAAAGTTTGTATATTTTATGCCATGTTTTTCACATAGGTCATTGTCAATAGCATACTGTGTCTTGCTTAGACCATAGTCACTTAATAGAGTACCTTAAGTATCTCAAGTCACTGTTCATGGCACTGAGCTTCATTAAAAGATTTTGCTTTCCCAAGTTTTTGAAAAGAAACAATGGTATGGACTATAACCCTCAAAGTACTATATTTCTGATATAAGTGATCTTTCAAGCAGGTATTGATTCTTTATCAGTGGCACCCTCATTACAGATGCAGTCTTTAAGTAGAAAGATACCCCCAGGTAAGATACTGTCCTTTTTGCCTGGGATAAGAAGAGAACAGAGGGGCAGCTAGGTGGTGCAGTGGATAGAGCACCGGCCCTGGAATCAGGAGTACCTGAGTTCAAATCCGGCCTCAGACACTTAACACTTACTAGCTGTGTGACCTTGGGCAAGTCACTTAACCCCAATTGCCTCACTAAAAAAAAAAAGAAGAAGAAGAGAGCAGAAGGAAATTCAGATGGGGATAAAGATAATCAGAGTAATATCATATTCCTACATTAAAGTTAATATGTGCTTTAAAAAAACCCCAAATGCATGCAAGAGCTTGGTTCATGATTTATAATGTCATTTCTGTTCCTTATATATGAGGATATGTTCATATATGTTAATATTTGTCAAATTCATAATTTTTTGAAAATTAAAAAAATGAACTGGGTGAAGGGCAGTCAGGGTCAGGGCCCTGGCTAGATCAGACCAAAGGAACTTTGGATGGCTGTTTAAAAACAAAAACCTAGCCATTGATTTTCTGGAAAGCAAGGACGCCCTCATGTTAGGGTGAAGTACATTTTACCCAACCTAATCAAGTTATTTGTAAAATCACAAACAGCCCAGATGAAGAAAAGAAATAGAAAAGCAGAATCTGTAGCTTTATGTACAGACCTGAGCATATTACCTCTCTGATCAGAAATCTTCAATCTCTCTTGCCTGAATAAAGTTCAGAATCCTTTTCCTGTCATTCATTGCCATCTACAGTCTGGTGCCTGCTCTTATCTCACAACATTCCTCTCCACCCCCACCCCCCATATATTCTATTCACATTGCAAGCTGGATGACAGTGAAAATACTCCACACTCTCTCACTTTCAGACCTTTGTTTATGCCATGATCCTATGAACTAAGAACTACAGCTATTATCCCTTTTTTTTTGGTGAGGAAACTGAGCCAGAGGCTAATTTGTTCATGGACAGAATCAGAGGCAAAATGTGAAACCAGGTTTTCCATTATACCATGCTGCTTTTAACAGTATAGCTATTGGAGGAGGTGGGGGACAGGGAGGGAGGAAGAAAGAGAAAGAATAATCGCTAGTATTTATGTAGTACCTATTATGTACCAGGAACTATGCTGAGAGGCAGAGGCAGAGATAGAGAGAAAAGGGGGTGGGCAGGGAGAGGAAGAGACAGAGAGATGCGGGGGAGAGATAAACAGGAAGAGAAAGAAGGAAAAGAGTCAAAAAATAGAGGGAGGAGAGAGAGAGAGAGAGAATAGGAGAGATGGAAGAGAGAGAGAGAGAGAGAGAGAGAGAGAGAGAACATGCATGGATGTCTACAGCACCCCTCCAACCACTGAGTCCTATGAGCTCCAGGTCCTCCATACCTCTAGAAAGTCACCTCCCTCACTGGGTAAGATCTTGCCCTGTCTCCAGCGTTTGAGGAACCACTTAAGCTTCATGAAAAGCAGCAGGAAGTTCTGCTTGAACTGTTGGGATTCCTGTACCAGGAGGTTCTTCTCCTGGCTCCAGAACTTCTGCTCTAGCCTCCTCTGGAGGTTCACACTCTGCAGCTCAAACTCCCTCCGCAGCAGAGTCTTCTGTTGATCTTCCTTCAGCTGCAGAAACAAGCAGAAAAGTGATTAGCTCCTGTGGTGTCTCTTTGACCCTCCCAGGCCTTGCCTCATGTCCAGCGTGTACACATGTACATGAGGTGATGTGAGGGACACTTTATGCCCACTGGTCCACTGTTGCTGGTGCCCACATGAAATCTCAGCAGAAGCAGTTTGTTCCCACTGAACTTGGAGTAGTTTTTGAGAAAATGAACCTCCCTCTTTTCTTGGGAGAGTTGGGAGACTATGGTTGTGTATCGTATATGCAGTTAGACAGTTCAAGAGTTGGTTACTTTTCCCCCTTGCTTTTTTATTATTTGTTACAAAGGATAGCTTACTGGGCAGGAGGGGAAGGAATCTATTTGGAAATGAAGGTAATGTTAAAATCAAGATAGCAATAAAAATCAAAATTGGAAAGAGACAAATCATAGAATGTCAGAGCAGGAAAGCACCCTACAAAGTAGAATTAAAAATGCTAGCTATGAAAGGGACCTTACAGAACATCTAGTTTCACTTCCTCATTTGACAAAGAAACTGAGGGTACAGAGCAAGGAAGTGATGGACACAAGATCACAAATTAGCTGAGATTTTTCTTCTTGATTTGAGAACTCATGAATCAGCATAAATGTGCTTACCCTTTGGTAGAGGGGAAAAAAGAGTCCCAGAAAAGAATGTAAAAGGATTGGTCACCAAAACCCAATTTTATCTCTTTCACATTTTTGCCAAGAACTGTCTCTGTTCCCCATCCCTCCTCCTCAGGATCCAGAGTGATCTTCTGTTTCTAAGGCATGTTCCTTGCCTCTCCCCACTCCCAGAGGTAAAATATAGGTCCCTGAATTAAGGGATAGAAGGATCCTCAGGAGTCCTCTAGTCCAGCCATGTCATTTTACAGACAGAAAACTGAAGCTGGTGCCGGAGGTGGGGTGGTGGGGTGCCATGGTCATGCTTACACAGCAAGGAAGTAGAGGCAGACTGTGAACCCATTTCCTCTGAATCCAAATTCAATGCTCTAATAATAATAGCATTTTTATAGCATCTGCTTTGATTTAGAACAACCACCAGAATATCTAGCATTGATATAGTACCAAGCACAGACTCTGTGCTAAGAGCTTTACAAATAACTCATTTGATCTTCACAGCCTTGGGAGGTAGGTACTATTAGTATATGCATTTTACAGTTGAAGAAATTGAGGCAAACAGAGGTTAAGTGACTTGCCCAGGGTCACAGAGCTAGTAAATATCTGAGGTTAGATTTGAATTCAGGTGTTCTAGACTCCAGACCCCAGCCTGTCCAATCAGTTCACTAGCTATCTACTTCTTTCCACTAAGTACCTAAAGGCAAGAAGAATTGATGCTAGGGGCTCCAGCACTTTCCTAGACTGTGAACCTCTGCTAAGAACACAGAACACCTACTATTGTTGCCTTTGAGTTGCCTGTCAGAGCCACTGATGAGGAATGTGTTTCTAGAGGCGTCCCCACCGAATTTTAGGGATTCTTGTTACAGCAGTAGAGGGGTCACTGGGTATAGCCATATGATAAGCAAGTATCCTGACCTCTCCTTCCCCTCCCCTCCAGTTAGACAAAGGACTCAACCTGTTTTCAACCCCAGATCTCCCACCCTTTCCTCAGATAGAATTAGAGATCACCTACATTCACAGCTGTCATCTCTACCCAGACTAGTTTCTCTTTCCAGTCACTTGGGAGCCAACATAACCTTGGAACCATCCTTGACTCTTTCCCCCTCACTGCCTTTGTATCTAATCAGTTAACAAATCCTGTCAATTCTACTGCCACGTCATTTTTCATATCTGTCCCCTTCTCTGGATTTATACATTGGTCCACCAGTTTGTCTCTCACATGGGCTACAGTTTCCCTGCATCTGATCTCCCCTTTTTCTATTCTATCCAGACAACTGTGAAAGTGATCTTTCTAAGGCTCCAATATGACCGGGTCACCCCTTTCCACCTCTAAAATTTTCAGTGGCTCCTTACTGGCTTTTAGTTTATAAGAAAGTTTGCTCACCTGACATTCAAAGACCTCCAAAATCTGGACCCTCCCTACTTTTCCAGGCATATTCCATGATTTCTCTTCTTCATGTACTCCATATTCCAGCCAAACTAAACTACTAGTTTCCTAAGCACTATAGGCTCCATCTGTTAAAATCCTTCCCACCTTCCTTTAAGGACCAGCTCTGAAAATTACTTCTACCTTTACACATTCCCTGACTGTCTCTTCCCCCATCAAGTGAAAATGACATCTCCCTCCCCACTTTTTGTTTCTGATGCTTTAAAAAACTGAACATTGCTGTCATTTCCTACTATGATACCACAATAGAACCCTCCCTTATAAGAAAATTCAATGAAGCAGAGTGAAATAAGCCCAATCAAGAGAACAATGACTACACAACATTGCAAAAGAAAACAACTGTGCAAAACCTAAGAACTATGAATAATGCAATGACAAATAACTGATGATATAGCATGTTTCCCACCTCTTGGCCAGGAGAGGATGGACAAGAGATCCTGAGAGAGACATTTTCACATACAGCTAACATATTGATTTGTTTTGCTTGACTAGTCCCTCCCCCTCCCCCGTGGGGCACCGAGGGTTAAGTGATTTGCCCAGGGTCACACAGCTAGTAAGTGTCAAGTGTCTGAGGCCACATTTGAACTCTGGTCCTCCTGAATCCAGGTCTGGTGCTTTATCCACTGCACCACCTAGCTGCCCCACCACTTCAACCTTTTGCTTGACTATTTGCTATAAAATAGGTCATTTTTTTTCAGGAAGGGTAGTTGGGAGACCAGGGATAGGAGTAATACTAAAAAAAGAAAAAGAGCATCAATGAAACATTTTTAAAAATACAGAAAAAAGCAGAAGGAAGTTCAAAAGGGACACAAATAGGGCAATATTGGAGAACTACTAGATTAAATTCAGCATATAATTTGAAAAAAGGAAAAGAGAGAAAGTACAGTTACAAAAAACAAATACACTGACCAAGATTGATATAGATGCCTCATTCCACATCTGGAGTCTATCACCACTGTATAGATGGGAGGAACGTATGTTTCATCATTAGGCCTCTAAAAGTCAACACTGGCCATTGTATTGATCTGAGTTGTTTTGTCTTTAAGTGCCACCTCACTTTTTTTCACAACATTTTCCCAGGACTTCTCCTTTGTAGCTTTCCTACTCTGCCTTGTATTAGATTTATGAATGAAAAAAATGAATGAATGAAAAAGCACTTATTAAGCATGTACTGTGTGCAAGGCTCTGTTTATCTATCTGCTTGTCTTTCCCCCATTACAATAGAATCATAGAATGTCAAAATCAGAAGAGGCCTTTGAAATAATTTAATCCACCTTTCTCATTTTACAGATGAGGAAACTGAGGCCTAGAGAGGTGAAGTGATTTGTTCAAGGTCATAGATAATAAATAGAAGAATATAACTTGAACCCAGGATTGTTTTTACTCCAAGTAAAAACATGGGCATCTGGGTGGATAGAGCACTAGATCTGTAGTCAGGAAGATCTGTGTTCAAATCCTACCTCAGATACTTATTAGTTGTGTGACCCTGGCAAATCACTTTACCCTATTTGCCTCAGTTTCCTCATCTGTAAAATGAGCTGGAGAAGAAAATGGCAAACCACTCCAGTATCTTTCTTAAGAAATGGGGTCATACAAGTTGTGGTATACGAATACAATGGAATACTATTGTGCTGTAAGAAATGATGAGCAGGAAGAGTTCAGAGAAACCTGGAGGGTCTTATGTGAGCTGATGATGAGTGAGATGAGCAGAACCAGAAGAACATTGTACACAGTATCATCAACATTGAGTGTTGATCTACTGTGATGGACTATATTCTTCTCACCAATGCAATGGCACAAAAGAGTTCCAGGGAACTTGTGATGGAAGAGGATCTCCAAATCCAAGAAAAAAAAAAAAGAACTGCGGAGTATAGATACTGAATGAACCATACTATTTCTTATGTTTTTGATGCTGTTGTTTTTTTTCTATTTTGAGGTTTTTCATCATTGCTCTGATTTTTTCTCTTATAATATGACTAATGCAGAAATATGTTTAATGTTATTATGTGTATATATATATATATATATATATATATATATATATATATATATATAACTTATATCAGATTACCTGCTGTCTAGGGGAGGGGGGAGGGAGGGCAGGGAGGGAGAAAAATCTGAAATTGTAAAGCTTGTATATACAAAAGTTGAGAACTATCTTTACATGTAACGGAAAAAAAATAAAATACTTTATTAATTTAAAAAAAAAAGAAATGGGGTTATAGGGGGCAGCTAGGTGGCACAGTGGATAAAGCATTGGCCCTGGATTCAGGAGGACCTGAGTTAAAATCCAGCCTCAGATGTTTGACATTTACTAGCTGTGTTACCCTGGGCAAGTCATTTAACCCGCATTGCCCCGCAAAAACAAAAACAAAAAAAGAAATGGGGTCATAAACCGAAACAACCGAACAACAACAAATGTCACTTTAGTGATACACTTTACTATATCCAACTTGGATTTGGGTCTGTGTTATAGCTATCATTGCAGAAGGTACTGTCCAGACAGTTCTTTTGTCCTTAGACTGTGGCTAAGGGTTTGGGGGCTGACTGGGGTAGAGCACAGAACAGGCACTGTCACTGACCTGGAAGATTTTTTGATTGAAATTCTCTGCATCCTCTTTACGCAGCTGCCTCTCTTGGGAGAGCTGTTCTTGAAGGCCCCTGAGGCTCTCATGGGCTTCTGAGAGCACCAGTTGTAGTTCTTTGATCTGGGAAGTAATGATGATGATGTGATAAATAATAATGTCATATTTGTATAGCACTTTAAAGTGTACCAAGTGCTTTCCCAACAACAACTCTGTGAAGTAGGTACTGTAAATACCAATTTTTCAGTGGAAGAAACGGAGGCCCAGACAAAATCACAATGTTTAACTGGAGTCAAGCCCTGAGCCTCCAAGTGCCAATGCTCTCTTAGAACCAAGGCATACTACTCACTACACTTTTGCCATGAGGAACAGATTCAAAGCCCTGGTGAAGTCTTCCTTTCCTGGGAGATCCAGGGGAGTCAGGAGGGAGTAAAGTCAGAACCCCCCTTCTTTTATCCTTAAACATTCCCCACAGAATTGTCCTAGGAATACAGTGGTACCTCTGACCCCTTCTGTACAAAGGATATATGGTCATTCCCCCCTTTACTCCTTTCCCATTAGTCTATGTTTCACAGCACACCTGGCTCTAAGCCCATTTTCAGCTTTCTCCAGCCCAAAGTAAAGTGCTGTCCACTTTACTCACTCGGCAACTAATCATGAATGACTTTGTGTCACCTCTCATATTACAATTTCATACCTTATAAGCTTGTCTGGTCTCCCCAATTAGGCTGTAAGCCTCTTGAAAGTCAGGATCGGTGTGAAATCCCTTCTGTATCACTGTACACACACACACACACACACACATACCTGCACATATATACCCAATACCTAGCACAAAGCTGGAGCTCAACAAATATTGGTTGACCAATGAATCAATCAATATTTATTAAGCACCTACTATGTGCCAAGTATTGTCCAAAGTGCTGGGTACAAAAAGGGGCAAAAGACCTGCCCTAAAGGAGCTTATAATCAAATGGGGAGACAACATGCAAACAAATATATACAAAGCATGCCATATACAGGATAAATAGGAGATGATTAACAGAGTGAAGGCACTAGAATTAAAAAGGGTTGGGTAAGGCTTCCTATAGAAGGTGGGATTTCAGATGGGACTTAAAGGAAGTCAGGGAGGTCAGTAGTTGGAGTTGAGGAGGTATTGAGTAGCAGAGTGGCGTGGTCGGACCTGGGCTTTAGGAAAATCACTTTGGTGTCTGAGTGGAGGATGGATTGCAGTGGCAGGCCCACCAGCAGGCTATTGCAGTAATCCAGGCATGAAGTGATGGGAGCCTGTACCACAGTGGTGACAGTATCAGAGGGGAGGAGGGGACTAGTCAGGAGATGTTGCAAAGGTGAAATCTGCAGGCACCTAATTAATTGACTACAAACATGGCATCCATGTTGTTCTCTCTTTCAGCCTGTTGACCCCATCAGGAATTCAGGTGTTTTCAGTCTCAGTCTGGTTTTCTGTCCACTACACCATGCTGGAGCCCCATTAACATTTACAAACTGCCATCCTCAATAAATGCCTACGTCCCTAGCAGAGTGCCCTTAAGATATATGCCTGTTTGGATAGGCATCTGGGAGCCTGAATTGGCCTTCTAGGCCACCCTAGGAAATGATTACAGGTCTGAGGGCAAGGCCTACGGGGTGATTCTAGGACAGGTCCTGGGCAATTCCAGGGCACAAACCCAAGTGGCAACCAAACCAACCCCATGGTCACAGGATCATACGTCCAAAGCTGGAAGAGACCTCTGAAGCTAGTTAGTGGAGCCCTTTCATTTTTTATATGAAGAAAGAAAGACCCAGGGAGATGAAGGGACAGAGGAACAATAAGTGTCAGGTGATGATTTCACCCAACCTTCCCAGAGCAACGCAAGACCCCTGAACACCAGCCTGAGTCCTGAGAGATCCCTTAGGCTAGCTGTGAATTTTCCAGATCTCAACTTGCCTACCCATGGAAACCTCAAGGAGGCCTGCTGAGATTCATGATGAATTTGAGAAAGGCAGCATACTTGTAATATGTTGGGGGAAATGGGACAACCTGACACTCCTTCCTCACAAAATCCCTTACTTCCTTCAAGATGCAGCTCCAGAACTACCTCCATGAAGCCTTTCTTCATTCCCTCCCCCAACTGCTAGTGACTTCCCTTCCAAACTGCCTTTTATTTGAACTACTTTTAATTGACTGTGTACTTTATTCTCTATGTAACTATTTATGTTCTTGTCTCCTTCAGTAGAGTATAAGCTCCTTAATGGCAAGGGTTGCTTTATTCGTACACAGTGCTTATACATTGGAGGCCTTTGACAAATGCTTATTAATTGACTGACTTTGGGGACTGCTGCAGAATTTGCTCATATGAAGCCTAGCCTGCTTGTCCTGACTCACCCTATTCTAACCATTCCCAGGACCCCTGGCCCAGGCGCACCTCAGTGGCATAGGATTCATTGTCGTCAGCTTGATAAGTCTTGTAGCTCCGGGTGAGTTCAGGTTTAGGGTCCGGGTCGCTGCTAGTGCTGCAGAAGGCTTCCCTGGCCCGGGGCTCCCAGTCTGGCAGGTCTCTAAAGTCAAGCTGCATGCATGGGCAAACCAATGAGAACAAACGAAAAGAGCTGGGAGATCAAAGGGGTGAGGAGAATAACCCAGAAAAACAGAACAATGGGTATCCAAGAACAGCAAAAGCTACAAGATGAGGAAAGGAAGGAGAAGGTTCTCCAATATAGCTCAGGAAAGTGAAGAAAACAAGGTTAAAAAATGATGAGCAGGAAATTAGGGGACTGAGTTGTATGGGGGGAGGAGAGGAGGAAGAGGAGAAAGGAGAGAATGGAAAAAGGAGAGGGGGCAGGAGTATACAGACACTAATATGATCTCATGCAGAAGCAGGGGAAGGGAAACCAGGGCACAAGGAGGCATTACTCTCAGTAAATGACCCTCGAGCCCTCAACCCATCTTTCTCCAGGACACGTTAAAAGGGAAAGCCCCACTTCCTGCACCTTTGGTTTCCTTGATCTCTTTTGAGCTGCAAGGACTATATTCCATTTTCAACTGATCCCACTGCTTGTTTGGTTTAGCTCTGTTAAGACCTGTCACTCAGAGAAAGAGATGAGAAAATAGGCAATCTCTGTTCTCCTATTCATAATAATTGTAGTAATAATAATATTGTTTGTAGTATTATTACAAAATTAACTTATTTGTTTATTACTTCTATTATTTATAATAATAATGATAAAAGCTGACATTTACTTTAATCCTTGCAAAGCACTTTACATATATTTTCTCCTTTAAGCCTAACTACAACCCTGTGAGGTAGGTGTACTTGTTATCTTCATTTTACAGATTAGGAAACTGAGGCTCATAGAAATGAAGTGACTTGTGAAGGGTCACAGAACCAGTAAGGGTCTAACATAACATTTGAACCCAGATCTTCTTAACTTCAAGTCTAGTGTTCTATACATTATGCCTCTCTAGCAATGCTGTTTAGGGACAGGAAGAAAAGTATCTTTCCTCTCTACAGAATTAAGAGAACTAAGGCACTTTGGAGAGGAGACAGAGCAGCTGTTAACTTTGAGCTTTCCTGAGGTTGGTGTATCTATCTGTGGTCTAAGTGTTGGTGTCTGTGACTGTGTAGCTCAGACAATAGGGAAGTTGTGGTTCAGTGTGAATCTCACAGCTCTGTGGTTCAGTTGTGTGGAACAGGGGAGCAGGGAGTGTGGGTGGTGTATGTTATAATATGGTATGTCCTGTGTGTGTGTCTTAGGGAGTCTTAAGGGACAAAGACTGTGTCTGGGATCATGAGAACAGCACATAGGAAGGAAATAGAATCAGAAGGGACTTCAAGGGTCATCTTCTAGTTCCTTTGAGAGATGAGAAAACTAAGGCACAGAGAGAAGTAACTTGCCAAAGCTCATGCAGGCAGGAAGTAGCATTGCTGGCATTCAGACTCAAGGGCTCTAACTCCAGTCCTGTGTTCTTCCCTCTATACTGTGCCCCTCTGACTTTAAATTCCCCTCAATCCTATCATGGTGCCTAGTACAAACACATACATGCTTGCTGATTGACTGAATGAATAAATTCACTCAGTTATTCAATAAGCATTTATGATGTGTCAGGACTTTAATGGGCCCTGGGAAGTTGAGACAAAAATAAAACAGAACATGCCCTCTACTGAGAACAAATATACACATTTAAGTAAATGCAAAGTAACTTGGGTGGGGAATGGCAGAAGGACACCAGCAACTGGCCTAATGTAGAAAATGGTTCAATGGAAGAGAGGGATTAGAGAGGCAGGTGAGGAGGGAGGGAATTCCAGGCATAGAGGACATCCTGGACAAAGGCAGGTGGGAGATAAAAGGCTGTGCTTGGGGAACAAGTAGGCCAGTTTGGTTAGAACACAGAGTTCATGGAAAGGAGAAATATAATAAGCCTGGAAAGATGGGATTGAGCCAGATTTGGGGGGACTTAAAAGCCAAGCAAAAGAGTTTGAAATTTATGTTAGAGGCAACAAGGAGCTGCTGGAACTTCTTGAGCAGAATTCTGGTTGACGTGGTTAGACCTGAGCTTTAGGAAAATCTGTTTGGCAGCTTTATGGAGAATGGATTGGAGAGGAAAGAGGCTTGTAACAGGGAGACCAATCAGGAGGCTGTTACAATAACCCAAGCAAGAGATGATGAGAATCTGGACGAGGGTGGTGTCCCAGTGAAGTGAGAGAAGGAATGAATAGTATATACATGGTCCTCAGCCAAGATGACTTGCACTAACCAAAGCACTGCTGGGTATTAAAGTTATCTGCATTTGTCCCAAATCCCCAAACCAGGCAATCAACTCTATGAGGACAGGGCCCAGGTCTTAAAAATCATAGGTTCCTCCAAAGAATGTGAGTTTCTGTCTCTGTATCTTCAGCTACCTAGCACATATTAGTTGATTAATAAATGCTTCTGTTGAATGAATGAATATAATGAGCTGGCTGTTCTTGACATAGAGCTACTTAGAAAAACTACATGAATTGCTTCATACCACTAGAGCAGGGCTTCTTAACCCAGGGTCAGCGAGTCCTTTTTTTTTTTTTTTTAAGCTTGCTAATTAACTCTATTTTTATGCAATTGGTTTCCTTTATAATCCTGTGTGTTTTATTTTATGCATTTAAGAACATTATTCTGAGAGGTCTCCAGGCTTCACCAGATTACCAAAGAAATCTATGACACAAAAAGTTTAAGAAACCCTGCATTAGGGCATCCATGGCATAACGTTCCTGTCGTACCTCCTTCCTTCTTTTCTTTGCTTGTTCAGCCTTCAAGACCCAGCTTCTTCCTGGAGTCCACCTCTACTACTCTGCCCTCAAAAAACTTCTCTCAGATCTGAATTTCAGTTACATTTAGAGACTCATAACTTAACACTGGATCTTATCTTGTCTTATGCTTTTCTCTGAGTGACCCTTTGTTAGCCTCATCTTGCTGAAAAGTTATAAGTTCCCTGAGAGCACAAGTTTTGTGTTTGTGTAAATATTCCAATAGTATATGGTACCCTTCTGGGCAAAGAGTAAGGGCTCAATAAATGTCCATTGATCGATTCTCCCTGTGACCAGTTAGCTCAGCAGGTCAAGATGACAGGATTCAGCTTCTTATAGGCCTGAGACCTTGTTCCGTTCCTCAAAGTTACCATCTGGTCTTTGGCTAACTCTCTCACAAATGCATACCAGGATCACCAAAATGACCAGGGAACAGCTCGGCATTATCCAAAATGGCTAGTGCTGAGCATGGTGCTCTTCACCTGGAAGTGCTTTACAAATGTCTGCTTAATGAAATGGAATGCCAGGGCATTGTCCTGGAGAGGAGGATTTACTTCTTCCTTAAAATGAGTTTTTTCAAATGCTTTGAATGTTTAGTGGAACAGACCCCTCCTGAGGTACCAGGCATATGGTGGCCAGAGAAGCATGGAAGTTTAGGAAACTTTGGGTCCCCAGCTACAGAGCCTCCATGAAAAGGTTTCAGAAATCCAAGCACTGAGGAGGGTCTGCTGGCACTGATAGGACAAGCAAGGCTTCCCTGAATTAGTAAGGGCCTTAACCTAGCCCCTTCATTTTACTTCCTGAAACTTACCTCATTTCAGGCGTGTCTTTCCTAAACGTGCCATCCTTTCTGCTTTTCTGCCCTGATGCCACCCGGAATGCATTGCTCTCCCACTACCTGCTGCTATTCATACGCCTTCAACACCCAGCTCAAGCTCAACCTCTTTGATAAAACCTTCCTTCCAGAACTCTGCTAGCTTTCCATAACCTCTTTCTTCTCTGAACTGTCCATTAGCATGAAACAGTTGGCCAAGTATTCACTGCCTTGTCCCATTTCCAAATTATAACCAATATTTTAGTAATTAAACTCTTAGTTCTTCTAGGTGAAGACTACTACAGGGCAAAGCACAAAAGAGGTGCTCAGCGAGCAGGATCATGAGGGTTAAGAATTTGCACTAGAAGGGCCCTAAGATTAGCCCAAATCCTGTCATTTTACAGAGGATGTAACTAAGGCCCAGAGAGGGGAATGGACTTGCCTGGGGATATACCAGTAATAAGTCAAAGAACTGAATTTTGAGTCCAGGTATTCCCACTCCGAATCCAGTGCTCTTTCTACTGTATTACACGGACACTCATTGGTTATCTGAATGCCCACTTCAGATACTTGCAGCTTGGACAACATCCGTGCTATCAAATCATTGGTGGTATCAAAGAACAGTGCATACAGTATGTCACATCGCCCTGTAAAGGAATAGGAACGTGAAAGAGGGAGGCTGAATGTGAGTTGAAAAAGCAGAAAAGGTTAGCACGGCAAAGGAACCGGTAATCATAGTGAGGAATACTCCACCTGAGAGGAAGAAGAATGACCTTATTCTTACCTGGAAGTCAGAGCCATGCTCTTTGCCCAGAACTTCCTTGGAGGAGTCCTGAGCCCCGGGGGTTGGCAGAGAGGTTTCTGTAGACTCTTTCAGGGAGTCCCCAATGTTATCCACTTTCCTCATGAAGGTGTTCAGCTCCTGTTGCAGGAGCCCAAGCCTCATGAAGATAATGTTGATAAGTTTGGAATCACTGGGGCTCTCACTGTTATCCAGGGACTCATTCAACATGAGGTCTGCACAGTCATTGTCCAGGCATAGCTTGAGGCTGGATATGAAGCCATTGGCATCTGAAATTAATACATCGATAGCTTTGCTGACCAGGGCAGCCTGGTCCCTGATGCCAGGCAGAGCCTCCAGGTCTCTGGCTTTAAAGAGCTTGGTGAGGTGGGTGTCAGGCAGCTTTGTGACACCATTGTCCAGTGTCCGTTCAGGGTGGCCTAGGGTATCATTCTCTCCCCCAATGGGCACTTCTCTCCAGAGGGTAGTGGGGATACATTGGGCAGAATCCCCAGCCTCGGCATCCGTCTCAAGCATGGGCCGCATAGTCTGACAGGAAGCTAGGTCATAGCGCTGCAGGTTGGAGAGCAGGACCCGATTCTCATACTGCAACTTCTTTACCTTCCCACTGAGCTCACTGATCTGGATCTTGGCAGTGGCCAGCTCCTCCTGAGATGGCTCACTGATCACTGAGCAGCTGTCCTCTGACAAGGTGACGTCCAGGTCATGTTCCGACTTGTACTTGTTCAGCTCATTCATGAGAAGTTTGTTTTGGTCTTCCAACTCAGCAGAAGACCTCCTCAGGAGCTCGGCTTCCTCCTCCACAAATTGAAGGTGTCTCCGCAGCTCAGCCAGGCTCTCCCCAGATTCCCCCCCACAGTTTGTGGAAGAAAAAGCAAACCGTATATCAGGGCCAATGTAGTCCTTGTCGCCCTGCCCTTTGGTGTCTTCCATCTCTGCTCTCAGCCCCCGATTTTCAACCTCGAGCTCGACGATCCGGCGGCTCAAGATGTTGGCCTCTTCCTCGACAAGCTTTAGGTGTACCTTCAACTCAGCCTCGCGTGAATGAGGGGAGTCAGCCAGCTCCTCCACAGACAAGGAGCTGTCCAAGTCCCCATAGAGAGAGCGGTATTTGACCAGTTCTTCCTTCATACTGTCATTTTCCTTAGCTAATTTGGTGAGCTTCTTGCACATCAGGGCTGACTCTTCCTTGGCGAAGTGTAACTGACACTTCAGATCTGCATTGTCCTCCTAAGAGCCAAAAAACAGACACAGAATTAAGAAAGCATAAGCATGTTAACAGTAGAACCACATTTGGCTTGGTGGCACATGGCCTCAATGTCCTGAGCTGCCTGAACTGTGGGACCTAGGACATCTCACTTCCGCTCAGTTTTCTCATCTGTAAAATGGCTATAATAACATTCTGTGCCTTCCTTACAGGGTGGTTGGGGCAATTAAAAAAGACTTGGACAATTTGTTTGGTACTTTTCTAATGCTCCTTTGGGTTTATTTATCAAATGCGCAGGTTATCTCACACAGCTAGGATGTTTCCTCTTGGAACTCCTAGCTCCCTTCAAGGCTTTACTCATGCAATCTCCACCAGAAGCACTTTCCTAATTTCCCCAGGTGTTGGTTCTCCTGACCCCATCACCTTACATTTATCTTGTACATACTGTATATTTGCTTACCTGTGAACATGTTGCATCTCCCACCCTCACACCCAGTAGAATATCATCTTGGAGGGTAAGGACCATATTGCTTTTGTACAGTCAGTTCTATTATAATACATTTAAAAAAAAAACAACTTGTTCCAATGTGACAGATCTTTTTAAGGACATTTTGAGCATAATTTGAAACCATGAGAATAAAGAAAATTATAATACTTCACAACAGCTCACAAGCTGTAACTCTTTTGAGTCCTTCTTCCATAAGCAAACTTCACGTCTTTGTCAAGGTAATGAACCATATTTATTGTTTATCTTCTGGTGTAGTAGGAGCTTGTCTGAACTACTCATACCGCCCACCCCCTTCCACCATGACCAGTTTGTATACTTACTTGAATAGTTCAGGCATAAGCCAAGCAGAAGCCTAAGGCCACAGAAATGGCCATTATTTATTGGAGTACTTATGTATCTCATAACCATTTAACATGTATAAAATTGTGTTACTGGTTTCCATTAGGTTCTTATCTTTTTTTTTTTTATGGATCACTGATGAAGTTTTTGAGTGTTGTGTTCCTAACCCCATTTTCCCCATAAATTCACTGGTTTTTACTGCTTGGTTTTACATAGCTCATGGTTTTCTGGGAACATATATGTTGAATTATAGCAGAATTGACTGTATTTGTATCCTGAGTACATCAGACATAGTAGACACATGATAAATTATTAAATTATTAGCACTATTAAAAATCAAATTACTCCCAATATGCATGCCTAGTCCTAAATCTCTCCTGAAATCCACTCTGCTATCACTATTTGTAATAGATATCTTGACAGATCTTTTACATTTTTTCATTTCTTTGTTGTCCTCCTGCCAGTTTCATCCTTAAATGCTCTCATAGGATGACCTGACTTATCTGGGTCTCTCAAGGATGATCTGATTTGACTGAACATCTCATCATGCTTTCTATAAACTGTTTTCTTCCCTCAATCATATTTCATTATTTTACAAGGCAGCACTACTCATAATCTTCCATAATTCTTTAAGATTTTATAAACCAGCTTATATTCTAAATTGATGTGGTCCTTAGCTGCCATAGTTCTGTTCCTGATAAGATGACCATTTGCTTTTTCTGTCTGCTGACTGGGTAGTTTATAGGCCTTTATGACAACTTTGTGACAGCTTTTTTGGGTGGAGGAGAGAGTTAGGGAGAAACCTGTAATTTCATTTGTATTTCCAGTGAGGAAACTCCCCCCTGCAAAAGTAGATTGCTTCTTATTCTGTAACTTACAGCATCAAAAAGTTGCTTTGGTCAGTGAGAGGTTAAGTGTCTTGCTCAGGGTCACAAAGCCTGTGTGTCTCAGATGAGGAACTTAAACCTAGGTCTTCCTGACTTGGATGCCATCTCTTTATCTACATGCAACATGATTTTATGGCCAAAATCACATGGAGCCACTGGGACATCAACCCAGTTATATAACGGAAATGGTCCCTATAGGGGCAAGAGTATGGATGATGGGAAGAAAGGGAGGGGTAGAAGGTCTATGGGTCTGAATGAGGATGAAGAATAATTTAGGAGGAATGATGCAGGAGAGATCAAAGGGCAAGAAGGGAATTTCAGAGCTCAAGAGCAAGGAGAGAAGGTGTGGTCAAAGATGTGTCCTCTCTTGTGGCTGATTGAGGTGGAGCAAAGGTCAAAGTCTTGGGAATCAAGGAGGTGGATGGAAGGCAAGGGTGTTCAAGGGAACATCATATTTTCCTTTTTATGGCACTCAGGGAATCCTGGTTTCCTCTGGTGCACAGTTCATCCTTCTCCATTTTCGGTGACTCCTTTTTTCAATATCCCTTGATAAATTCAGCCAGTAACAGGGATAGGCTTTCAGGCCTTCCTCCCACAGCCACTTGGCAGCATCTGGTGCTGGTATCTATCTATAACACTTTGGCATGATCCTTATTGCTGTAATCTATTGGCCTCCAGTCATATAGCCTTTTTTTCTCAAGGAGCTTAGAACTTGCTTGGCTCAGACTTCCTTTCCAATCCAACCCCTTGCCTGTATGTTTAGGAACTTCAATATATAAATACCATGAAGTAGAGAGTATGAGAAAGGACTTGGATAAAGGGGAGTTCTCTAATGATAGAGCACAGGTTCCAGAGGATACCATGCAAGAAGAGGATGGAAAGCAGAAAATGACAGGAATGAGCTAGATAGTGAATGGGAAGTAGGAGTCAGGGAAGGGGGTTTTCAAAGCAGTGACTCTAAATCACAGGGATCAGGAAAGGAGAAGAAGATGTACATCTGCTTGTCATCAGATGGGGAAAGTACCTTCCCAAGATCTCAAAGTTTGCCAGGTGAGTGAGTGAGTTCCGCAGCTTTTCCCCTGTGGCCTCCACTATATGAGGCTAGTTTAGACTGTCAGTCAAACCTTATTGATTAAGAAATTGCAAATGAAAACTACTCTGAGGTACCACCTCACACCTGTCAGATTGGCTAATATGACAAAAAAGGGAAAATGACAAATGTTGGAGAAAATGTGGGAAACTTGGAACACCAATGTGTTGCTGGTGGAGTTCTGGAGAGCAATTTCGAACCATGCCCAAAAAGCTTTAAAACTGTGCATACCCTTAGACCCAGCAATACCACTACTAGGTCTATATCCCAAAGAGATCATGAAAAAGGAAAATGGACCCACATGTACAAAAATATTTATAGCAGCCTTTTTTGTGATAGCAAAGAATTGGAAATCTAGGGAAGGTCCATCAGTTGGGGAATGTGGTATATGAATGTGATGGTATACTATTATGCTGTAAGAAATGATGAGCATGCAGATTTCAGAAAAACCTGGAAAGACTTCATTGGACTGATACTAAGTGAAGGGAGCACAACCAGGAGAATATTGTACATAGTAACAGCAACATTATATGATGATCAACTGTGATAAACTTAGCTCTTCTCAGCAATACAATGATCCAAGACAATTCCAAAGGACTCATGGTAGAAAATGTACTCTACATCCAGAAAAAAGAACTGTGGAGTCTGAATGAAGATTGAGGCACCCTATTTTCAATTTTTTGTTTTTTATTTCTCATTGTTTTCCCCCTTTGTTCTGATTTTTCTTTCACAACATGACTAATGTGGAAATATATTTAACACAATTGTAATGTATAACCTATATCAGATTGCTGTATTGGGGTGGGGGGGCAAGGGAAGGAGAAACATTTGGAACTCAAAATCTTAAAAAAAGAATGTTGAAAATTATCTTTACATGTAACTGGGAAAAAATAAAATACTATTAAATGAAAAACAAAAAGACCTCATATTCCTGTTAGCAAAGGTAAAATCTCTGTAGCATCTGAAGTATGGAGCCTAAAGCACTCAGGACTCACTTCCTCCAGGAAGCTTTCCCAACAATCTTCTCTTCACAATATTAACTTCTCAGTTTTGCATTCCTAGGCCTTCAGCTACAGTTTGCACTACGACTATTTCTTTGCATTCCTAGTTGTTTCCTCTAAGTTTGTCATGTTATTAAAGGGTAAACATCTTGAGGTCAAGGCCCAAGTCTCAGATAAACAGGAGGACCTGTTTCAGGGACCGAGGAGAAATAGAGTAATTAAGCTAGGTAGTCATTCCATGCCTGGATTCTCTGGGCACCTTTGAAATTCCCCACATCTAGGCACTGCACCACTTGTGACTTCTCACTAGTGAATTTCATTGAACAAACATTTATTTAGCACCTACCATACATAAGCCCACATCCTTAATGCTAGTAATCTAAAGACAAAAAAAAAAAAAGCTAAAACGATCCTTAGCCTTAAGGAGTTTATAGTCTCCTGGGGGAAAACAGCACACTTACACAGATTAGTAAATAGTCCAAATCTTCTTTTATTTGCCCCAGGGCACCTAGAATACAGCAGGCACTTAAAATTGATCAATTAATCTATTTATCCAAGCAGCCTGAAGGTCATGAGCTCCTACCATTTAGTCACTCATCCTTTCATTCATTCAACTGCTATGTATGTTAAAAAATTCTGCCTATCCCAGAAAAAAAAATCTGGAAATATGTGTGTGGGTTGGCAGCAAAAGCAGCCCCAAGCTTCAGCCCATGATGACTTGAGGCATTCCCTCCAGAATTTTTTGGAACACAGAAGGACTGAAGGGTACAATGAAGGAACACTGGTTTTGGAGTCAGACCACTTGCTTGAACTTGTATCTGGATTTTACCACTTACAACATGACCTTAAGGAGTCATTCTTCTCTGAAATTGTTTACTCATATGTGAAACAAAGCGGTTGGGCTAACTGACTTCCAGGTTCTCTTCTGGTTCTAAATCTTAGGGACTCAGGAGCCTTAGGTTCTAGACCCATTCTTTTACTACCTTACAGTCTCTCAGGTCTCAGTTTCCTTATCTGTAATATGAAAAGCCTGGCTTGTAATTGTTCAGATTCCTCTTAATTCAGCCTCTCTAGGAATCAACATCTTTATATAACATGCCAAAGCCTCCTACCTGTCCTGGACCTCGTTGCATCCTTAGCATTGAGTCCGTAGGATCAGAGATAAGGGTTGAAATGATCCTTAGAAGTCATCTAGTCTAACCCCTTCCTTAAGGAATCCCCTATAGGAGATGAGGAAACTGAAGTCCAGAGAGGCCACACAAGTCACACAGGTAGTAAGTGATAGAGCCTGAATCTGAACCCAGGTCCTCTTATTCCAAATCCAAACTTTTTCCACTGCATGGGAATTTGAAAGTGTTAAGGAGTAATAAGTAGGGGGCTCATCTCCCCAGTAAGGATAATAGTGGAGGGGAAAAGGGACTCTCTGATTTGGGGAAAACTAAAGTGAAAAGCCTATTAACTCATCCGAGGAGGGACTAGCTAAGGAATAAAATTAGTGGAGGGCCATAGAGTAACCCTAGGGAAAGAGAAGATAAGTGAAAAGAATCTCAGAGAAGTATGTTTTATGCTTCCAGACCTTAGAAGCTATGAAGACTGTGACAGGACAAGATCCAAATGTGAACAGAAGCCTCAAAAGAAAATCTGGTTGGAAGGCATCAGTCCTGGCCTGCTGTCAGCTCTGAAAGTCAGAAATGAGTCAGTCAAAGCCCCAGTCCCATCCCTGACAATTAATTCAGGGCTCCCATATGCTAGTCACAACATGAAGCAGCCTGATAGAAATGAAAAACAATGATGCCTGAGAGTACAGCTTCATTGCTCCCCTTCTCAGGGCAGCTTCTAAGCATCTTTACATCTTAAATTAAAAAAAAAATTTTATTCATTGCAACAGCATCTATTGCATTTAAAAACTAGCAATGAATGTAAGAAATTTGTTACACCTGATGGGGCTATATCTTTATTTATGATTGAGTCATGCTGCATATTTTAATAATACAAAAACCAAAAATTAAAATGGTAATCATTCATAAACACATGGGTTCCTGGACTTTATAAGGATCCTCAGCCCACAGGATGGAAACCACTAGACTGGATGATGCCTAAGGTGCCTTCCATCTCAAGATCTTAGGAGTTACCTCATAGGCAATTGCGTCTACACAGAGAGATCAAGGGACGTGGTATTTTACAGGATCATGGAATTTAGAGCTAAAAGGGCCATGGGTCCACCCCCTTCATTGGACTGATAGGGAAAATGAGGCTCACAGAGAAATTATGTGACTTGAAGAGTATAATTCCTTTCACATATAATAACAACCCATTTCTATAGTACTTTACTGTAGTACAGTCATCTCCATCTTATAGATAATTGAGGCTCACATAATTTAAATAACTTGTCTCTGATCACATGGTTAGTAATTATCAGAGCTAAGGTCTTCTTTCATCAAGTCTGGGATTTGAATACAACAGTTTCTAGATTACTAACATGAATACAATGCACATGTTAATAATTTATAATATAATAATTTGTATTATTTAAATATACATGTGAACAATACCACTTAATATTTCCATATTTCTTTTGACTTTTCAAAGGGCTCCAGTGTCCCCTATCTCATTTAATCCTCACAACAACCCTGTGAGATAGACAGGATAGGGATTTTTATTGCTGTTCGGTCATTTCAGTAATGTTGGACTCTTTGTGACTCCATTTGGGGTTTTCTTGACAAAGATACTGGGATGGTTTGACATTTCCTTCTCCAGGTCATTTTACAGATGAAGAAACTGGAGCCAAGAGGGTTAAGTGACTGGCCCAGGGTCACACAGCTAGGAAGTATCTAAGGCTGGATTTGAATTGAGGAAGATGAATCTTCCTGACTCCAGGCCCAGGGCTCTATCCACTGAGCTATCTAGTTCCCCCAGGATAAGGATTATTACCCTCATTTTATCAATGAAGAAACTGAGGTACAAAGATGTCAGAGTCATATAATCGTATGGGTCAGTGTCATACATCAATTCAGTGACAGATCTAGAAACCAGATGTCTTGACAAATCAACAATTACATTTATTTATTTATTTATATAAATGCAACAAGTTATAGTAAATACAACAATAATTAAGACCTAGACCTTGCCCTAAAGAAATCTGTAATTTCACGTAGGCAACAACTTGATTTGTTACATCATGTGTCACATTATAGAGGAGATGTTGAACAAGGCAAGTTCTTTCTTCTAATCTCTCCTCTCTTCTGAAAACTTAGAGGCATCTTTTACTACTCAGCTGCCTGTGGCTTAGGATCAGAAACCCCAAGGCTTCCTCCTTTCCCCACCAAACATGACAGTGCTGTCTGTTTCCTCTCCCTCCTTTTTTTTTTTTTTTTTTTGCTTCCAAATTGAACAGCTGGCCAGGGATTATCCCAGTCATTAAAGGACCACCATGAAGGGAAAAGGCAACTGTTTGTATCTTGTTTGTCTCTCTCATATGGTACAGCCAACCTGACACTATAGCTATTTTAAAATCACTCTTAGTTCCCTTAAATAGACTCCGAGCTCCTTGAGGACCAGGCCATCCAAATCTGCTGCTTCCTTGTGGGTCCCATGATACCTAGCACATGACTTGGCATGTGGCGGGCCTCAAAAAATACATGTTGGATGTCTCTTAAGAACACAGGAGTTGGGGTTTTAGAGATGGGTGATCCTCTGAGTTCATTTAGAGCAGTGTTTCTGTGCCTCAGGTCCACAGGGTGCGTGGATAGATTTCAGGAGGTTTGTAAACTTAGATGGGGAACAAATTCCATCTTTATTTTCACTAACCTTTGGTTTCTCTTGTAATCCTATGTATTTATTCTATGCATTTAAGTATGGTATTCTGAGAAAGGGTCCCTAAGCTTTTACTAGAGTGCTCAAGGGGTCCATCCAGGACACACAAAAGGGTCAAGAATTCCTGGGTTAGAGCAACCTTCTTTTAGAGATGAGGAGATGGAAGCAGAGAGGATGATCTGCCCAAGGTCATGTGGCAGAGCTAGAAGATGAAACCAGGTCCTTCCCTTCCAAATCCAGTTATATTTTCGTAACAGAATTTACAGAATTAGAATTTTTTTCTTACAACTAAAAGCTGCAAAGCTCAACTTTCTCACTTTACAAAAGAGGATTAGTGAAAGGGACTGGTCCAAACTCACAGAGCTTTTAGTGACAGAGAAAGGACAACCCAGGTCTCCTGACTCTTACTTTAGTACTTACTACTAGACTGTGGGCGAACAAATGAATGTGTGAACAAACAAATGAACATTGAGCACCCACTGCATCTAGAACACTACGATGATTGTTATGGGGAAAATACAAATACCCCCAAACTCAACCCACTGTACTCCTAACAAAAGAACCCCTACTCTCAAATGAGTTTAGGCCAATGTACCCACAGCCAACTGCCTGCCATTTCTAAGCTGTGACCAATGGTGCAGCTGGGGGAGTACAAGGGGAAAGGAAGTGTACTGAATACAATGGTAGAAGGGATGCAGACAGGTCCATCTCCAGCTCAGGTCCCACCCCTTCATTGGTTTCACTGTCATGGTCCCCAGGAAGAAGGGGAAAGAAGAGAATAAACATTTATGTAGTGCCTACTATGTGCCAGCCATTGTGCTAAGCTCTATTACATTATTATCTCATGACCTCTGGGAGGTGGTTGCTTTTATTATTTACAGTTGAGGAAACTGAGGCAAACAGAAGTAAGTGTCTGAGGTTGGATTTTATCTCATGTCTTTTTGACTTCAGGACCAATTTAGCTGCCTCCAACCATGCTGAGGGAAGGGGTGGTCTTTTATTTCTCTGGCATCTCCCCTACCCTTTAACAATGTCCCAAACACAGTGGGTATTCAACAAATACCTTAAATATATTCATTTTAAAAATGAGTCTTAGGAACAGCTAGGTGGTGCAGTGGATAAAGCAATGGCTCGAGTCAGGAGTACCTGAATTCAAATCTGGCTTCAGACACTTACTAGTTGTGACTCTGGGCAAGAAACTTAACCCCAATTCCCTCCCTCCCCGCCCCCAAAAGTGAGTTTTAGTGGGAAAGACTTAGTCTTTCCCAGGACTTAGTCTCCTAAGCCTCTTTGGGGAGTGGGACAGATGAAAGGAATGCATTTGTGGCTAAGGAAAGACTGACACAAAGAAGAGAAAGAGAAAAGCTGGCAGAGGAGAGAATTTCACAAGCACACCTCTGCTATCAGGTTTTTAAATCATGCTTTCTTAGACTCTAAATAAATACCTGGACTGATGCCTTCTTTTCTGTTTTTCCAAGTGAACGAGTTCCTCTTTTCTTCAAGGAATGCTGGAAGGAGATAAAGAAGGAATATTGATAAAGCTCTCAGATTGTGAAATAGTATTTATGAAACATCCACAGATGGCCTGTTCTGGGCCAAACATACAATAGTCACCTCCCACCCTCCACAGCCTTGCCTTAAAAATCAGAGCATGTCAGAGCTAGAACACTGAATGTCACGACATAGAACACAGAATGTGGAAGCAGGAAGAGTCCTGGGAGATCAGTTTAGCATCCTTGTTTTACAGATGAGAAAACTGTGAGTCAGAGAAGAGAAGGATTTACCCAAAGTCATATAACCAGTGACTGGCAGAACCAGGAAGAGAACCTGGTAGTCTGTCATACCACATTGCCTCTATTCCAGCCAAATTACAGACACACACCTCCCAATACACAAAAATGGCGTTGTTCTTTGTGAAGAATTCTTGTTTTGTTTTGTTTTTTGGTAGAAGGGCAGGTTAACAGGCTGATTCAAGTCTTAGTCTGAAGGCAAGGAATTTGCAACACTCCATGAAGTGGAAGGGCTCACACACTGGTGGAAATAAGGATTTTTATACTGCCTGGCCAGGTGACTGAAAGTTGTGACATCTCAAGCCTTTCTTCTCTCATTTTTCCTACTTTGTTGCCTCTACTTTTTTTGTAAAATAAATTCTTAGCTTTTTATTCTTCTGTTTTTCATTATAGCATAATATTATTCTATAGCAGAGCTTTTTAAAAACTGTGGGTTGCAACCCCACATGGGGTCAATGATAACTGAATGTAGGGGTCGTAGAAAAATAATACTGGCAACAGTAAAAGGTTATGTATACGCTATTTTACATACCTCTTAACCGGGCGTCATGTAAATATTTCTTAGGAGAAAAGGAGTCATGAGTGGAAAATGTTTAAGCCCTGCTCTATAACGGTTTAGAGTTTACAAAGCATTTTCCTTATGAGAATCTTTTGTGCTTCATAATATAAGTATTATATCTCCTTTTACAGATGCAGAGGAAAACTCAAATGACCACATAGAGAGTAAGTGGCAGAGCCCATGCAAATCCATGTCTTTGAACTTTCAATCCAGCACCTTTCCCAGTTACATGTAAAACTGTAATATATACATTATTGGTCTTCAAAAACTATTTCAAAAGCCAGTCAGTTACTGGTGTTTGAATGATTAAGGCCTAAATTCAAAGTTCGAACTGGTAACAAAATAGCTCACTTTGCAAATTCAAACACGTTATCTACCCTCCTCTTCCTTCATGTAGGGTGGTCTATCCTCCAGTCTTGATTAAAAATAAAAACTCTGCCCTTACCCAGCTCTTCAGATTGACATAGGTACCTGTACCCTTCATACTCAATGAGCCCCCCTTTAAGTTTTAACAGGGCTCTCTCATGTTTTATAGACCATTCTATGAAGTGTGGAGAAACTCCCATCAATGGATTTGAGGGTACATTCAGAACTATGAGAGGCAATCATGAATTTCACCAGATTGCACTTTAGATGGAGGTAGGAGGGAGTTTGGGGGGAGACAGAGAGAGTAGGAGTTCAAAACCATTTGAATGAAATGAGAGCAAATGTCAGCAAAATAGTATGGAAGGCGTGCTGGGCCAGGAATCAGAAGAGCTATATGATTATTGCTAGCTACATGACCTCCAACACTTATTAGCTATATGACCTGTGGAAAGTCATGTTAATGGTCTATTAGCCTCAGTTTCCTCTTCTGTAATATGAAGATAATGACAGCTAGAATTTATATAGCAAGGCTTACAGAGCACATTACTAGTATTATCTAATTTGATCCCCCACCAACCCTGGGAGATAGGTGTTATTATTCTCCCCATTTTATAGATAAGGAAACTGAGACAGAAAGAAATTAAGTGACTTATCCAGGGTCACACAGTCAGGGTCAGAGGTTGGTTTTGAAGTCAGGTCTTTCTGCCTCAAAGTCCCAGGGCTCTAATTGCTTCCATCACCAGTTGTCCCAGTAATTCTTCTAGCACCTTCTTTATAAGTTATGGGAATGATGAAATGGAGAGATGCTTTAAAACACTGGAATAACTCAAAACAATATATTAATGCAGTTACTATTATTACATAACCCACACCGCCACCCACCCCATTTTCTTTATATCACTTTAGCCTCCCCCTGGGGCATGGTGGTTCAGTCAAGAGAGTGAGATGCGGTAGTGAAGGGAACTAGACCTGGGAGGCAGGAGGCTTGGGTGTCTGCACTTTCTCAGCTGTGTGGCCCTAAGCAAATCACTTAGCCTTGATGAGGCAGTGAATTGAGTACTGTTGGAGTTCTCCAAAGCAGCATTAAGTTAAAGGACGTTCCCAGGTCACACAGCCAACATCACTGACTTAACTGCAGGAGGACTGTGACTGAAGACAGCCCAACTCACCACACCATGATGCTGTCACATGACACTTTACTGCCCTGGACAAATTATTTACTCTGTCTGGGCCTCAGTTTCCCCCTCTAACAAACAAAGGGATGTGGATAGCTGATCTCTAACGTCCTTCCAGATCTAAATCCTATGGTTCTGAGGGGCCCCTTATTTGGCTCTTATGTCTTCTTCGGTTTTGCCATTCAAAGCCCTTTCATACCCTGGCCCCTCCCTACCTTCCCCATACACCTTAGACTTCCCTGCCCCACATACTCTGCCATGCAATGGAGATGGTCTACCTGCTGTTCCTTGAACTATATGTCCCAGCTCCTGCCTTCATACAATTTCACCAGCTGTTCCCTGCACCTGGAATGTTCTTCCTCCTCATCTCCCAGCTCTTCCTAGCTTCCCTGCCTTCCTTCAGCTCTCAGTTAAAGTTCCATTTTTCTGCTACAAAACCTTTTCCAGTCCTCCTTAATCATAGTGCCCTTCCTCTAAGAGTACTCTCAGTTTATCAGCCCCATCTATGAAGGGCAGACTAAGTGGTGCAGTGGATAGATTGCTCGAGCCACAAGTCGGGAAGATTCATCTTCCTGAGTTCAAATCTGGGCTCAGACACTTACTAGCTGTGTGACCCTGGGCAAGTCACTTAACCTCTTTGCCTCAGTTTCCCCATGTGTCAAATGAGCTGGAAAAGGAAATAGCAAACCACTTCCATTACCTTTGCCAGGAAAACTTCAGATGGGGTCCACAGAGAGTCAGGACACATTAGAGATAATATGAACAACAATAAAATTTAAGTCTCTTTGTACATAGCTGTTAGCATCTTGTCTCTCCTGTTGGATTGTGAGTTTATTGTTGTTCTTTTCAGGTTTTGTTCTGGTTTTGCCTTTCATTGTACCCCAGTGATTAACACTGTGCCTGACACATGTAGGTTGATTTTATTGATAGAATGACAACAGAAATCATAATACTTGAACCACAACCAAAGGGTTGTTGTGATAATTGGCTATATGTAAAATGCTTTGCCAATTTTTGAAATCCTATCTGCATAGAAACCATTGTTGTTGTTATTATTAATAATAAATAGTGTAGGGGCAGCTAGATGGCGCAGTGGTAAAACACCGGCCCTGGATTCAGGAGTACCTGAGTTCAAATCTGGCCTCAGACACTTGATACTTACTAGCTGTGTGACCCTGGGCAAGTCACTTAACCCTCATTGCCCTGCAAAACAAAAAAAACAAAAGAACAAAAACAAAAAAATAATAAATAGTGTAGGGTGGACTCAAGAAAAGGCTCACTTCAGGCAATGGAACCTAAGTCAGGGGAAACATGAGTTCAAATCTTGTCTCTAATACTTACTAGCTGTGAAACTTAACCTCTCCTTTATAAAATAGGGTTAATAATGCTTTGTAGTACCTACTGTGAGGATCCAGTATAATAATGTATATAAGCATCAAAGTTCCTTGTAAAGCTTAGGGAGCTATTTTTCAGGAATTTCTCTTTAGAGAGGCTGCAATAATACTCCCTGTCTGTTTTTTAGGCTGGTTCCAGACCTGGATTCAGTTTCCTTTGTTTTTTGCTGGGGACAGGCGACAGGAACTCCTGTGGGGAGGTGGCGGGAGGAGGAGAGGCCTACCTCCTTTCTCCAGGCTGGCAGACATCGTGGCAGAGTGATTCCTTAATACACTTGTAATTGCTGTCGTAAGACGCTAAATGATACTTTGGAGACTGTGGAAGAGTCAGATTTTTGACTGTCTCCCTACTCTAACCAGAGTCCACAGAAAGGACAAAGGAGGCTGGGCCACCCCTGAAGGAGATTCTTCACCCCTTTTTCGGAGACTCATTTCCACAAGGTTGGTTTTGTTCTTTGTAAACAGGGCAGCCCTGCTGGGAAGAATGCTAGTTCTCACTAATTCATTCCCTTGACTCAATGGCCGGGTAACAGCAAGGTAGCCAGCCCTCAAGGGCAAGAAGTACTTCCTGATGGCTGCTGGGGCTGGCCCTGGGCCTAAGCACTTGGGAGATTTTTGAGTAATATTTTTTAAAAAGTCAAAATAACCACAATACTCATCAATTCTATGGAGCATGCAGATTTCAAAGTGCTTTTGTCAAAACTGTCTCAAGAGGAAGAGAATGCAAATATCATCAATCCTATTTTACAGATTAAAGACATCAAGGCTCAGAGACAGTATTACATGAATTACCAAAGGTCACAGAATCTCAGAGTTGGAAGAGAATGCTGATCTAGGTCAACCACATACCTGAACAAGCCCTTCTTGAAGCAATACATCTAGTCTGTACTGTGGGATGGCCAGTGAGAGTAGAAGCATTGCTTCCCAGTGCAACCCATTTCACTTTTGCACAGCTATAAGAGTGAAGATTTTTCTTCTTAAGATAAGGCTCACTCTCCATTCTTCCCTATTTTTGTGAAAATTGGTATATTTTCCCTCTCCCATTATCCATGATCTTTTGAAGATCACTTATAGAGCTCAGCAATACTAGGCCAGGTAACTTGAATTCATGACAGTTCTCCTAGTTCTTAATATTACTTACTTATCTTGGTTATCAACTCCCTATTGACACCATTTTTTCTCTCTTTTTTCAGTTTCAAAGTCATTCTCTTTGACAGAGATAAGCAAATAAGTAGTAGAGTAGGATTTGAACCAAGGTATCTCACCCCCAAGTCCAAAATTGCATATTTTATTTTTTAAAAACTTAACATTGGGGCAGCGAGGTGGCGCAGTGGATAAAGCACACTGCCCTGGATTCAGGAGGATCTGAGTTCAAATCAAGCTCAGACACTTGACACTTACTAGCTGTATGACCCTGGGCAAGTCACTTAACCCTCACTAGCCCCCACACAAAACAAAACAAAACCTTAACATTGAGCATCAATATATCCTACTAAGTTTTCTTAGAAAACTAATTAATTTCAACAGGTTATCGTTAGGTCGTTTCAGTCATGAGACTCTTCATGACCACATTTGGACTTTTCTTAGCAGATAGTGGAGTGGTTTACCATTACCTTCTCCAGCTCATTTGACAGATGAGCAAACTAAGGCAAAGAGTATTGAGTGACTTGCCCAGGGTGACACAGTTAATAAGTGTCTGAGGCCAAATTTGAACTCAGCGTCTTCCTTGATTGCATACCCAGGTTTCTATCCATTGAGCTACCTAGCTGCCAATTTCAATGCATAAAGGAGCCTAATGATTTTTTGAGTCACTTCTAAGTCCCACCAGAATTCTTTGTCCATTAATTCTCAATCACTTTTTCTTTTTACATAGTCACAAATACGTGTACTCTGTTCCTTTGTCGGGAAGCTAAGTGGATAGATTGCAGGGTTTTGAAGCCAAGAAGACTTGAGTTCAAATCTAACCACAGATACTTGTTAGTTGTATGATCCTGGGCGAGTCACTTAATCTATTTTTAACTCAGTTCCCCTAGGACAACCAATCACAGTTGTATATTTATATTATGGGGATGTGAGAAAAGTTCTTGCAAAATCTTAAAATGCTATTGAAGTAGGATATTAAAATTTTTATTATCATTATAAAAAGGCAGGGTTTTATAAGAAAATGAGTCATTTCGCAGACCCTGGTCAGGAAAAACCAAGACAAGTCCATTAGAAGGCATAGACCCTTTCAATAAATGAAGGAGTGATCCCTAATCCTGACCTGAGTTTCTAAGGTACAAGTATCCAATGGAGGTTGGGTCACTTGGAATTTCTTAGTAGGAAACATAATAGTTTTCCAGGCTGTAGGAGAGTCCATGGGAAGTGAGGTCACAGTATAAATATATAACTCAGGCTCGCTTTAAAGACAAGATTTTAAAGACAAAGCTAAAGGAAGTAGGTGAAAGATAAGGTTTGTTAGGTTTCTAAAAATTCCAAATTTTGATCAGTGAAACAAAGCAGAGGGGAAACTGAGAGAGGACAGAGGTCTATTTTATATAAACCTGACGGTTTTGTATGATTCTAGGGAGGTTAAGTGACTAGTAACTCCACCATTAAAGTTTTTACAATCAAAATTTAAAGTAGCCCCTGGACAGAAGACTCAGGCTGACAGGGCAGGACATTTACAGAAGCTATAAGCACACCCAGCTCTAGATGAAGGAGACAGGCAGACCTGTCCAGACAGTATTCTAAAGTAGTTTGGGATATTTGGAACCTGACCTCATGGCTAAGCAGTGTGACATAATGGGAAGGGCCGGATCTGGCGTCAGAAGACCTATATTACTTATAGCTTAAGTGGCTATAAAGGGATGGATTTAAGACCTATCAGCTAAGTGGGTAGTTGTGTATCGGACAGAGTGCCAGGCCTGGAGCCGGGAGCACCTGAATTCAAATCCAGCCTTAGATACGTATTGGCTGTGTGCCCCTGGACAGTTTTCTCATCAGTAAGATGAGTTAGAGGAGGAAAAGGCAAACCACTGCAGTGTCTATGCCAAGAAAACCTGAAATGGGGGTCCCAAAGGGTTTAGACATGCCTGAAACGAAACCAACAAAACAATTGAAAGTTTCCCTTCTCTCTACTTAAAGATTCATGTTCTGGCGGCCCCGCCCCCTCCCCCCCCCCCCCCCCCCACTGGGACAATGCAATTTTCTACTACCTTTAAAAAATGGCAAATTACTAGAGCTAAGGCTTCAGGAAATCCTTGCATTAAAAATGCCTAGAAAGGAGGGGCAGCTAGGTGGCGCAGTGGATAAAGCACTAGCCCTGGATTCAGGAGTACATGAGTTTAAATCCAGCTCCTCAGACCTTTGACACTTACTAGCTGTGTGACCCTGGACAAGTCACTTAACCCCCCAGCTGCCAAAAAAAAAAATGCCTAGAAGGGCTAAACCCATTAGCCACCTTACAAGAGAATTTGTTTCTCTAAAAAGTTTTGTAAGGGAAATGCAATGGCCCTTACATGTTTCCAGTGATCCCTAGGAGCTTATGTGGGTGGTAGGACACTGGAGCAGCTTATTTGAGTAGAAGTAAAAACCTTGCAGAGAGGAAGCTAAAAAAGAAAGGGGAGGGGCAGTTAGATGGCACAGTGGATAGAGCACCAGCCTGGAGTCAGGAGTACCTGAGTTCAAATGTGACCTCAGACACTTAAACACTTAACTAGCTGGTGACCCTGGGAAGTCACTTAACCCCAATTACCTCACTAAAAAAAAAAAAAGAAAGGGGGAAGATTCTGAACATCTGTTCAGGATTCTTCAGGAGGGGCACCTTACTGTCCGTGGTCAATATCATAGTTAGTTTGCAAAAATTTGAAAAGAACCATGAATTTGAATCCCCAAGGACTGTGGTTTGGAACCTGGATAATCTATTTTACCCTCAGTGGGCCTGCAGTTTCTCCTCTCTATAAAATGGAGCCAAACTGAAATAAGAATGACCTCTAAGGTCTTTTCCAGCATAAAAGCTCATATGAATATGTAAAAAAAGAAAGATTTTTGTGGAGGGACAATTGTTCTTTTTTGTAAAATGAATATACATATTTTATATTGTTAGCAAACTGTAATTAGCTTCAAGCTTATCATTTTTGATGATTTTATTCCTTTTGTTTATTTGACTATTGGTAAGGATTTGGGGGCAGCTAGGTGGTACAGTGGATAAAGCACCAGCCCCTAGATTCAGGAGGACTTGAGTTCAAATCCAGCCTCAGACACTTGACACTAGCTGTGTGGACCCTGGACAAGTCACTTAACCCTCATTGCCAGACAAAAACAAACAAATAAATAAATGAAAATTTAAAAAATAGAAAAAACAAAGGAAGAAAACAAATGTACTGCCCTCCAGCCACTATGGTCATAGCACTGCTGTACCCAAACAGGGAGTGTCAGTCACACCATCCTTCTAGTTACTCACAGAGAGGACTCTGGAAAACCTTGCAAAGGGTACTTTCCCAACTACTTCAACCTTTTTCATTTGGGTCCAGAAAACACACACACACACACACAAAACTCAGCCACAAACAGCCCTTGACTTGGTGGGTCCCTTTCCCCTACCCCCTTCAACAATCTGCTTTCCCTGTCACTGATCCTGGAGGTCTTCCTTCCTGAGATGAGATAGAAGAGTCACTTCAAAGCTAATATAACTGGGGGGGTGGGGTTGACTATATGAGGAAGAGGAAGGCACTGGAGAGACTAGGAAAGCTGGGGTAAGCTTATATTTGGGGTGCAGAGGGCAGGGGAGTCAGAAGTGATAGAGGGGCAAGGCAGAACATAAACCATTAAAAAAATTACATAGGAAAAAAGTTCTAGAGGACATAAATTGGTGGGCGCCTTTTAAAAATTATTTTGCTAAATTTAACATACACTTTTAAAAAACTGTATTGGTTTTTATATACAATGCCCTTTTTTTTTTTTATTGCAGGGCAATGAGGGTTAAGTGACTTGCCCAGGGTCACACAGCTAGTTAAGTGTCAAGGTCTGAGGCTGGATTTGAACTCAGGTCCTCCTGAATCCAGGGCCAGTGCTTTATCCACTGTGCCACCTAGCTGCCCCTACAATGTCCTTTTTTGATCTTCCATTATATATGAAAATATTGTATTTGTTGATAATGTTAAGTTAACACTAAAGATTAAAAAAAAAAAAGGTTGGCTGCAGGGCAGCTAGGTGGCACATGTGGCACTCTGGCCCTGGATTCAGGAGGACCTGAGTTCAAATCTGGCCTCAGATAATTGACACTAGCTGTGTGACCTTGGGTAAGTTACTTAACCCTCATTGCCCTCCCCCTCCCCCCCAAAAAAGGTTGATAGAAGAAGCATTGTTTTATTGTGGTTTTTTAGTATATATTTTCCATTGATAGATCACCGTCATTTCTGGATATTCCCTACCAACTCCTAACTGAAAGCTGTTACAAAAACTGTGAAACAAAAACAATAGTATGACCATATCTGAGGATATATGCAACTGCTCTGTCCTCAATTACACCAACTCTTGGCTGAGAGGAAGGAGTTATGTTTTATATATACCAGGGACTTAAGAGACATATAGATTATTGGGAAATAGTGCTGAATAGGAGAAGATGAGGCCCTCTGGGCTCTCTGGCAAATTCTTACCTTGATTCTCATCACTTCATTTTACTTTTAGCTAAGTTAGACCAATGGGTCTATTAGTCTTGTTAACTTCTGGATCCATGTGTCTTGCAAATAATTCTTGAGATTATAGCTACATTGTCTCTCCTGAAAATCTTAACGGCTCAGCTCCTCTCAGCATGTAAAGCTAAATCAATATATGACCAAAAGTCCTGTCTCAATAAGAACAGCATCTTTCCTTATTGCCACATACTCCAAATCATAAAGAGTTCAGCCTTAGAATACTGAAAGTTTCATAACCTCACTTCCTCCAACTTCAGTAGTATTCATGCATTCACTCATTCAACAAGGCATTATTAAACTCTACTATGTGCCAGGTGCCACGGTAGGTGCTGGAGTCACAGATAGCCCCTATTCACAGAGCTTACATTCTACTGGAGAATATATTCTTTATCATCCAGTCGAGCAAATGTCCTTTCTGATTTCCAAATGACAAAGGCCATTAGGATCTAATTAGTTGCAAAGGCATAGTGTATATAATGTAGGGGTTAGAAAATCAAATCTAGCCTTTCAAAATGCACAGGGAGAACTGCACACACCCCAGGAAAGGGAGGCCTGCTGTTAGAAAAACCTCTTCAGGGTTGTGTTGGGTGGTGGGCTGGATATAATGATCACCTGTAAGAGCTGCTGCTGTTGCTGCCATAGGGTGATGACAACATAGTACAGTGGGGTATGCACTAGGCTTGAGGCCAGGACCTGGACATGATCCTTGCATCTGCCACTTAATGTTTGTATGTTCTTAGAAAAGTCCCACTCCCTCTCTTGGCCTCAATTTCCTCCTCTGAAAAGCGTGTCTAAGTAGGATTTATTAAATGATCTTTAAGGTCGCTTCCACATGTTACATCCTTTTAGAACAGGGGTTTGGAACCTTTTTAGGGTCATTTCTTTTGGTGAGGTAATTGGGGTTAAGTGACTTGCCCAGGGTCACACAGCTAGTAAGTGTTAAGTGTCTAAGGTCGGATTTGAACTGAGGTCCTCCTGAATCCAGGGCTGGTGCTCTATCCACTGTGCCATCTAACTGCCCCAGGGTCATAGATCTTTAAAGGCAGGCAGGTGAAGCCTCTGGACCCCTTCTCAGAAGAATGTTTAAATGCACATGATTACAAAGGAGAAATTGTATTTAAATGTAGTTATAAATATATGTATGGTATGTATATGTGTATCCGCATATACACATGTGTTTGTATATAGTCATGTGTCCCCAAATTAAGAGCTTGTTTAGAGGAAGAGAAACAAATATCCTTTGCTGATTTGATGCCCATATCTGAATCCTTGAGCATGCCCAGAGTCAAAAGGATAGCAGGGTAGTAGGGCAGGCCACATATAAGAGGGCCTCTGATATAGCATGGAAAATAGCATCTTCTAAGGGCTTTACAAATGTTAAATAAGGATTTCCCATCAAGCCACCAGGAGGTGAGGCCGGTCATTCAGTATCATTATCCTCCTTTTAC
Source organism: Dromiciops gliroides (assembly GCF_019393635.1). Taxonomy (NCBI): domain Eukaryota; kingdom Metazoa; phylum Chordata; class Mammalia; order Microbiotheria; family Microbiotheriidae; genus Dromiciops; species Dromiciops gliroides. Next base: position 362,282,598 of record NC_057862.1, read on the forward strand.
AAATGACAGAAGGGGAGGTTAAATGATTTACCCTGGATCAGAGACAGGGCTGGTATTTGAAAATCAATGGCTTTCTGTCTCCTGATCCCTAGCCTGGGCTTTATGACCATCTCCAAGAAAGCAAGGAACCTCCCTCATTTTCTCAGTCGAAGAGATATCTCCATGGAAACCAAATCAGCCAGGGTCCCGGAGCTTCACCTTCTGTTCCACTCTTAGTGGCAATATCTCCGTAGCAACCTAATATGATGTCAAAAGGCAGATGATGATAAACCCATATGGGGAATGAGTAGCCTGAGCAAGTGAATTGCCATGGGACCCTTTGTTTCTATAGAAACTGTCTCAAAAAGAAGAGAAAGACAACATAAATAGTCATTACTAAGTCTGATACATGATCCATCAAGTCTGGGATTTTAACAGTTGAAATCAAGGATCATCTGTAGGAGGAAGGGCAGAGCTGTCCTTAGAATCCAAGCATTCAGGGGTCGGAAAGGCCTTCAGAGATCACCTAATCCAACCCTCACCCAAAATATGAATGCTTGTGAATTCAGAATAAATTGGTCATTCATTTGTGGGAAAACTTCTAGTGATTGGGAACTCACCAAGTCAGCCCTTTCTCTTTGGAGGCAGCTCTGGTTGTTATAAAGTTCATTAAGCTAAAATTCACAGCAGGATTTCCTGACAGGAGGATTCCCTCTGATTTCCACTTTTCAAACCTAAAGGAGAACCTGCTATGTGGAATTGAAGTAATCAGTCCTACTCCTTAGTCTGGCAATTAAAGACTTCCAAAAGCTAAACTCTCCTGTAGACATCTCAAACTCAGCATGTCCAAGATTTTCCTTATCTCTACCCCTTCTTCCAAACTTCTTTCTGCTGAAGGCACCACCATCCTCCAGTTCTCTCATTCATAACCTATACATTATCAACTCCTTACTCTCCCACTCCACTCACTTTTCTAACATGCTCAACTTTTTTGATACTACCTTTCACATATCTACAGGGCAAATGTCAAACTCAACTACTTGCTGTTGTACATACACACCCTTTCCTCCCTTTTTTGCCTTTGTTTATACAGCATCCCAGGCCCAGAATGCATTTTCTCCATCTCTGCTTTCTGAGACCTTAACCATGCTTCAAGATCTAGTTCCAAAGCTACTTCATCTATGAAGTTTTCTCTCATATCCCTCCTAGCCAAATATAGTCTCTCTCCTCTCAGATTTCAAATTTGAATAGGATAAGTATTCTGTGCTGTAAACCATTTCCCCCATTCATTTCCTTTGTCATATTTGAACTTTTCCTGTGCAAAAAGGAGGGTAAATAGGGCTGCTGCTCCCAAAGGTATCAGACTCATCTTTCTCCCAAGGAAAGAAAAGGAAATAAAATAAAGTCACCTTGCTGCTATAGTAGGGTGACTGGTAGAGAAGTAGTGTAATGGTGAATTAAATTTTATGAGAATGATCTACATATTCATTGAAAGTGTCCTTGATGGGGCGGCTAGGTGGCGCAGTGGATAAAGCACCGGCCCTGGATTCATGAGTACCTGAGTTCAAATCCGGCCTCAGACACTTGACACTTACTAGCTGTGTGACCCTGGGCAAGTCACTTAACCCCCATTGCCCCGAAAAAAAAAAAAAAAAAGAAAGTGTCCTTGATGAGGGGCAACTAGATGGCGCAGTGGTTAAAGCACTGGCCCTGGATTCAGGAGTACCTGAGTTCAAATCCACCTTCAGACACTTGACACTTACTAGCTGTGTGACCCTGGGCAAGTCACTTAACCCCCATTGCCTGCAAAAACAAACAAACAAAAAAGAAAGTGTCCTTGATGAAAATATGAAAAGGGAACAGGTAAGCCATAACCACAGATTGTTTTTTTACAGCAGACCACCTCTCCATGATCCCACAACTGACTGATGGTTTAAAAAAAAAAGAATACAAAGTCCCCGTCTTTATTGCTTATTGATTTTGGGGGGGCCAGGGCAATGAGGGTTAAGTGACTTGCTGAGGGTCACACAGCTAGTGTCAAGTGTCTGCAGTCAGATTTGAACGCAGGACCTCCTGAATCCAGGGGTGGTGCTTTATCCACTGTGCCACCTAGCTACCTCATTGCTTAATTGATTTTTTAAAAAATATGAAACAGCAAAATGCAGTCTTTAAGTTTCTTCTTCAACAATTTATTGTAAGCATCCAATCCAATTCAACAAGCATTTATTAAGTGACTATAAGCAAAGTTCTGTTCTAGGCACTGGGAACTGAAAGACAAAACAGAAAGAGTTCCTGTTCTGAGGGAGTTTACATTCTATTGAAATAAATCTAGTTTATTTGAGCTTAAGGAGAACATCCATCTGTCATGACCACTCAAAAATGATCAGTCTAACAATCCATAAGGATGAAACCAAATGGATGAAAAATATCTGTTTTTTAGATAACAATGTGCAGTTGGATAGACAGAGTTAGTAAGTATATCAGTACTTATTTCTTAGGCAGGTACTTTGGATGGACAGTGAGCTGGACCTAGAATTAAACTAGAGAAAGAAAGCATCCTGTATTGCATTTGGGAAATTGTACAACATTTTAAAATAATCCCAAGCTGCTCCCTTCTACCTTGTAAACATCAGTGTTCTCATGATATTATATGACTACAAATCAGGGAACAACATAATCTCTGAAGACTAAAGACTGCAAATCATTCAAAGATCTATGGAGATATAGGAGATGATGGGTAAATTATGATTTACATGTAAGAAATGCTATAAAAAAATCCAGAAAATATATGATTGGAAAGGAAGGTGGGTCAGTCAGGTACTTAGAATGAGGGATAACCAATAGTTAGCCATAGTCCCTTATTGGTAATCTCAAGGAAGAAGCTTCCGGGCACTGGGTGGATCCTCTATGAATAACATGAGACAAGAATAACAAAGGATGAGAAAATTTGGCTGAGTTATGATCTGGACTGCTGGAGGGAGTATCTGAATTGATGAGCTCATGGAACCCTGGAAGTATTGAATGAATGAGTTATTACTTCCTCTTCCCCCACTACTCTGAAACCACAGTCTGTTCAATCCAGGATTTGTTATTAGAGGGATCACTGAGGGACATGTGATGGAGGTCATGGTCCTTCCTTCTCGATGTCATGTCCCAAATATCCTAGTGTTTCCTCGGAGACCTATAGTTCTGTCATCTAAAAAATTTATCTAAATTTCCTTCTGAGCCCCTCTAACCAACCTTCTCATGTTAAAAAAAAAAAACCCAACAACCAAAAAACCCAAAACAACCCTTCCTAGTGTATGTAGTACATGCACTTTAACCCTTCCATAATGTATATGTCTGACAATGTTACAACCATACACAAAAACCTCCCTATAAAATGTTAGATAGATGAATTTGTATTTTATCCTGGAGGCACTAGGCAGCCACTGAAGGTTTCTTGAACAGGAGAATTACAGGGTCAGACCTTGGCTTTGTGATTATGTGAATAATCAAGCAGGGAGGGAAAGACAGTTCTGCCAACTGCCCAGGGGAGCTGTCTTCATCGTCCCAGACTGATGTGATAGGTCATAAGCTGCAAGAGTCCTAGGATTCTCAGGATGACAAATAAGGTAATATGTGTCTCCATGCCAAGTCAGCCTTCAGGAAGTGTTCTTAGTATACAGAACAAAGAAGTGGCAGAGCTGGTAGAAACCTGAACATACAGAATACAGAATGTCACAATTTGCAAGGGACCTTGGAACACAGAACATACAATCTCAAAGGCTGGAAGGAACCTTAGAACATGGAATGTCAGAGCTAGAAGGAGACTGTCACTAGAAGGGCCTTACTTAGAAGACTGAACACAGACTACCATCTCTGTGAGACTTTAGAGACCATCTGGTTTAACTTCCTCTCTTTGCAGGTGAAGTAAGGCACGTGAGGATGATAGAGTGGAAATAACTTGACCAAGGTCCCACACAGAACTTCTGGTAAAACTTGGACTAAATGCAGATTTCCTGATCTCCAGCATTATAGTATAGTGGAAACAGCCCTAAATTTGGAATGAGAGAAACTGGTTTGAATTCCATTTTTTTCGGCTTATGACCTAGTACAAACTTGTCAAGTCCCTTTGTCTCTCTCTCTCTCTCTAGGCATCCATTTCCACATCTCTGAAATGAAGAGGCTGAATTACATGATTTATGTTTCCTTCTGGTTTTAAATGCTGAGACCCCAATTCAAGGTTTTAACATGATTAGAGGAAATAAGATACTGCTACCATAGCGCAAACCTGGATCATACTCATCACTGTCTCTGCATTCAATTCATCATTCCTTTAATGGGCAAGTATAAGGACTGCAGCTCAAGCAGATATCCTGGTTGTGTCTCAGGAATGCATCTTCAGAATAGTGCCCATTCTTCCCCATGTAACTCCAGTGTCCCAGCATGCCACAACTATAGGACAGAAAGGAGGCAGCCATGTCCTCCTTGTGCCCTCTAAAGGGTGGGACTGTGCTGGGCTGGGTGACCTTGCAGCAGCAGCATCAGTTAATGCCAGCTGCTCCCCTGGGCAGCTGGCAGGGCTGTGCTTCCCCTCCCCACTGATTGTATCTAGCTGAGACCATCTCAAGGCAGCAGGAGCTTTTGGGCTCTGGGGACCCCAAGTTCAAGTCAGATGCCAGGGACAAAGGCTTGCTTCACATCGAATTTCTACTTCCCAAAACCCACACAGAAATTGGTAACAATGAACACAAGAGTACAGAGAAGTGAGACTGAGGATTCTGCTCACAAATGAACCCATAGGGATCAGTACTCCCATAATAAGGAGGTAGAGGGGATGTCTAAGTAGGGCAGCCCTTCTGACTTCTTTCTGACCCAGACCTGTTGCTCAGTCCCCCACCACTGTCCTAAAGATTCCAGTCCAGAAACCTGTGCTGCTTGGTGACAGCTACAAAATTTAACAAATCCAACAACCATTTATTAAGTTCCCACTAGATGTCAGCCCCCATGTTCCATGCTGCAGTTTTACTGTTTAACAGGGATAATTTCTGCCCTGTCTTCAAGGTGATTACAACTCAGTGTGTGTGTTTGGGAAGTGGTGGTGGGAGGAGTTCAATGATGGTGCAGGGTAGAAAGGGATGAGGGATATTTGCACAAAGAAATAAATAGCGTGCAAGGTAAGATTGGATGGGGGCCATGGAAAGATCCAGACAAAGGGAGCTAAGAAATTCTGAGGAGGGAAACATTCATGTCAGCAGGGGAAATCAGGGAAGGCTTCGTGGAAAAGGTATCACCTGAGCTAGGTCTTGAATACCCTGGGGCAGCTGTCTAGAGGGAAGTCTCAAGTTCAGGTAGCTTCCTTCTAGGGAGCAACAGGAGACTGACTATAATTAGGCAGTGGCTCAAGGTAACCTACTTGTATCATTCACTTGAAAATCTTAAAGCAATTAAGGGAGGCTGTTATGACTCAGCAGGGTGATCTGGTGGAACAGTACTAGGGTTTGGAGTCAAGAGAAACTGGAGGGCAGCACTAGGTGGCACAGTGGATAGAGCACCAGCCCTGGCGTCAGGAGGACCTGAGTTCAAATCTGGCCTCAGACACTTTGACACCTTACTGTGTGGACCCTGGTAAGTCACTTAACCCCAATTGCCTCACCAAAAAAAAAAAAAGAGACTTGGTCTAAAATCCTTGACTTGATACTAGTTGTTTCATCTGGAGAAGTCACTTAATACTTAATGATTCTCAGTTTTCTGATCTGTAAAATGGTAATGGCAATACTTGTACTACATTTCACAGGGTTATTGTTAGCAAAATCTTTTGCAAATCTTAAAAGATTCGGAATCATTCTATTAACAAGCATTTATGGGGCAGCTAGGTGGCGCAGTGGATAGAGCAACCGGCCCTGGATTCAGGAGGACCTGTGTTCAAATCTGACCTCAGACACTTAACACTTACTAGCTGTGTGACCCTAAGCAAGTCACTTAACCCCAATTCCTTCACACAAAAAAAAAAAAAAATTAAAATTTTGTTTTTTAAAAACCCAAGCATTTATTAAATGATTTTCAGACTGCTAAGTGTAGGGAATCAAACAAGACAAAATGGTTATTACACTCAGGGAGCTTATATTTTTATCAGAAAAAACAACATGTACACATATAAATAGACAAAAAATAAATACGATGTAATTTGTATGGGGAGGAGGCCCTACCAGTTATTCTTATTATACATGGTTGCTTTTTTTTTTCCAGGGCAATGAGGATGATAAGTGACTTGCCCAGGGTCACACAGCTAGTAAGTGTCAAGTGTCTGAGGCTGGTTTTGAACTCAGGTCCTCCTGAATCCAGGGCCAATGCTTACCACCACTGCGCCATCTAGCTGCTCCCTATTCTTATTATTAAGCCTCTTGTGGTTCTTGCATTTAATTAATCTATCAATAAGCATTATTACCTGTATCAGGCACTGTGGCTAGGCACTAGGGATATAAAGAGAAAAGGGAACACAGTTCTGCTTATGTGAACCCCCTGGGTGGGGTCTGGATGGTGCTGGGTCATGGGGACCTTCCCTTACGGGGCTTACAGTCTACATAGCCTATGTCCTAATGTTCCTTCCAGCTCAATAGTTTTATGTCCTAAGTCCTAAGGTCCTCCCCCAGCTTTGATATTCTTCACCCTCTTTTCCTTTTTAAACCCCAAATGAATGGCATAGGAGTTTTTAACCAAGCGTAAAAATCTGGTCTAAAACCAGAGTTTTCCTGGAGCAAATGTAATATCAGAGTAGAGCAGGGCAGTGAGCTCTGGGCTCTAATCTGCAGCTTGCTGGCCTGATCAGAATCCAATCCTACCCAGTCCACAGAGGAGAGTGCCCAGTGTCCTGGTGTCCATGAGCCAATAGGCATATGATAAAGTAACTACCTGCCCATCAAGAAGATAGCTGCAATAGCTGCTGAGGCTCTCTGTACTAGCCACTAGCCACTCCTCTGTTGCTGAGGCCATACAGATCACCTCACCCTCTAGAGCTGGGTAATCCTAGCTGTGAGAAGGCCAGCCTGGAACTTGAGTGATCCCAACCCTCTTAGGAAGCTGGGGAGTGGGACTCAAGGAACTCTGGACATCAACTCAGATGTCTGGAGTGCCTCAGAACTGTCATGGGAGGAACAAATTACACTTTCTACCACGGCTCAGTTGCCAGCATTCATCATACATCGCTGGGTGATGGGTTTCCACAGCTGTGGCCAGGAACTTTATTGGGCTGGTGCTGGACTTCTCTTAAATTCTGCTTTCACGAGGTCATTCCCCCTATCCAGAACTCCAATGTTAGGTGATCCGTCTTTTGTTGAGCCTATATGTGCCTCCCTGCCCAATTATGTCAATAAGCATTATTAAAGGTCTATTGATCTGTGCGCCAGGCAGCGGTGCATAAGCTCTGGGGATATAAAGAAAGGCAAAGATGGTCCTATCCTGAAGCAGCTCCATATTCCAATGGGGAGTCAGCATGTAAACAACTAGATCCAAACATGGTACCCAGGGTGAGTTGGAGGCGATCTGGGAGGAATGGCATTGGGGTTGCTGGGAGTGGAGTGAGGTAGGGAGAGGTTGTGAGGAGGATAGAGAAAATCTTCTTGCAGTAGGTAGAAATTTATCTGCATCTTGAAGGAATATAGGAAAGCTAGGAGGTTGAGAAAAAGGAGATCATTCCATAATGGAGAAAAACTAAAGAAAATACACAAAGTCAAGAGATAAAGCATCTTGTTCAAGGAATAACAGGTGCTTCCACCTGTTGCTCAGTAGATTCTAAACATCCCAATGAAGATAATAACTTCATTTCTAGGAAACCTGAGACATGGATCTGTTAAATGATTCACCCTAAGGAGACATATCCAGTGGTTATGTTGTCCTGCAGTACAAGAATTGAAAGCAGGGATCAGAAGTAAGCTGAGCAAAAGATTCAGGAAAGAAAGGGTAAGGTAGTCTGGTCATAACAGGCCTCTTCCCCCAGGGAGAGGAGTGGGGAGATCCTTAGAAGGGGCAAAGGGATGGATGAGGCCACAATCTAATCCATAAGGATTGCATGCTTACTTAGCCTGGGTCCATCCTTACCTACCCTATATATTATTGTTCCATTACTTACCATAGACTGGTGCATTTATAAGGGCTACCAGCTCCCTTTGTTTATATCGAAGCATAAAACAGTTTAAGCCCTAATGTTTTAGTAGCAACTGAAGCCAGTCCAGAGACGAAGCAATCAATCCACAAACATTTATTAAGCACTTACCTATGTGCAGGGCAGTGTGCTGGCACTGGGATACAAAGAAAGGTAAAAACTAGGCCTCGGGTGAGTTTACAATCTAATGGAGGGACAGAGAACATAATATAATTAAGTAGCATACAGAATAAGTGGAATGTAGCCATTAAGGAGAATTCCCTAGCAGTTGGGGGAACTGGGGAAGGCATCCTAGAAGAGGTGGCATTGAGCCAGGGATTCTCTAGAGAGCAGAGGTGGGGAGAGGAGCATTCTAGGTATAGGGGACAGCCAACACAAAGCACAGAAACAAGAGATGGCGTGACACGTTTGAAGAACAGCAATTCAGCCAGAGAGCTGGACGGGAGTCAAGTATAAAAAGACTGAAAAGGTAGGAAGGAGCCAGATTGTGAAAAGCTTTAAAATGCCCAACAAAGGACTTTCTATGTGATCCTGAAGGAGCTGGACAAGCTCCTGATTGGCCCTCCCCTTTACTGGGGGCACATTCTAAATGAGCATGAAAGGGACCCAGAGGGCTATATCTCAGGCTAGCAGGTTATTTCCTTTATCCTTTGTTTCATCATCAATACATTATAAACCAGGTAAGTTCCCTGAAAGCTTAAAGTCTTTTCTTGTTTTTTTTTCCTTTTTAAAAAAATCTTTCTACATTAAATCTAAACAGAGCATTACAATGGGTACAGTAGATATGATAAATATCCTTTGTGCCAGGCTCTCTGCTTAAGCATAGGGAATACAAATAAGAAAAAGAAAGACAGTGTCTGCTCTCAAGGAGCTTACAGTCTCATGGGGGAAGACATGAAAGGGGAAGGTGGAGCAGCTCAGCCTGTTGGTTTTTAAAAGACACCAAGAACATTTCCCCTTTGTTGACAAGAAAAAAAGCTTAAGATGAACTTTCAATTGTTCAAATGCCTGAACAAGTAGGCAGGTATTCGCTAGAAATACTTCAGCGAAATTCTGAGTTTTGCATTTACTAATCCATCTCCAAGCCCTTCCCCGACCCTCCCTCCTCCAGATTTCCTTTCCTAGACTTCCTTGGGACTTGTTCTTTCCATACACCAGTTTGGGTCATCCTTGCCTTGTGCTCCAGGGCACACAGCTGGTAAGTGGCAGGGCAGGAAGTTACCCCAGAGTCTCTATGATTCTGAAGGCAATGGGCAGAGCTCATACCAAAGGCAGTGTGCTGTCTCAAAGCTCCCTTTGCCTCTCCTACGCACTGTCTATAATCTGTTAGGCAGTTAGAACTTGATCTTCCGGATGACGGTTTTTCTTTCTTGGTTGGGCTTGCCTGTCCAACTTCATTTTAAGAGCCTTGCAGGCAAGGGCTGTAGTATCTGTATCTCCCCCTTTGCCTCCCCTCTTTCCTCAAGGTCGAACATGGTTCTAGGCATGTAGCAAATAGTCAGTAAAATGGATCATATTGAACTCAATTTCTTCTCAGTGTATTTCCCAGCTTCCCACTCTGTAAACAGCCAGCAATCAACACCATTTTATTAGAGAAAAAACAGCCTGAAGGGAGACCTAGCCCCATGGAAGTCTGCCCTTGGAAGACTTGTGTGAACTGATGCAGAGCAAAAAAAAAAAAAAAAAGCAAAACAAAGAGACTAATATAAACAACTAATAAAACAAATAAAACTCACTTAATTGCAATGAATAATCTTGGTTAAAAAGAACAGAGGGCTCCTTCCCCGCCTCCCCCCAGTCCCCACTCCTTTCAGGAAAGTCTAGTGACTTGCTTCAAATTACAGAGAGGCAGCAGTAGAAAGAATAAAGCTTGGGCATCAAAGGATCCATGTTCAGACCCTGTCTGTAACACTTATTACTTGTGTGACCTGAAGCTAGTCACTTAACTTACCCTGGGTTATGGTTTCCTCATGTGTAAAATGACACAGTTTGGAGAGATGGGCCCTGATATCCCTTCCTGTTCTAAAGCTCTGAACCATAGGTAGGTTAGGGTAGGGAAGTGAGTATTAAATGTTTTATATATAGTCAAATTGGATTATTTTGTTATTTGGTTTTGTTTATTTTTTTTTAAATAAAAGGGAGGCTTAAAGGTGGGAGGAGGAAAATAAAGGGAAATGATGTGATGTTTAAAAAGGATTTCAATAAAATAAAAGTATGCCCTCACAGCCTGTCCCTTTCAAAATACTGCCCTCGACAGAGGCCTCTGAAGAGAGTCCCATAGGTCTGACATCATTCAGAGTACTTTCAACTTCTTTCAAGCCTGGTAACAAGAGGCCCCAACTCACCCATAGCTCATACATTAATAGGCTTTGACCTTGATTCTGACCTTGAAAACCTGTGTTAGCTGAAAAGGAACTAACCTGGGGGGAGGGGGGGAGGGTGTATTTATTGTCTATGGAGTCAGTGAAACCAAGGTCAAGGAGGAAAAGCATAGCTGTCAGACTGTACAGGCCGGAAGTCTTTTCCAGGAGGGAAACTATAATACTCCTCTGGAGCCTTCCAGGGAAGGAAACAGGACTCAGCAGATTTTGCTGGGGAAAATGTGGCAAGATATTTAATTTAACACTACATTTCTTCAGTGCTTTCCTTACAAACATCTGATGAGGTAGGTGATTCATGTTTACATTCTTACCCCCATTTTACAGATGCAAGATCATCACTCAGAGAAGAGGCTTGCCTCACCTCACACAGAGAATTCCAGAGGACTGATAATAATCATGCTACCTGTTTCCTGACAGAAGTAATTGACTCTGGGTCCCAAATGAGATAGGCATTTTTGGACACAGATAATGTAGGAATTGATTTTGCTTGGCTATGTATATTTGCTGCTAGGGTTTTGTTTTCCTTTCCTTTTGTCTCTTTTTCTCTCATGGGGAGGAAGTGAGAGGGAGAGAAAAAAATGCATGTTAACTGGGGAAAAAAAAAGGAAGAAAACAGGATTTCAAGCCAGGTCTCCAGACTCCAAGTCCTATGAGCATACATAGATCAGGGATTCTATCTGGAAGGGATTCCCCAGGGAAGTCAGTGACAAACTCATACAGTAATGAGTCAAAGGTAGGGTCAAATCTAAGTCCTCAGACTCCAATTCCAGTGTTCTTTCCACAGCACCACAATGCTATCCCCACACCATATGGACTTTCTAAATTAAACTGAGTAGAGCCTGGAGTATCAAGCTAATATGGGGAGGAAGTGAAAGAGGCCTGAAAAAGCCACTTTTACTTCCCCATACTCCTGTGTGCCCCAGCTCCTTTCCTGAATCTATCCGCTGCAGTATGTGGACTGGCTAGCACTTCTTCCACTGTTTTCTCCCCCACCAGGCTCTCACCTCTCGAGGTTTGTCCATCTCATGCTGGAGCACTTGCTTGGCCAGCTCTGCCTCGATCAACCTCTGTCGAAGATCTTCATTCTCCTCCTCCAGCGGATTCTCTTCTTTTCCACCACCTCCAGCTCATTATGCAGACGCACAGAGATGTCTTTGGAAACCTGCACACCCAGAAAGGAGACTAGGGTTGAGTGATCTGGGTGACTAAAGCCTTGGTCACCCTCTAGCCCATAGGTCCTGGCTGCTCTTTCAAAGGGTCATAGATTTTAAAGAAGGAAAGATGTTGTAAATTCAGTTTACTGTGACTGCCTCAAATTAGAAAATTGAAACTGAAGCCCAGAAACAAGAATTAAGGTCATATGGGCAGTAAGTATCAACCCTGTAAAGGAAACAGCTTAAGAATCATTGTGCCCTATAATCCAAGGAGGTCAATGATCCAAAAAAAGGTCTCATACCCACCAAAATATTGATGGCAGCATTTTTGTGGTAGCAAAGAGCAGGAAATAAGTAGATGTCTGTCAAGTGGAGAATAGTTAAACAAAATATGATACGTGAATGCAATGGACTGTTATTGTGCAGCAGGAAATGATGGATATGAAGAATACTGAGAGGCAGGGGAATACTCATATGAACTGATGCAAAGTGACCAAAGCAGGAACAGGAAGACAACTCAATACAATGACCTCGGCAATGTTGATATAAAGAAAAACCACAATAAAAAAAAGTCTAAATTAAATTCTGTGTAATTCAATGACTCCAAGCCTGGCCTTGAGAGAGAAATGAGTACACATCTCCTTCTCTTCTTTGCAGGAGGATAGGGGAAGGTTATCAAGGTGGGACACAGCACATATTTTCAGACTTGATTGATATGTGGTTTGAACCCCCTTTTTTTTTACCTCTTTCTTTTTTCTTTGTTTCAAGGCATAGTGCTCTGGGTGGGGAGGGATATATTGGGAAGTGAGGCAGTATGAAAATGAAAGCAAAACAATTTTTAAGTTAAAAAAAGATTATTCTCACTTGACAGATAAGGAAACTTTGGTTCAGAGAAGTAGAGATTTGATATGCTCAATGTCCCATCAGTAATTAATTAGTGGCAGAGCTAAGCCTAATCCTCTTCTGGTCCTGAAGAGTGATTCTTCTTACAACAGCAAGGTCTCTCACACCCCCTAAGGTCTGCCTCACTGAGCCCCAAAGAGGATGGAGGCTTTTATGTAGGAATCAACCTAGGCTGCATCCATGCTATCTAACTGGTAGTTAACAGGCATGAATGGCATCATTCCACGGGTAGGAAGGAGGGGACAAATCTGACTGTCAGGTTCTTTAGAAGCAAGGAGAAACTTCATGGTTGGAAATATTTTCAGTTTTATATTTTCAATGCCCCGATATTTTGAACCAAAAACAAAAGCTCTCCTGTAAATGTAACCTCCCTCCCCTCTGCCCCTAATTCTGACCAGTTTCATGATAATAATGCCAATAGCTCACTCATAATTCTATGTTAATCATGGTTTACAAATCACTTTCTTCACAATATCTCTGTAAGGCAGGCAATGTAAGCTTTATTATCCAGTTTACAAATAGACACTGAGGCTCAGGAAATCTAAACTCCTTACCTAGATATAGCATAAGCATCTGGGTAGTACAGTGGATAGAGTATCAGGCCTGGAGTCAAGTAGACCTGAGTTCAAATGTTCAAACCTGTTTGCCTGGTTTTCTCATCTGTTAAATGAGGAAAACAGTAGCACCTACCTCCCCGAGTTGTGGTGAGGTTCAAGTGAGATAATAATTGTTAAGTGTTTAGCCCAGTGCCTGGCACATAGTAGGCACTTAATAGATGTTGACTGACTGAGCCATATCTAATTCTAAACCTGCTATATCAAAGACAGAAGAAGCTTGACCTCATGCCCTCTGCCAAGTAAGTGAATGTTTGAGAGTGAGACCTACTCAATCCCTACCTTGATAAAGTGAGCCCTCTCAGGGACCAGATGAAGTTATGAGTCCTTAACATAAACTTTAAAATCTGATTGAGATCCAGCTGCAGAGCACCAGCAATGGCTTTAGGCTTGGGGGGAGGGGCACTGGCCCTGCTCCAAACCATCTCCCTTGCTTCCCAATTTGGTTCGCTTTCCTAACGTTTCCACACACAGCTTCCCTGCTCTCCTAAACTCTACACAAAGAAGAAAGCAAACTATATCACACCTCTTAAACTTACGTCCCTGGGCCCCTAAATGCCAGGGCTTTCCCTCTGACATTATCTTCAATTTATCCTGGAGAAATCTTATTGGATCTAGTTGTTTGAAAGTCTCAGGGGCAGCTAGGTGGCACAGGGGATAAAGCACTGGCCCTGGATTCAGGAGGAACTGAGTTCAAATCCGGCCTCAGACATTTGACACTTAGTAGCTGTGTGACCCTGGGCAAGTCACCTAACCTTCATTGCCCCGCAAGAAAAAAGAAAGAAAGGAAGAAAGAAAGAAAGAAAGTCTCCCCCATTAGACTGTGAGCTCCTCAAGGGCAGGCGAGGTTTTTGCCTTTTTTTGTATCTTTGGCAATTAGCACAGTGCCTGGCACATTGTAGGCACTTAATATATATCCCTGTTTCCTTGACTTGCCTGAGACAGCATAGAGCAACAAAAAGTCCTTCAGACTGGAGAAGCAAGAGAACCAAGTTTCAGTCCTAATGAATTTTGTGGCCTTGGGCAAGTCATTTCCCCTGAATAGACCTCACTTTGCACATCCGAAAAAAGAGGGGGTTGGATTAGATGCTCACTGGGGTCCCTCTAGCAAAATAATTAGATGGTTCTGTGATATTGGAGGCCTTCCTTTCCAGTTAATTACATTATCACTCCCTTCACAAATTCTGGGGACCTGCTAGTCTGGCCTTCTTGCTGTTCCTCACATTTGACTTTCCATCCCCTGTCCCTATGCTTCCCACAAGCTGTTCTCCACCCCTGGAATAAATTGCTTCTTCACCTCCCAAAATTCTCAGCTTCCTTCAAAGCTCAGCTCAAGCATCACCTCCTACAAGGGACCTTTTTTAGCTGCCCCAATCATTAGTGTTTTTCTCTCGAAATCACCTTATGTGTATTTTGTCAACATTTTCTATTTAATTATGTATGTGTCTGTTATGCATCCTGCTAGAGTGTAAGCTCTGTGAGAGCAGGGACTATTTCATTTCTGTCTTTGTATCCCTAGTACCCCCACACAGTGCCCAGCACATAATAGATTCTTGTTGACTGACTGATTAATGACAATCTAAAGCAACAAGCCTGATTTTTGTGGATGACTGGTGAAAACCACCTCAGTGCTGGCCTTGGGGCTCTAGCCCCATTTCACTCCTGAACCTCAGCTTCACCATCTATCAGATGGAACATGAAACACTTTCCCTACCTACTTCGCAGTGTTGTGAGGAAAGGGCACTTTAAAAGATCATAAAGAACTACAGAAATGGAAACTGTTCTCATGATTGCAGTCATGCAGAGCTGATTCTTTGAACTCAAGGATAATTCTAAATGCACTGATAAATATATTCAATTACTGTCCTTTCTTTTTGAGGCTGCTAGGTGGTACAGTAGATAGAGTGCTTGTTGGGCCTGGAGTCAAGAAGTCCTGAATTCAAATCCAACCTCAGATGCTACCAGCTGTGGGACCTTGGGCAAGTCACTTAAACTTGATCTGCCTCAGTTTCCTTAACCTTAAAATGGAGGTTATAATAGTGCCTACCTAGTAGGGCTGTTGTGAGGATCAAATAAGAATAATTATAAAGTGCTTAGCACAGTGCCTGGTACACAGCAGGCATTTAATAAATGCTTGCTGATTATCAGGTAATATTGTGCACTGTGGTTTTCTATGTATGCATCTTGTCCCTCTATTACACTGTGAGCTCCATGGGTCTTACCTAAAGTTTATATCTAAACTTTGTATTTCCCCTAGCACCTATCATAGTGTTTTCCATACAGAAAACCCTTATGAGATGTGTGGTGAGCTAAACCAAACTACTAGATTTTTTCAGACTACAAAAATGTTTTTACTCATCATGTGCCCTGTTTGGATGTGAGTGGCCTTGACTGCTTTGGGCGGCTGGTGAGTGGCCTATAAGGATAAGCTGGTGAGAGAAGTCAGCCCAAATCTCACTAGAAGCCCCCTTAAAAAACAGTGCAGAATCACCCTGATAAATCGCATCCCCCTCTCTGGAAATCCTTCTATCATCCTCTAAAAATGTCCCAAGCCACCCCCCAGATTTCCCTTGAAACAAGACCCACATGGACATTTCATCAAAGCTTCATTCCTGGATAGTGATGCTTCTCCCACGCCCCATACAGGGATAAGGGTGGCTAGAAGACATGGAGCAGGAATGTGAATGAGGTCATGGTTTTCTAAACCCTGGAGGAGGAGGAGGGAAGCAGCTGCCATCAACTATGGGATTAGCCAATTAAAATCTAAATATGCAAGGCAAGTCTCTGGATTAGGGACTGTTCTGACTTCCTGAGCCACCAACCACTGTGCATGACCTACGCACCCCAGAGCTGTCTCCTCATATGACCTGAGCCTCAACTCTTCCACTCACTTTACTTACCAAATTCTCCTCTGGGAAATATGGCTTCTGGGAAGCAAAATTAAGGGACTCAATAGGGAGGTACTTTATTTCATACAGTTCACAGAACTGCCTGGGTACTTTGGGAAAGAATTTCCTAAAAGATCTTCCTTTTTCCACTTTCCCAACTCAAGTTCAACCTTTTTACAATGCCTGAAGCATCTTCCTTACTCATAAATTTAGTCATTTTTCTGCTCTGCTCAAAAATCTTCAGTGGCTCCCTATTACCTATCAAGTAACCTTCAAATTCCTCTACCTAGCAGTCAAAGCATTTTATAATTTGGTGCCACCTGGTCTCTCCAGCCTTATTTTCTTTTTGTTTCTTTTGGGGGGGGTGTTGCAGGACAGTGAGGGTCAAGTGACTTACCCAGGGTCACACAGCTAGTAAGTGTCAGTGTCTGAGGTCAGATTTGAACTCAGGTCCTCCTGAATCCAGGGCTGGTGCTTTATCCACTGTGCTACCTAGCTGCTCCCCCCCACAGCCTTATTTTCTACCACTGTCATCCCTCCATTCACTCTATTGTCTAGCTAAACTGGGTAACTCTGTCCCTTAAACATACCTTCTACTCTTTTGCCTCCCTGCCTTTACTTACACTGGCCCCCTCCATGGAAAGTGCTTCCTCCCTATTTCACCACTATATTGTCAAATTTAATATACATCTCCCCCTCCAAAAAAAAGACACTGAACACAAGAGAAGGTCATGGTTTCATGCCTAATCTTCTTTTTATTCTTTCTGTATTGAAATGTTTGTGTTTGGAGACAATGTTAAGTTCACAATTTTTTTTTAAAGTTGTGGGGTTTTTTATGAGAAGGGGCTAGGGGCAGCTAGGTGGCCCAGTGGATAGGGTACTGGCCCTGGATTCAGGAGGACCTGAGTTCAGATACGACCTCAGACACATGACACTTACTAGTTGTATGACCCTGGGCAAGTCACTTAACCCCATTGCCCTGCAAAAAGAGAGAGAGAGAAAAGGGGCTCCCTCTTTCTCTTCTCTTGCTGAATTCCTACCTATCCTTAAAATTCAACTCAAATGCAATCCCCTCCAGGAAGCCTGACCCCTTGGCCCTCACCAGACCTCTTTTTGCTGTGTTCTTCTGCACAATGCAAAGAGAGGATGGCAGATATTATGCCTAGGACCAGAGAGGCCAGGAAGATACTTCAACCCAAAGCTCTGTGCCACCCTCCCCCTTTTCCCCATCTTAATAGTCCATATTTAGAGGAAAACAGTCAAGAAGTGCCTGGATGGAGAGAAGTGCTCCAATCCAAGATTCAGCAGCCTTTTTAGCAATAAATGCTATTCCCAAGCCTAAGTAATGCAGACTGAGTTCACCAACTGGGCAAAATGGGGACAGGAGAAGAAAGGAGAAAAGGTGAGGAGACAGAGGGAAGGGAATAAGGAAGAGAGAAGGGAAGAGAGAAGGGAAGAGGGAAGGGAAGAGGGAAGGGAAGTGGGAAGGGAAGTGGGAAGGGAAGTGGGAAGGGAAGTGGGAAGGGAAGTGGGAAGGGAAGTGGGAAGGGAAGTGGGAAGGGAAGGGAAGGGAAGGGAAGGGAAGGGAAGGGAAGGGAAGGGAAGGGAAGGGAAGGGAAGGGAAGGGAAGGGAAGGGAAGGGAAGGGAAGGGAAGGGAAGGGAAGGGAAGGGAAGGGAAGGGAAGAAAACATATTTTTGAGTATAGGAATCCATCCTGAATAGACATAAGAGAACCCAACATACTAGTAGGTCGGTACACCCACTCCACCTCAATTATGCCATGTTCTACTTTATCCCTGACAGGAAAACCCCTCCCACAGGATCTCTACTGGAGAGATTTTCCCCACCCTGAAAACTTGTCCTAACTCCCATCTTCTCCTTGAAGTCTTCCCTGCCCATCCTAACCCTCAGCAGTCTATCTCTCCCTACTCTGAAGTCCTAAACATTTATTGTCATTTGCCATTTACCTTGTACTATCAGCTAACTTTCCGTGGCTGGATGTCTAATCTCCCCAAGTAGGTTTTAAACCCTCTAAAAGCAAAGAGCAGGCCTTGTTTCCCTAGCTATAAAATCAGACAGTTAGGCTAGATGGCCTCTGAGGCTCCTTCCAGCTCAAAATCTATGAACTTATGATCCTTTCTCACCCCTGATCCCCCGAGAGTAATGACCTTTCCCCTCAGACCTAACATAGCACTTTGTACCCCTCAAATGTATCATGTATTATTATTATATAAATGGGTCTTGGCCCACTAGAATGTATGGTCCATGAGGGCAGGGACTAGATCTTATCTGAATTCTCTATCCCTTGGTTCCTAGCATAAGGAGGTATTTAATAAATGTTTGGTGAATGAAGGAAGTGAAGTGAAAGCTCTCCTCTGGATGACTCACTTTGACATCCTGCTCCAGGCTATGAATGAGCTCCCCATCCACCTGGCCTGTCTGGGCCACTCGTAGGCTGCGCCGTTCTGCCTTGCGTAGACGGTACTGCAGGATGCGGCAGGTCTTGCTGGCTTGGTCCAGTTGCTGCCGGAGCTCCTGGAGCTGGTAGACATCCTCCTCCATGTAGACATCCCGCATCTCCAGCATCTCGGCCCGCAGCTCCTCGATCTCATCCTAGAGAGAGGAAGGTCACAACTTTAGTCCTGCAGTGTCCCCTGTGTCCTGGTCACTGTTTCCTAACTGGCCTCCCTTCTATCTCCCTAACCCCATACAGCTGGACCTGCTACACAACCAGAGTTACTGAGCCCTGGAGGTATGTTGTACCCAGAACTACAACAAGGCTGGGGTGTGGGAGGGGAGGCTAAAAAAAAAAAAAAAAGAAAATCGAGAGCCCATGGCACAAAGGAGCTTTCGATCTAGTTGGGAGAAAAGCTGTGAAACATGAAATGATGAGCAGAGGAAGCATGTTGTGCTTTGCATTTAGGCACTGAGCCGTATGGCCTTGGGCTACTTATTTAATCTGTCTGAGCCCCTTTCCTCGTCTCTAAAAGGGGAATAATGATATTTGTACAATCTGCCTCATAAGGTTGAGGTGATGAAAGTGTGCTGTAAACTTAAGGGACTCTGGAAATTTTAAGTTATTCATAAGAAGAAAGCATGTAATCAAACTTAGTATCACAGGACTTAGAGCTGAAGGGCCCTTAGAGACCACCTAAACAAATCCTCCTTATTCCATGGAGAAAGGGCCCCAAAGTCATACAGGTAACAGCAGTCAAGAACTGAACCCAAATCTTTTTGAGGTCAGATTCAAGGATCTTTATAATGCCCTATGCTCCCTCTTCAATCCTGCAAAGATCCACAATTTCATCTCAGTCAAGTATTCTTTTTTTTGGGGGGGGGTTCAGACACTTAATAGCTTGTGACCCATGGCAAGTCATTTATTTATTTATTCATATAAATATGTTATTATTTTCCAGTTACATGTAGAGATAGCTCTCAACATTTATTTTTATAAGATTTCTAGTTTCAAATTTTTCTCCCTCCCTCCCCCCAAGACAGCAAGTAATCTGATATAGGTTATATATGTATAATCACATTAAACATCTTTCTGCATTAGTCATGTTATAAGAGAAGAATCAGAGCAAAAAGGAAAAACCTTAAAAAAGAAAAACAACCACAACAAAAACCAATAGAAATAGTATGGTTCGATCTGCATCTAGATTCCACAGTTCTTTTTTTTTTTCTGGATTTGGAGAACATTTTCCATCATGAGTCCTCTGGAACTGTCTTGGACCATTGTATTGCTGAGAAGAATCAAGTCTATCGCAGCTGATCAACACATGATGTTGTTGATACTGTGTACAATGTTCTCCTGGTTATGCTCATCTGACTCATCATCAGTTCATCCATGTCCTTCCAGGTTTCTCTGAAATCCACCACCACAACTTGTTCAGCCATTCCCCAATTGATGGGCAATCCCTCAGTTTCCAATTACTTGCCACCACAAAAAGAGCAGCTATAAATATTTTTGTACATGTGGGTCCTTTTCCCTTTTCCATGATCTCACTGGAAAAAAGACCTAATAGTGGTATTTCTGGGTCAATCAGTCAGGTATTCTTGTTTGTTTGTTTGTTTGTTTTCTGTGAGGCAATTGGGGTTAAGTGACTTGCCCAGGGTCATACAGTTCCTAAGTGTTAAGCATCTGAGGTCAGATTTGAACTCAGGTCCTCCTGAATCCAGGGCCGGTGTTCTATCCATTGTGCCACCTAGCTGCCCCAGTCAGGTATTCTTAACCTGTTTTGTGTCATGGACTCCCCTTGGGCAGTCTGGGGAAGCCAAGACCTCTGTACTCAGAATCACATTCTTAAAAATAGAAAGAATTACAGAGGAAAACAATTCTTTTGAAATACAGTTAGCAAGAGATTTGCAAAAACAAAAACAAAATCCACAAGTTCACAGACCCCTTAAGCAGCCCTGATCTAGGTGAATGTCATAGCGCCATGAATGCCAATCCTAGCTCATTCTCCAGAACAGCAACTCTGTTTACAGACATGCCAACCGTCCACTACTCCCTGCTGTCCAAGCTTATCTCTCACTCATTCCCTGACTAAAATTCTCTATGTATCAATTCTGGCCAGAGCCCTGTTCATTCAACACAAACCAATGCAAGGAGTGAGGAGCCAAAGCTGGAAATGAGAAGAGGAAGTGAGATGGTTTGTATCATTTCAAGTTGGCAAAGTGAGGAAAGAAAAATAATACATAGTATCTCAGGAAGGAGATACACAGTTACTTGCCTAGGACAACCTTGTAGGAAAGGATGCGTGGGTTAAAACAGTTATCAGGTCTGGGGCCAGTTAGATATTGGGGGTGGTGGGGAAGATGGACTAGACACCGGGCATTAAGTATTTGAAGAGTTGTCCTGGAGAAAGGAGGTTACACAGGTTTAGCTTGACCTCCAAAAGTAGAACTAAAAGCAACACTGAAAATTATAGGGAATTAGACCAGCCAAATAAGCATAATGATTACGGTGGTGGTGGTGGTGGTGGTGGTGGTGGTGGTGGTGATACTTCTAGCAGTTATGGCACTCAGGAAAAGGAATGGGCTTCCTCTCAAAAATGTGAATCTCCCTATCCTTGGAGGCACCTGTTCAAGCAAGACTGGATGGCCACTTGCAGTGGAAGTAAGGTTAAAATGGATGTCCCTTTTGCCTTACAGACATCTGCGACTGTCTCCTTAGCAGAGAGGTGGATTCCAGAGAAAAGAAAATATCCAAGAAGTGTGAATGTGTGTGGGTGTGTGAGGGGGGGAGAGGCAGCCAAAAGCATCAAAAGCTACAGGAAGGTCAAGAAGAAGGTCATTGGCTTTTACGGATTGGCAATCACAAAATCAATAGTAGCCCTGGAGAGAGCAGTTTCAGATGAGTGGCAGAACTGGAAGCCAAACTACAAGGGCCTGAAAAGTGAGTGGGAGGTGAGGAAATGGGTGTAGAAGATTCTTTCTAGGAATTTGGCTGTGAGGAGAGGTGTAGGATGATGAAGGGGTAGCAGGGTCAAGTAAAGATTTGGGTTTTTTTTTTTCTTAAAGAATGGGGGAGGCCTGGATATGTTTATAGACTGTTAGCTTTTGTTTTTTTTAGCAGCCACATCACATTGTTGAGAACATTGTAATCAACCCAAATCCCCACATCTTTTTTCATGACTGTTTCTAAGCTAGGTCTTTCCCATTCTGTATTTATATGACTGATTTTTAAAAAAAATCTCAAGGGGAAGACTTCCATATTAAGTCACTTTGGGTTCGTTCTTGTTAAATTTCTTATTGGTTTAGACCTAGGCATTCTACTAAACTTCACTCCCTGAGGCCCCAGCAATGGGTGGGCTCTTGGCTCAGCAGGGAGCAGCTAGCCAGCTGCAGTGAAAATCTAGGTCAGCAGAGCCTGGCACGGCTCACCACGTGAGGGGACTGAATCGACAATACGGGGCTTGTGGCCGTCACCGACTATGTCTCTGGCAGACAATCCCAGGGTCTGTGCTGGCTGGACTCCCCCAGTCTCTGGGTGATGGAGCAGACAGACTGAGGATGAGAGGGGAGCTGGGGAGCCCCAGAAAGAGTTCTTAGCATTCGGGGGGGGGCTCTCAGGGAAGGGAAGACCAGACAGCTAAAGGCTGATCTGCTCAGTGGCAGCTAATGCTCCTCCAAGTCCCTGTTTCTCTGCTGCAAAGTGACATCCTTTTGGTATATTGTTACAGTGTCCTGAGGACATTACAACTTCTGGGTTCCCTTGGTCTCCTTTGCCAAACTATGACCTGTGCTGAAGGGAAGAACAGACGCTGTGAAGAAAGGAGTAGGCCCGGCTGTAGGGAATGCCTGTAAAGCCTGTTCTTTGGATCTATGCTTCCATTCATTGGACTTTCAAATACCTACTATAATAAAGAGGTCCTTGAGTGCTAGGGTTACATAGATAAGACATAGGTCTTTGCCTCAAGAACCTAACCATCTAACAGTGAAGATGAAACAAAATGCACAGGAATTTTCATACAAAGGAAAATTTATTCAGACAAAGTGTTTATGAAACATCTGAGGAAAAGAACACTTTTGGCTTGGTGAATGGACTGGATAGGGAGAGTCAGACAAGGCTTTCTGGAGAAGGTGGCTTCTGACTTGGGCCTTGAGGAAAGGGAGAAACTTCACCAAATAAATCTGTCAGGCACTTACTAAGGGGCAGTGAGGTGGCATAGTGGATAGAGTGCCAGGTCTAGAGTCAAGAATACACATTCTTTAAATGTAAGACACTTCCTAGCCTCAAGAAGCTTAGGGAAAGAGGAGTATATTCTTTTTCTTTTTTTTTTGGTGAAGCAATTGGGGTTAAGCGACTTGCCCAGGGTCACACAACTAGTAAGTGTCAAGTGTCTGAGGTCAGATTTGAACTCAGGACCTCCTGAATCCAAAGCTGGGGCTCTATCCACTGCTCTACCTAGCTGCCCCAAAAGGAGTATATTTTAAGGATGGAGGGGGCAGCTAGGCAGCACAGTGGATAAAGCCCCGGCCCTGGATTCAGGAGGTCCTGAGTTCAAATCTAGCCTCAGACACTTGACACTTACTAGCTGTGTGACCCTGGGCAAGTCCCTTAACCTTCATTGCCCCACCAAAAAAAAAAAAAAAGACAGTGGACAGAATGAACCAAGGAGAAGAAACAGGTTGAATGGAGGGTGGAGAAGGGGAAAGGGAAGTAGAGTATTTCAATTTGATTGAAGCAGAGAATACACAAAGTATGAGATAAGGCTGGCCAGTAGTTTGGAGCCAGGTTATACAAGGCCTTGAATGACAGTCGGTAGTTCATTCTGCTACATGAAGCCTTATCCAATTCTCTTGAGTTCACACCTCCCCCTGCAAAAAATTACCTTATATTTATTTTGTATACTCTTATAAATGTACATGTCACCTTCTTTTTCAGAAGAATATAAGCCTCTTGAGTGCAGAATGATGTTTCAATTTTCTTTGTATCCCCAGTACTTGGTACATAGTTAGGTGCTGAATAAATACGTGTTGGTTTCGGTTTTGTGAAATTTGGGAAATAACATGTTTCTGAGCCTCAATGTTCTCATCTTTAAAATGGGGAATCATGATACTTTCACAACCTAATTCCTTCACAAGTTGTGAGAGAAATGTTTTGTCAATCCTCTAATATTGGGAGGACCTGAGTTCGAATCTCACCTCAGACACTTACTTGCTGTGTGACTCTGGGCAAGTTACTTAACCCCAATGCCTTAAACATCCAGGGCAATCTCCAATCATCCTGATGTGTATCTTGCCACTGGACCCAGATGGCTCTGGAAGAAAGAGTGAGGTTGGTGACCTTGCACAGCCCTCCCTCACTTAAATCCAATTCAGTGAAAGGCATGACATCACCCCAATGAAAGAAGGTAATTATTGACCAGAAGAACCAGGAAGGACAACATAAAAAAAGACAGCACCAGGGTTAAATCATATGGTCCCACAATGGACTTAAAGAACATTTGCTCTCTGTGTAAGGCTAGGCATGTCACCTAACTTCAGAACCTCAGTTTCCTACCATGTAAAATGAGACATTTGAGTTAAATGATTTCAAGGTATCCATCCATCCATTCATCCATCCATCCATCCATCCATCTCTTTACAATCTATGGTGCTGATTCTGGGTAGCTATGTGGCACAGTGAGTTCCCAGCCTGGAGTCAGGAAGACCTAAGCCCAAATTCAGCCTTAGATGCTTACTAGCTGTATGACCCTGGGTAAGTCACTTAATCTTGTTTGCCCTCAATTTATGCATTTGTCAAATGAGTTGGAGAAAGAAATGGCAAACTATTCCAGTATTTCTGCCAAGAAAACCCCAAATGGGGTCACGAAGAGTTGGACATGACTGAAAACAACTGAACAACAAGAAGATAATGATTCTTCTCAGGGCTGATGATACCAGCAGGATCCTAAAAAGCAGCATCTGATAAAACAGAGTAGGGGAGACCTAAGCAGGTGAGCATCACTGAGAAGTAAAGTGGAGCCTTCCAGATCAGATCTCTGCCGGCAGGATGGGATCTCAGGCAGGAAATGAGATGGACACTCTGGGAACAAAGGAGAAGGATGCAAGAGTTCTTTTCTCTTCTCCAGGGATTTTAATTCAGTTCAATCCTTCCTAGAAGAAATATAACTATAAAGGATGAACTACTTCAAAGAGCCCCTCCTGACTTCCCCTGAAATAAGTCCTTTTCTTCTCCCCTTACATCTCTTCATATAAACCCTAAAGTCTTTTCTCTGCTTCCCTTCCTTAAAAGTACAAAGAGGGGGCCTGGGCTGGCAAGGGAGATGCTGCTTGTTGCAGAAAGCTACAGGAGGGTCTGTCCTGCCTGGGGGATGGGGCTCAACTGTTGACAGGAAGGTTAAGTACAGTTCACAGCCTACCAGACACCTCAGAGGGCATCTAGTCTAATGGGCACCTTTCAATGATCTCCCTAAGAAGTGGCCAGGAAATTGGGAGCTCCTGGAGGGCAGGGATTATCTTTTGTCTCTTTTTCTATCCCTAGCGCTTAGTACAGTGCCTTACATGCAGTAGATATTTCATAAATGTTTAATGCCTGGCCATCCAGTCTCAGCTTGAACAGCCACAGCAGGGAATCCCTCCCTCTCCTATGGCAGTCCATTTCACTCTGGGAGAGCTGTTACTGTTGGGATGTTTCTCCTTACAAGGAGCTAAAAGCTGCTTCTCTGCAGAGTCTGCACAATGAGGTGTAGTTCTGTAGTCTGGTACCAGTCAAAAAAGATCTGATGCTGCTGCTGCTTCCACATGAAGTGCCTTCCATTTGATTTCAAAACAGTCATGAAATACCTACTATGTGCCAGGCATTGTACTAGGCAGTGATTCTGACAAAATCAGAAATAGTACCTGTCAGCAAGGAGCCTATGTTCTACATCAAGGCCCTTGAAGACAGCAATTCAACTCAATTAATTGATCATTTACTAAGCACCTACTGTGTGTTGGGTACTAGGGAAGATACAAAGGGATTTTTTTTTGGTTTTTGGTTTTTGCAGGGCAATGAGGGTTAAGTGACTTGCCAAAGGTCACACAGCTAGTAAGTGTCAAGTGTCTGAGGCCGGATTTGAACTCAGGTCCTTCTGAATCCAGAGCCAGTGCTTTATCCACTGTGCTACCTAGCTGCCCCAGATACAGAGTTTTTAAAAGACATAGCTCATGTCTTCACAGAGTACACAGTCTAAAAAGGAATAAGAAAAAAACCTCCACAGAGGTAATGATAATACAAAAAATTGCTCCATAAGTACATGAAAGAGAAGCAAGGGGGCAGCTAGGTGGCGCAGTGGATAAAACACTGGCCTTGGATTCAGAAGGACCTGAGTTCAAATCCAGCCTCAGACACTTGACACTTAAATAGCTGTGTGACCCTGGACAAGTCACTTAACCCTCATTGCTCTGCAAAAAAAAAAAAGAGAGAGAGAAGCAAGACAAAGGACAATTTGAAGGGTGATAGAGAAGGGAGAAATCAGGAAAGGCTTCCTGCAGGAGGTGGCATGTCAGTTAGAATGTAAAAGATGGTTATGCATTCAACAAATGAAGAAAGGGGAAGGAGAGAGGTAGTGTGTGTACTACAGTGGAAATAGCATTGGTTTTGGAATGAGAGCACATGGATTTGAACACTGGCTCTGCCACTTACTATCTCTGTATGACCTTGGGCAAGTCATTTAACTGCCTGGCGTCTCAATCTCCCATCTGCAAAATGAAAGGGTTGAACTAGATGACAATTAAGGTCCTTTCTAGCTCTAGATATGTGAGCCTAGAAGGCCATTTGAGGCATAGGGAGTATCATGGGCAGAGGCACAGATGAAGGACTTGCTAGCAGTTATGATGATGATGATTAAAGTAGCAACTCTAGAGCTGGCAGCTAGGTGGCACAGTGGATAGAGCACCGGGCTTGGCATTAGGAACACTCATCTTTATGAGTTCAAATCCAGTCTCAGACACTTATTGGCTGTGTGACCCCGGGCAAGTCACTTAACCCCAGTTCAGGGAACAGACCAGCTTGCCTAAAGTGTGCACAAGAGCCTTCTGTTTTTTCCATCGCTATCTCATCAGTCTTGCTCCTCTCCCTTGATTCCTCACTGCAAATGTTTTCTACAACACTTTGGCCAATTCCTTTATCCTACTATGGTAGACAAATTTCCACTACTTAAAATCCTGGGAATCCTGTACAGATGGGACTGAGGGGGAGGGACTATCCTTCTAGGGAAGTCTCTTGCTGCCACACCAAGATGAGATCCTACCCCACATGCACCTAGGCTGAGGGACTCAACTCTCCCCCATCCCATGGGGCAGCCGACATTCCAGAGAGAGGGAAAGCCCCTGGCATGAAGGGATAGCAACAAAGCCAATGAATGGAGTAGTCCAGTGAAGAAAATGGATTCCTGACCATGTTCAAAACCTGTGTGAAGTGAGGGGTCAGCGATGGAATTGGAATAGATATCTATCCTCTGAGATACCTTCAAACTCTGACTTTCAGGGATTATTTCCCCCGAGTGGCTTCCCCTCCCTCTATCCCTTTCCTCCCTGATTTTCCCAGTATGCACTTGACCAGTCGGGGAGAATGGAGCCAGCAGGCAGTTTCCATGACAACAACGATAGGGACAGACATGCCTGAGATTCTGATGTGACTCAGAGCAGTATTAATTTGTTTTCCCAACAGATCTGGAGGGTGTGAACGTGGCACTTGGTTCACTGAACTCCCTCGAGCAGCCTAGCCAGGTTTAAAAGGCCTTGGCACCAGCCAAAGAGTTGTCAAGGAAAAGTTTGAGGGCCTTCCCACTCACCTCCAGACACACTAAGCACATTCCCCTTTCTCTGACATTGACCCTCTACCTGGAGTACTCACCTTGCTCCTCTTTCCATATCCCAATCCTACCCATGCTTCAAAGTCCACCTTTGTTTCATCTCTTCCAAAAAGCCCTCTTTCACCTACTTTTTTTTTTTGGCGGGACAATGGGGGTTAAGTGACTTGCCCAGGGTCACACAGCTGGTAAGTGTCAAGTGTCTGAGGCTGGATTTGAACCCAGGTACTCCTGAATCCAGGGCTGGTGCTTTATCCACTGCGCCACCTAGCTGCCCCTCCCACCTATTTTAATATATTCTCCTACTAAGTGTGGTTTTTAAAAATTCACTCATTCATTCTCTGGGTCTCAATTGCCTCACCTAAAAATGAGATTGGATTTTTTTCTATCCCCAGCATTTAATACAGGACATAGTCAGTGCTTAATAAATGTCCACTGACTGACTGGACAATACTGTATGTTCTCCTAGGTTCCTTCCAGATCTGACTCCATGATCTTCCCTGCTGGCATGATATAGTACTGGATTATGGGCAGGATTTGGAATCAGGAGAATTGGGTTCAAATACTGCTTCAGAAATTTCTAGACATGTATGTGATCGTTAGAAAAATCACTTAAAATGAAAGAAAGTGAAAAATAGCATGCTTCAATCTGTTCCATCAATATCAGTTCTTTCTTTGGAGGTGGATAATAGTTTCATCAATAGTCCTTTGGGATTTTATTTTCTTTTAATCAAGTTTTCTTGTACAAAATGACAAATGTGGTAATACTTTGCATAATCATACATTTATAACCCATATCTGATTGCTTGCTGCCTCAAGGAGGGGAAGTGAGAGGGGAGGGAGGGATAAAAATTGGAACTCAAAACTATAAATAAAAATGTTTATTACATTAAAAAAAATTTTAACAATCACTTAAATATCAGTCTTCCTTATCTGTAAAATGGAGATAATAATCCTCCCTCTACCTATCTTAAGAGATTGCTGTGAGGAAAGTGCTTTACAAACTTTAATGTGCTGTAAGTTATTTGAGATATTATTATCAAATCTCTGGATTTTAATCTGGAATACACCCCCATAATTCCTGAATACACACATTCTCAAATTGTCTTATGTGTGTCTTGGTTCCTCAACAATCTCGAGGGGAAGGGACTGTATCTTGAGGTGCATGTTACAAGTGCTTTGCAAACCATAAAACACTAAATGAATGTCAATTAAGATGCTGGAATGTCAGAGCTAGAAGGATTCTCACCTTAATAATAATAATAACTCTTATTCAAATACATGCACTTTTTATTTTTTTATTTTATTTTATTTTTGAAGCAATTGGGCTTAAGTGACTTGTCCAGGGTCATACAGCTAGTTAAGTGTCTTCCTGAATCCAGGGCCAGTGCTCTATCCACTGTGCCACCTAGCTGCCCCTAATATGTGCACTTTTAAGGCTTGCAACTATAAAGGTAGAGTTATCTCACTGAATCCTCGCTCACAACAACTCTGTGAGGGAGATGCTATTATTAGCCCCATTTTACACATGAGGAAGTTGAGACCAAGTGAGGTAAAATGGCTTCTTGAGGGGCTTGGAGCTAATAAGTCAGATTTAAACCTAGGTCCTCTGACCCCCTAAGTCCAATACTCTATCCACTACGCCAGGCTGCTTTTACCTTAAAACACAGAACATAAAAATGTTAGAGCTGGAAAGGATTTTGGGGGTCATCTAGCTCAATCTCTTCATTTTATATATAGGGAAACCAAGGCCCGGAGAAGTCAGTGACTTCTATCTTCCCCAGCACAGGGACAAGCATATAGGAAGCTATGGATATGAGCATGTTCATTAAAAACTTTCATTAATTCATTCATTCAATGTTTATCAAGCACCTATAGCTCTCTTTGGAGCCTTTTGACTCCAAGGTCAGTGTTCTTTCCACTCTTTATGCTGTCTATCAAGCTCACTGTGTGGCTGTGAGAAAAGCAAAACTTTATGAACCTTAAAGTACTATAGAAAAGTGGGCTGTTATTTTTTTTAGCAATAGTATTAATAACCCGCCCAGAATTCACTTAATCTCATGTGACAAAACTGGAGTGGGAGCCACTAACTCCCCCAAACACATTGGGGAAAACCCACTAATCTCCCCCAAAATTGACCAGCAGAAGACACAGCCAGGTCTTCTCAGAAACATCTTTTCTCTTTACCAAATGAACTAAACTGAGGCAGGCTCTTTCTAGCCTCCCTCCCCATTCCAGAAGCTCTCAAGCTTCCCATCCTCTTCCCACAGAGGCAAACACTGCCCTAGAGCTCCGGGGCAATCCCCAGACTAAAATAACTCTCAGGATCTGAGAGCGGAAGCCAGCGACCAGCCCCCAAATCAGGACTTGCTCCTAGCTGCCAAGTACACAAAAGCTGTTTGTTTCCTAGCGAGAGGAAAGGGAAATGTGGCTTCCATCCATGGAGGTGTGGGGGCACTTTCACAACTAAGAATCAATAATTCATTAGAGTGACTCTGGGGGCTCAGAAATCAACA
Source organism: Dromiciops gliroides (assembly GCF_019393635.1). Classification (NCBI taxonomy): domain Eukaryota; kingdom Metazoa; phylum Chordata; class Mammalia; order Microbiotheria; family Microbiotheriidae; genus Dromiciops; species Dromiciops gliroides. Next base: position 362,312,480 of record NC_057862.1, read on the forward strand.
GCCTACCTGAAACAAGGGACTACTGTGAGGCTCAGGGCCCTCCTCAAGCACACTGGACCTTCCCTCCCTCTCCTTTCTTCTCCCACTCCCATTTTCAAAGCCAATCCACCTCCCCAGGGAAACATTCCCCAACTACTTTAGCCCTTCTCCTACTTCTTACTCCATTTCTATCCTGTTGTATACTATCCTAATAGGTAGATAGGTAGATAGGTAGGTAGATAGATAGATAGATAGATAGATAGATAGATAGATAGATAGATAGATAGATAGATAGATAGATAGACAGACAATCAGATAAATGAATGAATGACTAAATAAATAGATGGTTAGATAAATAATAATAATAGATAAATAAATAAAATGAAAAATAAATAAATAATAATAAATCACGTTTCTTGAGGGCTTTGAGATTTGTCAAGTGCTTTTCCCACAGCATTCCTCAGAGAGGGGTAGTACAAGTACTGTATTAAGAACTGCATTTTAGGGCAGCTAGGTGGCACAGTGGATAAAACACTGGTCCTGGATTCTGGAGGACCTGAGTTCAAATCCAGCCTCAGACACTTGATACTTACTAACTGTGTGACCCTGGACAAGTCACTTAACCCTCATTGCCCCGCAAAAAAAAAAGAAAGAAAAAGAAGTGCATTTTACATAGGAAGAAACTGAGGCTTAGTGAATGAATCTTGTTCCCAGGGTCACATGGCTAAAAGGTGTGTCTCCCTGATTCCAACTCCACAAAACTGAGCTGACCCTCCCTTTTTTATTGTGAATTGCAGTACTTCATTATAAGCTCTCTTCTTCATTTGCCATCTATGCCTTACCTCCCCATCTACAGGGCAAGCTCCCAGAGGGCAGGGACTAGCATCTTAAGCCTTTTCTGTATCCCCCTCAGTCATGGCCACCTAGCACAGGGCCCAGCAGAGAAGGTAAAGTAGGACCTAGTCACAGACCTCAGAGCAAATGCGAGCTGGAAGGAATGTTAGAGTCAAGCAGGTCCTCTAAAGATGGATTCACGGCTTAACTCTGGCACATTATTAGCTGTGTGACCCTGGGAAAATCACTTAACCCCTCTGATGTCTAGTTTCCTCAAAATATCCTGTAAACTACCCATCTCACAAGGTTGTTTCAAGAACGGTATGCTGTAAACAGTAAAGGGCCATAGGATTCTGAGTTATTGTTCCAAATCAGTAAACTAAGAGGAGAGAATGGCCCAGGATCACATAGTAAGTGAATAGGAGAGCAGGGACTAAAATTTAGGGGGTTTAGCTCCCAGCCAGGGCCCCTTCTACCATCATACAATGAATGCCATCCCCTAATTACTGACTGCCTGCTAATGAAGTAGACCCCATGCAGGTCTGTGGCAGGTCAGAACACGTCCCTGTTGTATGTCTTGTGTATCTGAAAAACAAGCAAGAACAAACTGGCAACTCAGACTGAAGCAACAGTGCTTCCCATTTCTGACCCCGTGACAGGGACTGCAGGCATGTCCCAGGATGATCTAGCCTCTCTACAGGGATCTAGGCAGAAAGCAAACTTGCCGTTGGGAGTGCTGCACCCTTTGCCTACCGCCCTCCCCAACCCTAGTGGGAGCCAGCTGATATGCAGTGACCCGGGATGAAGGCGGGGGAAAGGGGGGAAGAGAAGAGACAGAGCGTTGATCTGTTGGGAAAGGGGCCCTAGCCAGCTGGAGTCATGCCATATAGTGGAACAACTCTTAGATTTAGAGGGAGAAGAGATGGGGTGGAAGCTGGCTTCTGCCACCACTTCCAGAGAGACCTTGGCTAACCTGGTTGAACCTGTTCCCTTCCCAGTAAAATGAGGTTATTTCAATAAGACCTCAGAAGGTCCTTTCTAGCTCTAAATCTTAGGGGCCTTAGGCTTACTTACATACATACATACAATTAGCCCATGCTTGCACAGGCACACACTGAGGCTAAGTCCCTATCTTTCCAGTGTAGTTGTGTAGATAGTGTGTAACCCGTTTTCCTCTCACTGTATGGCTTTCTCCTAAAATTGTGCTTCATGTCCTTTTTCTTAGAATTAAAAATCTAGAGCTCTGAGGGAGATGAACTGGTCCAACCCTTTCATTTTACAGATAAGCAAACTGAGGCCCTGAGAGATGACTAACTCAAGATCACATCAAGGTTGTGAATATCAGAGGCAAGATTTTGAACCCAGATCCTCGCATTCCAATGCCAGTGCTCTTTTCACTGTTACCAAGAGAAAACTGATGGGCAAAGGTGGCCCACCCAGCCTTGGGCTACACCCACCCCTCCCAAGGATAGCTCCCATCCTTGGCACAGCCCTGAAGGTGGGAAGGGTGATGACCCAACAGCTGTCTGCTGTCTGGCGACTTTGAATTCTCCACCACCACCCCCTGCCCCTGGGGTCAAAGTCATCTGTAACAGGAAGATTCTGTGATCTCTAAGCAAGTCTGCTCAAGGCAGAGAACAGCACAGCCTGGGTCAGCGGCATCCTGGAAAATGTTTCAAAGACACAAGTCATAGGAAGAAAGGAAAAACAGTAAGCAATAGAAGAACAGATACAAAATGTTCTCTACCCCAGCAAAGGGGCCCCTGCCCTGCCTGATATAGAAGAGGTTACCATGGAGAAGACAATCTCTTGACACTCCTGCCTCCATAACCTGGCAGCACCTCACCTGTCCATACATTCTCAAACCAAATTGGATGTAAGGGTATTGAAGTGCTGCAATAGATAGAGCTCAGGACCTGGAGTCCATACACCCCAAGTTTGAATCTAGCCTCAGACACTTAGTAGCTGTGTGAGTGAGTCTGGGCAAGACACCTCTCCCTGCACCTCAGTCTCCTCATCTGTAAAATGGGGATAATAATAGCACCTACCTCACAGGATTGTTGTGACAATCAAATGAGTTATCATATGTAAAACTGTTATGCAAACCTCAAAGCTCTTGGCAGATGCTAATGATGATGATTCTTTGCACTTTGGCCCCTAGAATGAAATCTTGCTAAGTGGGAATTGTTTCATTTTTTTGTGCTTGTATCTTCAGTGCCTAATGCAGCACCCAGGTGCTTCATAGATACTTGCTGGTTGATGTGAATGATTGATTGATTGGTCTCTTATGCCTTTACACAGGATTGATTCCCTGTGCCTGGAATGGCATCCTCTCTGCTGAATTTCTATCCGTCTTTTAAATCCTAACTCCGAAGTCACCTCTTCAATGCCACTCCTGGCCTAACATCTAACATAATCAATTGAATTTATCATTCTCTTACATCATGAATCACATTTGCACAGTCCCTGTAGGTTTGTAAAGTGCATCATCTCACTTGGCTCTGGTGGGACCCTAAGAAAGTTGTTTCTCCTCTCTGACCTTCAGTATTTTCATCTAGAAAATAGGGATAATATTTCATAGGGTGAGAAATCAGCTTTGTGAACCTTAAGGTGCTACAGAAATGTGGACAACCATGATGCTGATAGTGACTAGAAAGCACAGTCCTAGGCTATAGGGACTGGAGATAAAGCTGCACTCGTGGCCAGCCTCTGGGAATCATCCCGCACATGCCAAGAACTGATCCCAGTACAGGAGGTGGTGAGTATATATGCCCTTAGTAATGGTTAGAAACTGCCAAGAGGAAAATTTAAATTTCATATAAGGAAAATCTTCCAAACAATTAGAGCTGTTCAAAAGTGGACAGACTGCACAGGAGTTAGTGGGTTCCCTTTCTTTTTTTTTTTTTTTTTGGTGGGGCAATGAAAGTCACACAGCTAGTAAGTGTTAAGTGTCTGAGTCAGGATTTGAACTTAGGTCCTCCTGAATCCAGGACAGTTGCTTTATTCACACCTAGCTGCCCCCCACCATTCCCTTTCATTGGTAGGTCTTCAAGCTGTTGTCGTTCATCCTTTATTCTCATTCTTGAAGAGGACCAAAGACATCAGGAGCATCTCCGAGCAAAAGCTAGTGGGAGGGGGTTTCGGAGGGGGTGACTGGTCAGGGATGTTTATGCGGGATTCTTTTCAGGTATGGTCCACCACATGATCTGAGATCCCTTTGAATTCTGAGGTTTTATGACTGTGATCTTTCCTCTAAGAGCTAGGATCTTTGTGGGCCTGTTATTTTGTTGGGTGCTTCAGGATGTCTGAGATGGGAAAGGAAGGGGAAACAAAATTGCTACTTGATAGCAAAACAAAAGAACTATATTATGCTCAGCTCAGTTCTCCTTTCTTCATTTACAAGTCAGAGAGCATTCACGATCAAGTTCTTTGTTATAGAAAATTGCTCTTCCATTGCCAGGGGCCAGAAGAAGCACTTAATGTACAAGACTACAAAATTCATTGTAAGCAGAGCAGAAATGTGTTATACAGAGCCCCATTCGTGACGATTTTACCTGGAGTGGGATTTTAACGTCTGTTTTTCTAAAAACAGGGCATACCTATAATTTTCAGAAGCATCCAGACTCAGGGCTGGGCCAGCCTCAATCTCCATTTGATGCTAATGGGGATGTGGTAAAGCACTTTGGTACCATGGCAACCAACACTCACACTAGCAACTGTGGAGAGATGTCGGCTTTTCATTTGTCTGCAGCAAATAACAAATGTCTCAGCTCTTGGCTTGTCTGCAGCTCAATGCTGACACTCCTTATGGGAACAGAGGAAGAAATAATGGTCAGCAGGAACCCTTAAGATGAAAGGTTTAGACCTGGACCTTAAAAACCATCTAGTCTAAAATCCAAAAGATTCACAATGAAAAATGCTATCCACCTTTGAAAGAACTAGTGGGGGAGGGGCAGCTAGATGGCGCAGTGGATAGAGCACCGGCCCTGGATTCAGGAGTACCTGAGTTCAAATCCGACCTCAGACACTTGACATTTACTAGCTGTGTGACCCTGGGCAAGTCACTTAACCCCAATTGCCTCACCAAAAAAAAAAAAAGAAACAAAGAAACAAAGAAAGAACTAGTGGGGTCTGAATGCAGATCGAAGCATACTTTTAAAAAAAACAACTTTATTTTTCTTGGGTTTTTTGGGTCTGTGTTTTCTTTCACAATATGACTAGTATGGAAATATGTTTTGCATGACTGCACATATATAACCTATATTAAATTGCTTGCCTTTTCAATGGGGGTGAAGGGGAGTGAGGAAGAGAGGGAGAGAATTTGGAATTCAAAAATTGTAAAAATAAAAGTTAAAATGTTTTACATGTAATTCGAAAAAAAATAAAATATTTAAAGTGGTAAAAAAAATCATGTAGTCTACCCTCACATTTTATCAAATAGATAAATTGTCCATTCATTCATTCATTGTTTAATTCATTCAACAACAGTATTTGCTATACTGTATGGAACCTCTCCACCGGGCCACCCTAAGAGGCCACATGGCATGTAGTTGGTCTCCATGGACAGTGCTCAGTGATGAACTAGAGAACTAACCATAGTTCAGACTTAACCTCTGTGCTGGCCTTGGCTTTCCCCCAGGCTTGGAATGTTCCCTTTCCTTTTCTTTGCCTCCTGGCTTGCCTGGCTACCTTCAAGATTCACATTCCTGCAGCAGGGCTTTCCCAGTTGCCCCTACTGCTAGTGCCTTCTCTCTCAGATTACCTTCCATCTACTCTGTCTGTATCTTATATGTATCTAGTTATTTACATGTTGTCGTCTTCATTACGTGAGCTCCTTGAGGGCAGGGGCTGTGTTTTTGCTTTTCTTTGTATCCCTGACACTTAATAAATGCTTCTTGTTTTTTGTTTTGTTTTGTTTTTTTAATTTTATTTTTAATGGGTTTTTACTATATAAATATTTTATTTTATTATTTTCCAGTTACATTTAAAGATAGTTTTCAACATTTATTTTTATAAGATTTCTATTTTCAAATTTTTCTCCCTCCCTTCCCCCCTCCCCAAGACAGCAAGTAATCTGATATAGGTTATATATGTACAATCACATTAAACATATTTCTGAACAAATGCTTCTTGTTGATGACTTAGAATCAGGACAGACATTGGTTTTAGATCCTACCTTTGATACTTAATAACTATGTGACTTTGAGCAAGTCAATTAACCTCTTTGATACTCAGTCTCTTCATCTTTAAAATGGGGATAATAAAAACAAAGCACATAGAGTTGCTTTGAGGATCAAAAGAGATAATGTATATAAAGTGCTTTGAAAATATGAAGGCATCATGTAAATGGAAGTTATCATTCTTATTTCTGGGTCAAGGTGGTTCCATCAAAGCCACAAGGGCATGCTTTTTCAGCTCACACACCCAGGATGCCAGCTCTCCCATCTGCTTTCCTTGCCCACACCTGGCCCTTGTCCCTGACTAGGCAGCCCAGGGACAGACTCTAGGATCTTGGAGTTGAGAATGAGCCATTTGGTTTCTGTCCTGGGGGAGTTATTGGTTGGGTGGGCAAATAGCCCTCAAAATAACAATGATTACAATAACTCTGGGTTCAGGATCAAGATTGACTTGGAGAGTTCTGGTGGGCTAATAATTTAAAATTTTAAAAATGTATCTTGTGCCTTAAATAGCTAATAATGCTAATTATCAATAAAAGAAATGCCAATGAAAGCAACTGTAAGGTTTCATCTCACACCCTGCAAATTGACAAAGATAGCAAAAAGATGGAAATCATCAACATTGAAGGAATTACAGGAAAGTAAGGCACATTAATTGGTGGGGCTGTATATTGGTCTAGCCATTCTGGAAAATAATTTGGAATTATGTGAAAGACATGACTAAATTGTTTATACCTTTTATACATTTACCTCAAGGAGGTCAAAAACAAAAAGGAATATTCAAAATATTCATACCACTTTTTGCGGTAGCAGAGAATTGAAGAGAGAACAAAAGAGAACAAAAAGATATATATCATTTGGGGAATGGCTGATCAAATTGTCGTACATGAATGTAATAGAATATTATCACACCATAAAAACAACAGATATGAAGAATTTGGAGAAACATGGGAAGACTTGTATAAACTGATACAGAATGAAGTAACCAGAGTCAAAGAAACAATGTATACAATGACTACAATTGAAAATTTAAAAAACCCCAAAAACTAAGCCTAACACACTGATGAAGAAATGCACCTCTCTCCTTGTATTTCAGAAGTAGAGGAATATGGGTATGGAATATTGTATACCCTATCAGAAATGGTCATGGTGTCAGTCAAATTTGCTCAGTTGTTTTTCTTTGGCTCAATGAGGAGTTATATCTGAAAATGACTGATATAAAAACAAAAAGTGTCAATAAAATACAAAAACAAAAATTGGTCCTGGAAAACTATAATGAAACATAGCTTCCTCTTTTCAGCAGAGAGGTGGGGTGCTACTGGGGGTAAAATGGTGCATAGTGTTAGATGTGGTCACTGTATCAGTCATCTTTGCTTAACTGTAACTGTCTTCAATTATCAGGGAAAATTCAGTTATTGGGAGGGAGGGGAGCTTTGGTGGGTGAGAATGGGAAGACTTTACAGAAATGTAGATGATATAAAAACAAAAGCAATCAATAAAACTTTTAAATGTATTAGGAATCACTTTCAGAACTAGAGAGCCTTGTACAAATGTGAATGGTAGAAGGAAGACCAATAATAGTAATTAAGATTATTGTAATGAGTCAGTCTGAGCTGGGCTTGGCACCAGCTCCCTGTCAGGGGCTGGATAAGCTAAGGACCAAGGGCCAATTTTGGTTAAATTAATTAGTCACAAGAACAAAAGCCTTGGGTTTATCTCCAATACTCCCCTACAGGAACACTCTTGCAGCCCTATCCCCTACCTGGAATAACCTGTCCCATATCCTCTTAGTTATCTCAGCCCTATCTGATCTTCAAAGGACTTATCTCCAAACTCCCATATTTCCCAAATCTAGCCTTCCCTGAAATAGATGGCACAGTAGATAGAGCACTGGACCCAACTGGAATCAGGAAGACATCTTCTGAGTTCAAATCTGGCATCAGACACTTACTAGTTATGTGACCACGGACAAGTCACTTAACCGTTTGCCTCAGTTTCCTCATCTGTCAAATGAACTAGAGAAGGAAATGGCAAACCACTCCAGTATCTTTGCCAAGAAAACCCCCAAAGGAGTCATGGAGAATAGGAGACAATTGAAATGACTGAAGAACAAAAAAGCCATTTATTTAGCATTTATTGCAGATGGAAGTATTGTCATTTTAAAAAAATTCTGTCCTTTACTGAGCATCAGCAATATGTAAGGCACTTTTGGGTATAAGAGACATAAAGACGGGGGCAGCTAGGTGGCGCAGTGGATAGAGCACCGGCCCTGAATTCAGGAGTACCTGAGTTCAGATCCGGCCTCAGACACTTAACACTTACTAGCTGTGTGACCCTGGGCAAGTCACTTAACCCCAATTGCCTCACTAAAAAAAACCAAAAACCAAAACCCAAACCAAAAGAACCCCATAAAAAAAAAAAGATACATAAAGACGGAAAAGGACACAGTCCCTGCCCTCATAGAGTTTATGATCTAGTAAGGGAAATAAAACAAGTCCATGGCTAATTATATTGTAAGTTCATTCATTCAACAACCATTTGTTAAATACCTGCTATGTATAGGGTACCAAGCTAAATCCTGGAGGAATATATAAATTTTAGATAAGGTACTATCCCTGATCTCATGGAGTGTCTGGTTTAGCAATATGTAAGACACAAATGCCAATAGCTCTAATACACAGTATTCTATAATAAGTACAATATACTGAGAAATGAGCTACAGTTAGACTCAAAGTACTTGAGTTCAAATTCCAGCTTTGCTATTTCCTAGCTGTATAATTTGGATCACAACTTCTCTGAACTTCATCAATTGTAAAATGAGGGAAAGGAATTTGATGTGCTAAATCAGGAGTATTTACCTTTGGGTTAAGGGGATGTTTTCCCTAAACCCTAACTGAGATTTAGCACTTCCTGCAATTATTTGAAAACATTACTCTGAGAGGGTATCCATAAGGCTTCACTAGACTGTTAAAAGGGACCATGACACAAATAAGTTTAAGAACTCCTGGTATAAGTGGTCCTTCCCAATTATAAACCTATGGTTCTAAGACTGGACTAGATGACCTTTGAGGTTCTTTCTAACTCTAAATCTATCATTCTAAGTTCATTAGAAAGGATTCAAATTAAAGAAGGAAGGTTGTTACCAAGGTAGAGGGTGGAAAGAGAGGAAGGGTCTTCAAAGACGATGCCAAGTGGCCACTGAAGGACTTATACATGGTAGACGCACTATATATAGTGTATTATATATAATGTATAATGATATATAGTATCCACATTTTATATGTAACAGTATCTCTTTTTTAAATAAGAAGCATTTTTATTTAAAGTTTTGCGTTTCACATTTTATCCCTCCTTCCCTCCCTCCCCTCCCCCCTCCCTGAGGCAGTAAGTAATCAGATATAGGTTATACAGTGCAATTATGTAAAAGTATCTCCATTTTGCATATAATTTTCTGTAATCTGAGCCTTGTGACTTTAGGAAATACTTTTGGAGACATGTGCAGAATGGATTGGAAGGAGAGAACAGAGGCAGGGAGGCCGGTTAGGAGGCTGTTACAATAGCCCAGATGACGAGTGAAAAGAAACTAGGGGAGGTGATAATTAGGATGAGAATGTTGGCTTTCACAGGAGAATTGTAGATCCTGGAAATCCTAGGATCTAGTACAGTTCTGTACACAATAAATATTCAATAAATGTTTGTTGATGGTGATGACAGTGGTTGTTTATCAGTGTCCATCCCTCCCCGCCTTGGTGTATAAGGTGATTGGTGGAATAACTGGCAGGGTAGGGATGTGGGGAGTGGGCAAGACAGGAACCCATGTTGATCTCCTAGCTTCTGACACACAAGGGGGAGCTGGTCTCTGGGTCCAGCTAGGATCCTGCTGGCTATCTCATTTCCACCTCCCTAAGAAAGTAGAAACTGTTGCCATCTGCCACACCTTCTGCCTTTTCCCCAGGGGTGTCCAAGCCCTGGATGAGATCATAGGGCTGTCTGGATTTGGACACCATCCCTGGTGGAGGCCAGAAGGCAATTCTTGTTACCTTAAAGCCCCAGGCTCTGTAAATAGTCTGTTCTGTTTTCCACTGAGGAAAACTCCATAAAATCATGAAATGTCAGGGCTAGAAGGGACCTTAGATCATCTAGTCCAAACCCTCGGTTTATAGAGGAGGAAATTAAAACCCAAAGAGGTAAGGGACTTACTCAAGACTCATGAAATAGCTTCTTAACAAATAATTAGCAAGGGAAAAGAGAGTTTCTGAATCTCATTTTCCTCCATGTGTGATTGGCCTTCTGAACCCCCCTTCATTACCTACCCAAATCCTTCAAGTCATACCTCCTCCCCGGAGCCTTCCTGGTTCCTCTTCTGCCAGGTGTTTCTTCTACTCTTGAACTTAGCATCTGATTACAGAATTTCCTGTACTGCTCCCACTTTCTTGTTACAAGTCTTTTTTTCCCCTGCAGGCTAATGAGGGTCACACAGCTATTAAGTGTCAAGTGTCTGAGGCCGGATTTGAATTCAGGTCCTCCTGAATCCAGGACCGGTGCTTTATCCACTCACTGCACCACTGAGCTGTCCTCTTGTTACAAGTCTTAATTTCCCAACTAGATTGTGGGCTCCTAGGAAGCAAGCACTCTCTACTTGTCTGGGCACAGGTGTGTAGATTTTGAGCTGGAAGGTCATTTAATCCAACCCCCCCCATTCTATGAGGGCAGATAGGTAGCACAGTGGATAAAGCTCTGGCCCTGGAATCAGGAGGACCTGAGTTCAAATCTCCCCTCAGACACTTAGTTGTGTGACCCTGGGCAAGTTACTTAACCCTAATTTCCTTGAACATTCGGGCCGTCTCCAGTTGTCCTGATGTGTATCTTGCCACTGAACCCAGATGGCTCTGGAGGAGAGAGTGAGGTTGGTGACCTTGCACAGCCCTCCCTAACTTAAATCCAATTCACTGCAAGTCATGACATCACCTAGATGTCATGGTTTTCTTCAAGAAGGAAGGACAAACAGTTCTTGGGGGTGGGGGAAGAGGGGAGGAAGAAAGAATTTGGAACACAAAGTTTTTTTTAAAATTGATGTCAAAATTTGTATTTTACATGTAATTTGGGAAAATAAAATTCTAAATATTAAAAAAAAGAATGAAGGACAAGTAACAATAACCATTCTACTGAAGCCTGAAAATATAAGTTTCGTTCAGAAGAAAATCACTAAGGTAATAGGTAGCAAAGCCAGAATTTGAATCCACGTGTTGAGTCATCAAATTCAGTACTTTTCCTCTATAACTTATTGCTTCCTCTCTCTACTATGCTATTTGTATGGGATGGTCTGGGGGTGAGATGGGGGAGGGTCAGGATGGGGGAAGGGAGGGAGATCCTGGTTTGGTGTCAGAGCTGAGAGCCGGAAGTTTCCAGAGTTCCCTCTTACTACTCAGCTGTACCATAACAGTAGGGCATAGCCTTATCCAAGAAAGGGTGTGCATGTGTACTCACACGTTCGCATACATATCCAATGATGCTTATAGCATTGTGCTAAGCTCTGCGTATATAGAGATGAAAAAATGACAAAACACCTGCCCTCAGGGTGCTTGCAATCTACTAGGAGAGAGATGAGAAAAATGCCAACAAGTCTAATCCAAGGCAGAGTGTGAGAGGGACACAATAGAGATGGAACGTACTGGGGGTAAAATTAAGGAGAAGGGGATGCTTTTAGCTGAGGCGGGACTGAGGGCAGGGAGGCAGGTGGACAAGATGTTACAGTCGACAACACTTAAGCAAGGTATCAGAACAAATGCCCCATCACTGAACTAAATCTATGTCCCTCTGTACCCCTCTCTTCAATAAACTTCAATCACCGGTGCCCCCAAGAGTGGAAAACTTCCTAGAGTTGGCTGGACTCATAGAATTTTAGAGCTGGTCTAATCTTTTACTATTACAGATGAGGAAACCGAGGTTCAGAGAAAAGAAATGATTTCCTCAAAGTTCCACAGGCAGGATTCAAACCCAGCTATCCTGAGACCAAATCCAGTGACAACCTTTTAAAATCCTAAATCTGAACCCTTTCTAGATGTGTGTCATAGAGCAAGTGACTACACCTGGGCCTTACTTTCCTCATCTTTGAAATAATATCTGTATCACATCCCTCATGGAGGTTTGGGTAAGGAAAATGCTTTGTAAACCGCCAAGAGCTGTAGAAATAGGAAGTTGCAATTATTTTTGTAAGACTTGCCAATCTCAGAAGATGCCAAGCTGCAGTATGAGAGGACATTTCCTCACTGGGAGTTCCTAACCAATGAAATCATAGATCTGGTTTAAAAAAGAATCCTTTTCCTGCGTGGACCCTCTGGAAAATATACTGTGTTTTGCAGAAGGGAGGCTAGCCTTCACCCACTGGATTTCATTCTCATTCTTCACTCCGCAACCCAGGATTCCATGACCAAAGGCTTACTTTGGCAGAGTGTTACAGACCTTATGAATTCATTCTTCCTTCCTTCATTCATTCAACCAACCAACCAGCAAATATTTATTTGCTTGTCCTACTTTTTGAGTAAAGTTCTGCTTGGGACACAGCAGGTCCTTTCAAGCTAGAAAGGCTTGGAGTCCAAACTGTGAAGCATATTGTCCAAGCACCAGCACAGCTAAGTCCAGAGGGGCTCAGCAGAGGAGGAGGAAATGACTTTTTTTCCCTACCATAGTTACTAATATAGAAAACTGTCCATGAAGACATGAAGAAGTTTCAACCAGCACTAGCATAAGGAGTGATAATAATAATAATAATAATAATAATAATAATAATAATAATAATAATGGGCAGCTAGATGGTGCAGTGGATAGAGCATCAGCCCTGGATTCAGGAGTACCTGAGTTCAAATCCGACCTCAGACACTTAACACTTACTAGCTGTGTGACCCTGGGCAAGTCATTTAACCCCAATTACCTCACCAAAAAAAACCTAAGAAGAAGAAGAAGAAGAAGAAGAAAAAGAACAACAACAACAACAACAACAACACTATAGTGCTTTATGGTTTACAAAATGCTTTCTTTACCAATAAGGTAATAGAAAATCGCCCCCATTATACAGATGAAATTGAGGCTTGGTGAGGCCAAATGACTTGTGTACTGTCATATGGCTAATGTGTGCCTACATGGATAAAACCATGCATCACTTGAAGTATTCAAATCCTGAACTACTATTAGACTCGGGAAAGACAGAGAAAAGCAATTAGAAAAACATATAACAGCTCCTTCCAGAAAAATCTTTCATATCCATTATCTCATTTTATATTCACAACCACCCTGTGAGTCAAGGAATTAGTTTCTTCTTTTTACAGAAGAGAAAAACAGGCTCAGAATGAGTGGGTGATGTGGCCAGTGTCACACTATGACTCTCTCTTTAGGCTGGGATTAGAACTCAGTCTTGTTCTAGTCTAGTGCTCTTTTTGCTACCCATTACATAGGTTCCCTTTGGTGGGGAGTTGGGTGTGTGTGGGTGGAATGGGGGGGAGTACAGAGGTGGTACAGGCCAAACTTAGAGGTTACTTAGAGCCAGACTTGGGCTCCAGCATAACTAGTCATGGCTGGCAGCAGGTCCCAATCCCAGATCTCCCAGAGTTCTTGATCTGAGTGGATGACACACCCCAAACCAGTCAGAGATTAGGCTGGTGCAAGGGCTTTAAAAAAAAAAAAACTAGGGTTCTGGGTCCTTTCAGGAGCTATTTCTGTGGAAAACAAAAATAACAGTATCTGTTTAGTTCAGATAAACAACTGAGCCGTAGGAAGGTGGGAGACGCTGTGATAATATCGGTTGAGAGGCCGTGTTGGGACAGGGTGTCAAATAAAAACCTTCCCACTGCAGGCAATGCTGGGCAGGCTGCCAATTTCTATAAACCTTTCAAAAACCTTTCAAAACGTTGTATGGGCAGACTTTTGACTTCTCAAAGGCCACCTCTATCCCTCTCCCTGAGATTTCTCTCTTATGTTCTGTTCCACCCCTTTTCTCAGTTTCTCTCCTCTCCTCACCCTGCCTCACCCCTGCTAACTCCCAAAGGTCCCTTCTTAGCATCTTCATCACTAACAAACTGTGTGACTTTGGGCAAGTTATTTACCTCAATTTGGCCTCAGTTTCCCTATCTGTCGAGCAGAACCCTGTGTACTCTGACTCCAAATCCAGGGATCTTTCTACTGTAACATAGAAATCCTTGCTTTTTAGGGCTTCAGGAATGTTTCCCAAATGGTCAGCAATAAGGGGTAGAGATTTGGGGTTTACTGTGAGTTACCCAGAAAATACAATTTGCCAAACGAGACTTCAGATTGATTAAGTTCTAACTCTATCAGATTTCTACTGATCCCTCTGCAGCTCACAGATATATAACCCCTCTCCAGGAATGGGAGCAGGTTTGGAGAGGAAAGAGAGGGTGAACAAGTCAAGAATGGATAAACAGGGGCAGGGTTGGCCAGTGCTGGAATGGGGTGGGGAACAGAAAAGAGAGGAAAGATGCATTGGCGCCTTTAAAGTTCAGTCTTTATCTAATTCAATTCCCAGCAAACAGGCTATGTTTATTTAGTCTTTCTGGGCATTTCTGGCAGGGGTTTCCACTATTCCCAAAGCCCCTTCCCTCTTCTCTTTATGTTTAGGATGCCCTCTCTCTGCTCTGGAGGTCAGGTTATCTATCCCTCCCCAGGCACATCCCAAAGCCTTCAGTCCTTCAGTCATTCTGCCTCACCAGATCCTGTCCCATCTCCTCCAGGAAGTCTCTCATATCTACCTGAATAAAAACGTAGACAGCCTGTTTATCAAATTTCTAGGAGATAAGTGTGGTCAAATGAAAAAAAGCAATAGATCTGGGATTAGACAGCTTGGCTATGTCTACATCTAGGCTCTATTTCCTGTGCAATGTTTAACCTCTCTGGGCCTCTGTTTCCTCCTCTGTAAAATGAGAGTTGGATAAGAGGGTCCCTTCAAATTGGGCTCTAAAATATGAAGCTGGGAGGGAAAGCAAACTCTTGGAGGATAGAAACAGGATTCAAAAAGATCTCAACAGGCTAGGACAATGAGCCAAGCCTAAAAAAGGAAAGGTAAAAGGGTTAAAGGGGCCAAGGGAACCACCATCCTCCCAGTCACCCAGGATGGTAGGTGCTAGTCTCCACTCCTCCCTCTCTTTCACCCCCCATATCCAATCTGATGCCAAGCCCTGTTGATTTTACCTTGGTAATATCTACCCAGTATGACCCATTTTCTCCTCTGACACTGCCATCAGCCTGTGACAGGCTATTATCAGTTCACTCCTGGACTACTGCAAAAGCCAGCTGGTGAGTCTGCCTGCCTTGAGTGTCTATCCACTCCAACCCATCCTCCCTTCAGCTGTCAAATTAATCTTCCTATAAAATGCAGGTCTGATCATGTCACTGCCTTCTTCAATCAACTCCAGTGGCTCCTTACAACCTGTAGGATCAAATAGAAAACTCTCTGTTTGACTTTCAAAGCCCTTCATAACCTTCCCCACCCCCCGCCCCCACCACCTTCCAGTCTCCATACATTTTACATTCCATCATGTGTCCTGGGATCCATTCACACTGATTTACTTTCTGTTCTTCACACAAGACCTTCCATGTCCAATGTCCAAGTGTCTTCACTGTCTGTCTCCCCTGACTAGAATGTTCCCCCTCCTCATCTCTACCTCATGGCTTCCTTCAAGACACCTTTCCAAGGTAGCTAGGTGGCACAGTGGATAGAGCAATGGGCAGGAAAGCCTGAGTTCCAATCTAGCCTGGGACATTTAATAGCTGTTACCCTGGACAAGTCATTTAACCTCAATTTCCTCCTGCAAAATGGGGGAGAGGTGGGTGATAATATTTTTATTACCTCTTTCACAAGATTGTCCTGAGAATTTGATTATGGGACCTTAAACCTCATACAAACGTGAAGCATTTTCATTATCCATCCATACCTTTTCTCCAAACTGATAAATCCCAGAAGGTTCTGAAAGGGGAAATGGAGAGATCAACCTTTCTGGGTACCAGATGCATCAATGATAGCTATAGTCATCACTGACAGACACTGAGTTCTTCCTGCCTACAGCCAAGGCCCAGAAGAAGAGACAGTCAGAGAGCAAGGAGACAGAACCAGCACGTCTGGCTCCTCAAATTCTCTGTTCTACCATTTTGCTAAACACTTAACAAAATGCTGCAGCTCCACCACCAGCCTGGCATAAGAGGAGTGCTGATCTTGGGGACAAAAGACCTGGCCAGGATCCAGTCCAGGCTCTGCCACTTACTACTCTCTAGCCTTGGGCCAATGACAATTTCTCTGCCTGTTTCCTCATCTGAAAACTGGGGGAGACTAAATTATTTCTAAAGTTGCTGATGGTTCTGAAATTATGTTCTAAGGCCCCTTCCAGCTCTGACATTCTCTGTTCTAAGGCCCCTTCCAGCTCTGACATGCTCTGTTCTAAGGTCCCTTTCCAGCTCTGACATTCTCTGTTCTAAGGTTCCCCATGGCCTTGACATTCTCTGATGAAACCATGCGGGATCCTGGCTGGGAGAAACAAGACAACCTTTCCTCTGGAATCGATTCATACAACAGAGTTTTCTAGTATCTCTGCACCTCCCCCATAGAAGAGAGAATTAAGCTGCAATTTACCAAACCTAATCAGAAATGAACTGATTTCCTCTGGGAATGCTAATGAGAAAACCGTCAAGATTAATAATAGTCACATAATGTGCAACTATCCCTTTCTTTCTAGGGTCGACCAGTTGCCTTGCCCTGAAGCCAGCTGCCCTAGAAAGAACTCTAATGTTAGATGAGCAGCACAGGGTGTCAATCCCATCCCCAGACTCATCATTCTCTTGCTAAGGTTCAGGGAGGGCATCAGGTGCCCTCAGCCTTAGAGCCCAGGCTAATTTCAGCTTTATACCACACCTTCCCCCAGTCGTGTTAGGATGAGTAGGAGCTCTTGATCCCAAGGGTTGGCAAAATTGGGCACTCACTCCCTGCCTCATCCTGGGGGCAATCACTGTTGGTCCATCTGTCCCATCTGAGTAGCCACTGCTCATAGAGGGGACTCTGTGGGGTAACGGGATGGCGCCTGGGCCCCTTTCCAATTCCTCGGGGAGGAGAATGTGATTTGGCTAGGGAGATAATAACAAGAAACAAATGTACTGAGCCTTCTGCAACTCCCACGACATTCGTCAAATGGATGCTTCTGGCCAAAGCCCTCCTGAGCTCCTGGCTTGAGAAGACACTCCATTGTCTCACCCTGATCTGGCACCTAATTCAATGCCTTTTCTCCCTGCCAAGAAGCAGCCTAGTGTAACGGAAAAGGCACGGGTGTTGGACACTGAAGATCAAAGGTGTCCAGCTCCAGGCTTTCCAGTGGCATTACTTGGAAGTCCCCTTCCCAGAGCCCTCTAAAGTGGAAGTATATATACCTCAGGGGTGTTATGTAGAAAGGGGTCAAAAGCCTTAAAGAACTACGGAAACATTATTGCTATTGCTGTTGTTATTCCTATTGTCACTGCTGCTCGCCCCCAACCCCCCACATTGGTTTCTCCCTCTTTCCTGACCTTGCTGCTCCCTCTCGAGGGGTATCTAGGTAGCTTAGTAGATAAAGCACTGGCCCTAAAGTTGGAAGGACCTGAGTTCAAATCTCACCTCAGACACTGACTATATGACCCTGGGCAAGTCACTTAACCCCAATTGCCTTAAACATCCAAGGGCCATCTCCAGTCTTCCAGATTAGATAGATAGATAGGTAGGTAGATAGATAGATAGATAGATAGATAGATAGATAGATAGATAGATAGATAGACAGACAGACAGACAGACAGACAGACAGACAGACAGACAGACAGACAGACAGATAGATAGATAGATAGATAGATAGATAGATAGATAGATAGATAGATAGATAGATAGACAGACAGGCAGGCAGATAGATAGATAGATTTCTTGCCACTGCCAGATGGCTCTGGAGCAAAGTGAGGTTGATGACCTTATGCAGGCCTCCCTCACTTAAATCCAATTCATTGCAAGTCATGACATCACCCCCAATGTCATGGTCCTCTTCAGAAACAAAGTACAAACAACAACAACTCCCTCTCATACCTCCTGTCACTCTCAAAAGAAACTTCCAGAGCCAGGCTGCTTCTTGGGTACCACCCTGCCCATACCAAAGAGTCCTCCTCCCATGCTTGGGGTATAATTTGAGCATATACTACTATCATGATTCCAAAAACAATGTCATCTAAAGGCTAACTGACTTACCCAGAGGTTCACCAGGGCCTCAACACAGAATGTCACAGCTAGCAAGGACAGGGATAATGATCTAGTCCAGGCTTCTTAAATTTTCTCTACTCTCGACCCCTTTTCACTTGAGAAATTTTTATGCCAACCCAGGTATATAGGCATATAAATTGGTATACGTAACCTTTTACTGTTGCCACATTTTTCACAACCCCCACATTCAATTATGCGACCTCATATGGAATAACAACCCACAGTTTAGAAGCCTTGATCTAGTCCAGCCACTACATGTTGTTCTTTAATAACATCTTATTATGAAATTCACTTGAAACGATAACAAAACAAATTAAAATTAAATTTCCAAATATTTCAATATCCCTCCCCTTATGTGTCATTCAAGGCCCTCTACCATTTTGCTGCAATCTACCTTTCCAGTTTTCAGACTATCCTTCTTCATACACTCTATTATTTCAGCTAAGTCACACCCTCTCCCACCTCTGTGTAGTTGTGCAGGCCTTCCCCCCCCCATGTCTGGAATGGACTCCTCCAACACCTTTCCCTCCCCCCCCCCCCCGCACCCCCTGGTCTGGAATGGAATCCTCCAACACCTTTTTGCCTTTCAAAGTCCCATTTCAAGACCCAGATTATGGGTTGACACTTCTGATGCCATCCCCAACCCCAGAAATGTCTCCTCTCTCTCCAAATTTTTCATGCCTCTCTGACTTTTTCCTGGCACCATTATTACATTCTGACTGGCATCACGGTTCTTGGTGTACACATCTTGTCCTCTCTATGGGACTGTTTGTTCCTTAAGGACAAACACTGTGCTGTTCTTCATCTTCCTAGCCCCAGCACCAAATACAGGCCTTGTACATTGTATATGAATCTTTTGAACCCAGATCTCCTGATTATCAAGTCAGTGGGGGAAAGTTTTAGGGAGCCAGATTTTAGAATATTATAGAAAAAGTCACTAGCAATTAGAAATGGACAAAAGGAGGACACACATGTCCATCCCACTGTGAGGCATATACCCCAGGGAGGTCAATAACTAAACTGTAAATTCCTTGAGGGAAGGGACTATCTCTTTTTGTATCCATAGAGCTTAGCACAGTGCCTACCCAGCATATAGTAGTCCCTTAATAAATGTTTATTGACTGATAAAAAGGAAGGTCACATATACATCAGAACATTCTTAGCAGCACTTTCTTTTATGTGTAGCAGCAATGAACAAGCAACTAAGTAAATCCCCAGTGATTGGAGATTGACTAAAACATGAATATAATGGAGTACTGTATTAAGCATGGGAAGACATATGAACTAATGCCCAAATGAAGCAATCAGAACCAGAAATACAATGTTGATTACAATGTTAATAGAAAGCTTAATGTTTTGTAATCAAACTAACCTGACTCCCAAGATGAGAAAAGGCATCTGCATCTCCCCCCTTTCTTGGCAGAGGTGGGGGACTATGGTTGTGAAACATTGGATATACAGTAAGATTCACTCAGTGAATCTGGTCAGCTTTTTTTTTTCCTCTTCCTTTTTTGTTCTTTGTTACCAGGCATAGTTTTCAGAATAGCAGAGAAGGGTTCATTATATTCACCAATGAATGTGAAGCACAAGCAAAATATAAATAAAACAAACGACCAGAGCTGGTGAAAATGGAATAGACTGTTTCACCTGATAGGTACCCTTCACTCTAAGGTAAAAGGAATGGCTAGAAGGTGACCAATCTGTCCTGGGGCTAATATAGAGTGGATTACCAATTAGGACCAAGGTGGCCTAGAGTCCTTCTCACTCTCAGAGTCTGAGATCCTATTCTTTTGTGAGCCTTTGCTCAAAATTATGCCTCCGTAATCCCGAATCTCTGGAGCCATCTTGAATCTCCTCAAGTCAGAACCACCATTGAACACCCCAAAACACCAAGCTCCTCCAGAGGAGGAATCTTCTATCCTAGCTCATTCTGTCTTGTATGTAACTCATATCGGAATAGGAAATGAACAGACCAAACAGAAGTTGGGAGGAATGAGTGGGAACAGCCTTGGAATTGGAACCAAAGGCCCAGGGTTCAAATCCTAGTTCAACTGGCTCTGACCTGTGTGACCTTGGGTAAATCATTTCCCTTTCATGGGGCTTCAGTTTCCACAACAGTAAAAGAAACATGAAATGGACTAGGAGATCTCTATGATCCTTTGTTAAAGTGCTGGGTGGTCTAAGGAGAACTCCACTGCCCTTCTGTTATCATATTTATCTTATGCTTACTCAGCTGTGTGACCCCAGGCAAGTCATTTTGCCCCCAAAAATATAAGGGTAAAGATATTTACACTGTAAAGTTGGGGATGGGAATACAGTTCAGAGATTTCCAGCTGCATTGACTAGAAGTCCAGAGTCCTGGGTTCCAGTCCTTACTTTGTTATTTAAATCCCTTAATGTGGCAATTAAGTAAGTCCCCAACCAGCTCTGAACTTCATTGTTCTTTTAGGCAAAACAAAGAGGTTGGACCAAATAGTTTCTAAGGTTCTTTATTGCACGAATACACTATGATCTAAGGTCCTAAGCCCCAGTTTGGGATCAGTCATAAATTCAAAGAAGGTAAACTGAAAGCCTTAGAAATAAGGATCATCCCTGAGGCAGACTGTCTGGATCAGGATCTGGAAGACAAAACTAATAGTCTTCCCCAATTTCTAGTCCTTAACTCAGCTTATTGCACCAGCTGAAAGCCCCACACCCCACACTCCTCCTTCTTTCCCCTTCCCCAGGCTGGGGCCTTATCTGGACCAGAAAAGAGCTGGCAAGCAAGATTACAGGGCTCAACAGGAAAAGCTAGGAAGATTAGAAGGGAACTACTGGGCAGAGGTTGTATTTAAAGTGTGGGCTGGGCAGGGCAGTTCAGATCTGCTCCATTTCTGGCAAATTGGGCCCTGTCCTGGCTGGGGTAGCTGGCCACGTGCCTGGTCAGCCCCTAGAGCAAGGAAATACAGGCTCTTACCCTCAGGGAATGAGAGTGGATCTCTTCCCTTTTCTCTCCCTCCCTCCAAACTGTCCCGGTGGCCTCCCACATGCCCACAGACCTGAACCCTCAGCTTCAAGCCATCAGAAGCTACTCCTACCCTTTCCCACCAGCCACAAGGAAGGAAGACATTGAAAACAGGAGGGCTTTGTTGATACAAGATCCAGAGAGAGACACAAGGACTTCCTGTGCTCTTCTTCTTGTGGTTGACCGTTTTGCCTCTCTCTGCAAGTATCCATAGGGGCAGCTAAGTGGCACCGTGGATAAAGCCCTGGCCCTGGATTCAGGAGGACCTGAGTTCAAATCCGACCTCAGACACTTGACACTTACTAGCTGTGTGACCCTGGGCAAGTCACTTAACCCTCATTGCCCCACCAAAAAAAAATATCTATGCATGTCTCCATGTGACTTTATATATGTATTGTGCTTATGTGTACCTCTCTCTGTAAAGTAATAATCACTCACACGGCTGCTAAGATGGAAGATTTACAAAGTGTTTTCTGTCACAACTCTCTATGGCAGGTGGTTCTGGGAATTGAAGCTCAGACATGAGAAGTGATTTGCCCAAGGTCCCACAGCCATCCAGAAGAAAGATTCCTGAGAACAAATCAAATGCTCTTCCTACTTACTCTAAGTCCTCTGGATTATCTATATCATGTGTCTGCATGTGTATTGTGTCTCTCTGCGTGTCATTTATGTGCATGTCTTTGCATGTGTGTGGGGTATGTCTCTGCAAGCCCATCTCTACCAGCATGTGGCACGTGCATCTCCAAGCTGTAGGCAGGTCTCTGCATATTGTGTTTGTCTCTTAGCACTCAGTCTCTGTGGGTCACATATGTGTCTATATGTAGCCTGTTTCCATGTATCCCTCTGCAATATGTCTATGTGTGTGATGCATATGTTCACTCACACCTGTGTGGAGGGCCTGGCGTTGGGAATCAGGGTGGGGATGATCTGGGGGAGGGGGGCTGCCTTCCATCTGTTAAGATCTATGTGATCTTGGATCTTTGTTCTGGATGGCAGAGGGGCTGGGGGGGGAGGGGAGGGGATACAGAGGTTAAGAGGAAGAGAAACCTTCCCGCTTTGTTCATCTTCCCCTCTCAACTCAGCTGCTTCCATATCCCCTATCACGATTTCCATCTTGGTGGAGCAGGAGCTGCCCCCGTAGGGCTCCCCCCTCTGCCTCTCCCTCCTCCTGGTGAGGACAACAGCACGGCTTCGGGGCTCTTAAAGACACAGGCTCCAGCCCTAACAATGGTGCTCTCTCTGAAAGCAACTGGCAGCGAAGGCAAAAGCAGAGAGGAGGGTGGGGGAGGTTTTGTTTTTATTTTTTTTCCACGGAGAATCAAAGCCAGAGAAACGGCTGGGGGTTTTCTCTGGCAGCTGTGAGCCTGGGCTGACCTCAGTGAGATCACTCTGACCCTCCCCCAACTACTCCCAGAGACGGAGAGGGAAGGAGGGAGGGAAACAGGAATCTTTCCTCAGTGACCACGCTCTGGGAGGGGCTTGGGCTCTTCAACTGAAGTTCCCTAATTCAAGCCTAGAGTCAAGGAAACACAGCGGGGGATGCTGGGGAGACAGGCTCCCCAAGCTAATGAAATGCCCTCTCCCCCTCTCCCCTCTGTCCTCCCTGTACTCGTGATCTCATTCCTATTCAGACTTCGCATCCATCTTCTCCAAGAAGTCAGGTAGATTCACAACATCTCAGAGCTGGAAGCGACCTTCAACAGTATCCAATCGAAAACCCTCCAGGAATCAGGGATCCTGTCCATAAGATCCTTCACAAAATTCCCCAGACTTGAAAACCTCCAATAATAAGGGGTTGACATGAAAAGAGCATTAGATTTAAAGGCAGAAGACTTGGTTACAATCGGAGCTCTGGTGTTTACAGCCTGATCTTGGGCAAGTCCCTTCTTGAGACTGTTTCTAATCAATAAATGTGAGTACCTAGAGTAGATGAACCCTAGGATCTCTTCTAGATGTAGTCCCAGGGTTTTTTGTGTGTCATGAACCCCTTTGGAAGCCTGGTAGAATGATTTTATTATTTTTTTTAAATTTAAATTTTTTAATTTAACGGGGCAATGGGGTTAAGTGACTTGCCCAGGGTCACACAGCTAGTAAGTGTCAAGTGTCTGAGGCCGGATTTGAACTCAGGAACTCCTGAATTCAGGGCCGGTGCTTTATCCACTGTGCCACCTAGCCGCCCCATGGTAGAATGATTTTAAAGGCATAAAATAAAATACAGAGAATTACCAAAAATTATAGTAAAATACAGTTATATATACATATACATATATATACACATGTCTAATTCTTTCCCCCCATAACTATTATTTTTTCCCCTGTATTCTTTAGGTGCTTCAAAACACACTCTGGTTTCTCATAAAACTCTCCAAGGCTAAACATCCATTCTAGGGCCAATGAAAGCTGCAATTGAGAGAAGGAAGGAGCCACTGTCATTGAGGTGGTGGGTCAAAAGAGCTTCCTGGAGGAGGTGGAACCTTGAAGGGAACTGGAATGTCCCGGAGGAGAAATTTTTTTCAAGAGGGAGGAATATTGCAAAGAAAATCTTAGGGGCGGCTAGGTGGCACAGTGGATAGAGCACCGGCCCTGGAGTCAGGAGTAACTGAGTTCAAATCCGGCCTCAGACACTTAACACTTACTAGCTGTGTGACCGTGGGCAAGTCACTTAACCCCAATTGCCTCACTAAAAAAAAAAAAAAAGAAAATCTTAGAGCGAGTCTTCACAACTTGGGGTCTGTGAACTTGATTTTTGAAAAAAATCTTAACTATTTCAAGAGAATTGTATGTTTTATTTTATACATTTACAAACACTCTGAGAAATCTATAGGTTTTAACAGACTGCCAAAAGGGTATATGAAATTCCCCAAAACACGAAAAATTAAGGACCCTTAAAGGGAGGACTAAGTTCTATCTTGGGCCAAACAGCATAGGAATGACTGAAAACACTGAAAAATGAAGTGGGGAGCCCTTAGAGCAGAAAGATGGCCAGAAAGATCAAAGCCGTGTATCCGGAGTGGGCCTGGGGGTAAGGAGGGTGGTTGGAAGACCACAATAAAACTCTTCCTCTTCTCTGCAAGCTCTTAGAAAAAGGTACTGGCAGGAATGGTTGTTTGTTCTCTAAAGGTCTGTGGATCCTACACATTCCTTTCATCCCTCCACAATCTCTCAATAGGAGGCTTTATTCATTTCCAAGGTTTTCAACCACCTCATTTACACCCCAAATACCTATCCAGAGTCCTGATCTGATTTTTGAACTCCAAACCCTCTAGGTCAATCCTGGTGTGGTGAGGGGGAAAAGAGCCCTGAGTCACAGAGTCACAGACCCTGAGTTTGAATCCTGCCTTTCCTATTTACTACTTCCTGAGGGACCTGGGACAAGTCACTTTGCCTCAGGTCCTCATGGTCCTCAGGTTCCCTCATCAGGAAAAAAAGGGAGTCGGACTAGCCAGTCTCTGAGTTCCCTTTTGGTTCTGGATCCCCAACAAACTTCAGAACATCTTCATGTGGATAAATCCACCAATACCGCTGTTATAGGCCTGGAGTACCTCAGAAGTTTTCTGGGGTAAATCAAAGAACCTTCTCCTTAAGAAACTAAAGCAAAGGACACACACACCTAAAGAGATAAGTAGCACTGGATCAGGACTGAGTTAGCCCCAAGACCACCACCCTTCATTCCAGTCTCCCGTACCCCTAGGAGAGATAAGATTAGATGTGGCTGCTGCCTCTGTGGCTTGAGGGGGAGAAAGATGACTTGAGAGATCTGGAGCTGCCCCTCACCCAACTTCCCCCAGCCACCACCAGAGAGGGAAGGTCCTCCCCCAATAAGGGAACTTTCCACAGTCAGATGATCACCTCATTGGACCACCATCAGTCCTCTATAAAAGTATCTGCCTGTGTCCTGCTCGAGGAGAAAGGTATCTCAGAGAGCTACACATCTGTGCTATGCCTTCTCCCCATGAGAAAAAGTACAAGGACTTCTCTCTTGATTTCCTTTCCTTAGCACCTAAATAAAATATTATTTTATTCTAGTTGGATTTGTGTGCAAGAGTGTGTAATTCTTTTTTTTTTTTCTTTTTGTGAGGCAATTGGGGCTGACTTGCCCAGGGTCACACAGCTAGTAAGTGTTAAGTGTCTGAGGCTGGATTTGAACTCAGGTACTCCTGACTCCAGGGCCGGTGCTCTATCCACTGCGCCACCTAGTTGCCCCGCGTGTAATTCTTTAAAGAGGAATTCCTAAGAGTCCCTACCCCAAACCCCCATCCATTTCCCGCATAACACCACCAATAAACCAACTTCAACATACCCAGTTAAGTTTATTATCATTTTCCCTAAAAAATGATTACTTCCTTTGTAATTCACTGTTTGTGTCAGTAGCAGCACTCCTCACCCCATCTAGCACCATGTTTGAAACCTTGGAGTTATCTTCTACTCTTTCTTCTTCTTGCTCATTCTAACCAAGTCTTATCAACTACACTTTACAGCATATGTAGTAACCTTTCTTTTCTCTCTATTGCACTGACACTACCCTTATACAGTCCCCTATTGCCATATATGTGTGTGTGTGTGTGTGTGTGTGTGTGTATCTGTACTATTGCCATAACCCCATAATAGTTCTTCCTACCACTTGTTCCTCTAAGCCAACCATCAGACATTCTGCAAAAGTAATCTTTCTTAAACAAAGATCTGGTTCTTATGTTCAAAAATCTTCAATGATTCCCTTTCCCCTACTGAGCAGAGTTTAAACCTCTTCGTATGTTACTCAAGGCCCTCCACAATCTAGCACCAATCTATCTCATGATTGACTTGTCCACTCATTCAATGCTCTTGCCTAACTGGACTGCTCTGTTCCCCGACCCTATCCAACCCTATCTCATGCTCTCTTGCCTCAGTGCCTTTGTTCACACTGTTCCTTATGTCTGGAATTCCATCCCCATGCTTCATCATCTGCTGAAATCGTGACCACCTTTTACAGCTCAACTCAAATACCACTTCAGGAAGCTTTCCCAGATATCTATGTTTGAATCTCTAGGGCAGCTAGATGGCACACTGCATAACAGCACTGGGTTTGAAATCAAGAAGACTAATCTTCATGAGTTCAAATCTGGCCTCAGACACTCTGAGCACCGGCACACTTAACTGTGTTTGCCTCAGTTTCCTCATCTGTCAAATGAGCTGGAGAAGGAGATGGCCAACCCAAACCACTACAGTATCTCCACCAAGAATACTCCAAATGGGGTCACGAAGAGTCGCACACAACTAAAACCAACTCAACAACAAATATACAAGTCCTTACTAAATATTTCACATACCTGGATTTGATGCTGGGAATAAGATCCCTAGAGAGATCATGGACCCAAACTCCAAATAGATGGAATGTTCGGAAAGACAATGTCCTTGAGTGACCTGTGTCATCCAGTGTATCAATACACAAGCAAACTCAGGAGCTCACAGTTGGTAGCTCATTTATAAAAAGCCTCACTTTAGAATTCCTTGATGTTGGGGGACAGCTACGTGGTGCAGTGGATAAAGCAGCCCTGGATTCAGGAGAACCTGAGTTCAAATCTTGCCTCAGACATTTGACACTTACTAGCTGTGTGACCCTGGGCAAGTCACTTAACCCTCATTGCCCCTCCAAAACCAAAAACAAAAATCAAAGAATTCCTTGATGTTATGATTTCATTGTTATTGTTATTGTTCCTGCTGTTGCCAAACTCAATTATCAGCTTTAAATCTGCTGCATTTCATCCAGGTCATACAGATTCCATTCATAAACTTTATACCTAAGGGCAGTCACCATGCAGTGGGAAAAGGCCCAGGGTGGCAGTGAGGAGAAGTGGGTCTGAGTCTTGACTATGCCCACTAACCAAGTTAGTTACCCTGAGTGAGTCATGTTTCCTTTTTGGACTTTAGTTTCCGCACCCTTAAGGATAAGGAGACTACTAGATCAGAGATTTCTAGCTGCAAAGGATCCTCATGGATCCAAACCATCTGGATCCTCTCACCCTCCAATCTTACAGATAGGGAAACTGAGATATAGAAGAGTTAGGCAATTTTTCCCTGTCACAAAGGCAGTAAGCAGCAATCAGGATTAGAACCCAGATCATCTGGCTCCAGATTCAGTGCATTATCTACTTCAATGTGGCACTTTCCCAAGATTCTATGTCATAGACCATTAGCCAGACAGTGTGATTATAATGGGAAAAGAAATTAATTTTAAGATCTGGGTTCAAGTCCTGACACAGGTACTTATTTGCCTGAAGGTGAATTGACTAATCTTTTAGAGCCTCAGTTTCTCCTTCTGTACAATGGTGATGATAATAACTGCACCTCACAGGACTGTTTTGAGAAAAGTACTTTGCAGACATTTTAAGTCTTATATCTTAAGACTTATGATTAAGTCACTCCCCCTTTAGGGACTTCAGCTGAATACAATGCTAGGAGGATGTAAGATCCTTCTGTCTATGAATCTGTAATCTGAACTACAAGTCAGTTAGGCCTGAGCAAAAATCTCTAATAAAAAGAATTATAAAACTCTTGCCTGGCTCATCAAGGGAAACTAAAGAACCTTCTCTCCAGGGGCAAGGCTTCAAGGTAGCTGGAGAGATTAGAAAAATGCCTCAGTCGCTTTCAGTTCTGGGAGGCTGGTTTTATTCACTTCAATCTGCGCCAAATGCCCAGAAAGGCCCGAATGCAGCTGTTGCTCCTATAACACATTACCCTTCCTCCCCCTCTCCACTCCAATCTACTCAGACTATGGCTGATCTTTCCAAACACAATTTCAGGCAGATATTGATTTTCTCCAATCATCCATGTCCTCAGTGATAACCTTCTTGCAACTCAGGACCATCCCTGGAAATATGCTGCAGCCTGTACTCACCACAGATTACCTGCAACTTGAATTCTCTTGGAGTTTTGATATTCCAAGATTCATAAGGACAAAGGAGAACATTTATGCTGGAAATAAATGGGTTTCAGTGCTAGGGAACAGCTGGGAATCGTTGAAAGCACCACTCAGTTAACCAAGTACAAGCCAGCCTCCTCTCTTCCTTCTCTTTAATTCTGGGCCCAACTTATCATCAAACACCAGTGCCTGTTCCAGGAGGTGGGTTGAATATGTCATGAGGAGAAATACCTGATCCCTCACCAGATACCGGTGCCACACAGGTGCCCAGAAAATGTAAAATTGCCTAGAAGAAGGCCTAGAAACTCATTGGGTAGAGCCTCTGTGAGAGAATATGGATGAATACAGCAAAGTACAAGAAAGCATGGATGGACTAAAACATACATGGAAAGAAAGAGCACCCATGTGCATCATGCATGAAATCACAGATTCATGTACCAAAATTCTAATTTCATCATAGAATGACCAGCATGGTTTTAAGAAGTTAGCCAGTTTATTTCCAGGCCATTAGCAGATCTATTCCTAAACTAGTGACAGTCTGGTCCACCCTCTTCAAGTCCTCATCAGGGCGGAAGGACAAACTCCAGAGAAGGTATTCCTCTGCCATGGCACCTGGGACAGCACCACCTAACCAAGTGTCTGAGACCACTTCAGACCCTAGATGGAACCAGAAGAGAAATTCAAATTTGCAAGAGCTCCCCTTTTAAACTCAAGGGGGAAATAAATAATTCAGCAGTGAATCTGGTTTATTCTCAAATGATTCCTTGGTCAGTGTAAGAAGCAAAGACAGAGCAGCATCCTAGAATTAGAAATGTCAAGAGCTGGAAAGGGCAAGAGAGATCACTTGTCCAGTCTCTTCATTTTACAGATAAGGAAACCAAGACCCAGAGAAGCTCAACTTGCTCAGGGTCACACAGGATGTAAACAGCAGAGCCAGGATTCGGAGCTGGGTCTTTTGCTTCCAAATCCAATTCTTTTGCTACTTATGACACCTTACATAGCAAATCAGGGATGAAGTAAAACCCCAAAACTCCCCAGTGTCCTGAGTCCATGATCCAGTGAAGAGCCTGCCTTGGAAGAAGGCTTTTCAAGCATCTGTCTTCTCTCCCTAAGGCTGTGCAGCCGTTAGAGCCAACGGAAGTTAAACAGGGAGATGTTCCAAAATGTCAAGCTTTCAAAACTGGACCCGCCCAAAGATCCCGAGGATAGGATTGGCCTGCCATCCCGGAGCCTTGTGCAAAAATTGTTTCTGGATCTAGGTATCAGGGTCAGGTCCTTTCCTCCCAACCTGTCCTGCCCTGTCCAGCTCCTGGTCACCACCATGGGACAGGTTGTAACTGCACTCCTGAGTGTAGTTCCCTGCTTCCCTCTAATACACACATACAGGGCTAAGGGCCCAGCTTTTATAAACACAGGAGAAATACCCACTGTTGTCATGCCAACCCCATCCCGAAAAGGAAAGCCACTAGAGAACCTTTTCTGCCAACAGTTGTAGCAGGGACAGGCAGTTCTGGGATCACTCAACTCGGCTGATGTGACCCTTACCCCTCACACACCCCCATTCCCCACCTGCCAGAAGTTACTCAACTGGAGTCAAATGATGAACTTGAGCCTCCTCCAATGGTCTCAGCATCAGCCAAAGGCTTCACACAAGAGTGAGAGGTCCCTCCCTCCTCAGCGATTTCTCTGTCTTCCTTGCCTTTGCACTCTGCAGAAGCAGGCGTCCCTCACCCTCAGAACTGGGGTATCCCCAAAATAGCAAAATCCCCAAGAAGGTATTCCCTTTGCCAGTGTCATTCACCCCAGAGCTGTACAAAGCTGCAGATGCCAGTCGGAACTTGAAGAGAAATTCAAATTCTGAAGAGCTCCCTTTCTGAACTTAAGAGGGAGAGAAGTAATTCATTTTGCAGGCTAAACATGGAGGGTCCTACCAGAGCCCAAGGCTCAAGAGGCTAGGTCATGTTCCAACAAACCCCCATACTGAGATCTCCAACATTCCAAGCGGAAGCCCCCATTGGGCCCTCAAATCCCCATATTGGTGGTTTCCAATGAGATCCCAATACTCCATATTGGGGGCCTTCACTTTGGGGACCCCCCCCTCCAGTGGAACCCAGAACATGCCCACATTGAGGTCACCGACATTCCACCGGGGATTCTCAGGAACACTTTAACTTAACCCCACGTCAAGCATTCCCAGTCAGGCCCTTTGACCTCTCCCCTCCTGCCCCTCTCTCCCTCCAACCCCCAATACCTTGAGGTAGTCGTTCTCCGAACGCAGCTCCTCCAGCTCCCGCACGAAGCCGTCGGGCCCGCAGTCCAGCAGCTCCTCGGTGAGATCGGAGAAGGCCAGCGACGTGCTGAGGGGCAGGCGGCTGCTGCCCAGAGATGCTGCGGACTGCTCATCCGGGAGAGGCGAGGCGCCAGGGGAGGCGAGGCGGCACGGCTGAGGGCTGCGCGACGCCGGCTGCCCCTGGACGCGGCCCCCGGCCCCAGCTCCGGCTCCGGTCCCCGCCGGTCGCTCCCGCCCGCTGCCACTGCCACTGCCGCTGCCGCCGCCGGACTCGGTATCGCTGCTCAGAGCCAGCTCCAAGGACAGCAGCTTGTTCTCCTCGGACGTGCAGTCCGACACCTCGGAGCTGCTGTCCGTGAGGCTCAGGGCCGTCGGCGGCGGCGGCTGTGGCAGCAGCGGAGGCTGCGAGGCCCGTCCCGGGGGCTCGTCGCGGGGACGGCCCTTTGCCTTGGCCCCGGCTCGGCCCGGCGCGCCCTTTCCCGAGCCCCGAGCCCCGGGCTGCGGGCCGCTGCGGCCTTTCTTCTCGGGCCGAGGCTGGCCGGGCCCCGCCTTCCCGGACAGAGAGGCAGGAGAGCCCGGGTTGCTGCCGCTGCTCCGCCGGCTCTTGGCTAGCGACCAGCCGGGAACGTCCTTGGGTCTAGCAGGGGATGGGGCACGGTTGATCTTCTTCTTCTCCGGGAGTGCAGGGGAAGGGGGCGGCAAGGGGGGCGGCGGGGGCGGCGGCGGGGGCGGGGGCGGCGAGCCCCTACCGGGATCCGGCTCCGCTGCCTCCATCCTCCTTCGCCTCCTGCTCACCGAGCTGGGGCGCGGCGGCAGCTACCCTCTTTCATTCCCACCCCCTCCCCCCCCAAACCGGGGCAGCCCCCGAGGGCTGGAGCCGTTAGTCTACCTCCCCACCCGGAGGAGGACTCCCGCTGCTCTCCGGGATCGGGGCCCCAGCGACGCTCAGAGATCCTGGTTCTAGCTACGCTCTGAGATTGAGGCTCGCGCTGCGCCCTAGGGCGGCTCCGGCTCCAGCGCTCAGGCTGCAGTTCTAGGCGGATCTCCTGGCCACGCCGTGGTGGGACCTCTTCATCCTCCCCCCTTCTCCTTCTCCCTTTCCTATTCCTCTCCCTCCTTCTCCTCTCCGCCCCCCGCTCCTCCCCCGCCGCCGCGCAGCCCCGTCAAGTCTCTCCGCCCCGCCAGTTCGGTGACGCGCAGGGTCCGCGAACAAAAGGCGGAGGGGGGCAGACGCGGGTCCGGGGGACTAGGATGAATGTTCTAGGCAACAGCGACCCCTTCTCAGTCCAGGCTGCGATCGGCAACTCGCCTCTCGGAGTGGCATGGCTTGGCCTAGGATGGCCCGGTCTGACTCTGCCTCCTATGCCTATTTGGCACCGAGAGCCCTTGCCACTGGAGCTTTGGGGGTTGCTGTGGGTTGCGGAGCAAGAGGTGGAGGAAGAATGGTGTCCTCGATGTGTGTCTTGCGCCCTACAGCTGTGCTATAATCCTGCCAATACGTGGCATGGTCACTTCCCACTCTGCTCCTTCTCTCCCCCTTCCCGCCCCTCCCCCCCCCCCCACTGCCAATACCCAGTCTTGGGTCGGCCTTGGTCATGTACTTGGTCTCTGGTTCCCCTTCTAGAGATGCCTTTAGGAATTCGTCCGGCAGCGCTCCTCAGGAACAGCTATGACCACAGGACTACACCGGACTCAAGATGAAAAGACTTGGAGAAGCATGATTTTTTTTTTTTAAACCTGGAAGGCACATTAACGGTTTTCTAGTCCAACGCCCTCCTTTTATGGGTGGAAGAAATTCAGGCCCAGAGAAGGAAGTCGACTGGCCCAAGATGACACATAGGCAATAAGGGCTAGAGCCTGGAATGGAACCATCCTTCCATGGTACCACACTGAGGTCCCTCAGATATATTAGCATATCCTCTCTTTCCTCCTGCAAGAAGTTGGGAAGGGGAGGAAACTGAACAAAGGTGTAGGCAAATCAGCATAAAATCATAGTATATAAGGAGGGCGAAGGGTCCTTAAAAATCATTATCTTGTCCAAACTCTTCCTTTTAAACATATGGAAACCGAATGGGATTCAAAGGTTGAGTGACTTGAGAAGACCACACAGTTACTGATAGTATCAGAGCTAGGAGAGACTTCCTTAATAGTATTTTATTTTTTCCAATTACACGTAAAGATAGTTTTCAATACTTTTTTTTTTTTGCAGGACAATGAGGGTTAAGTGACTTGCCCAGGGTCACACAGCTAGTAAGTGTCAAATGTCTGAGGCCGGATTTGAACTCAGGTCCTCCTGAATCCAGGGCCGGTGCTTTATCCACTGCGCTACCTAGGTGCTCCCAATACTCATTTTTTAAAAAAGATTTTGAGTCCCAAGTTTTTCTCCCTCCCTCCCTTGACTCCCTCCTCCCCAAGAAGGCAAGCAATCTAAATAGGTTACATATGTACAATCATGTTAAATGTATTTCCCCATTAGTAATGTTGTGAAAGAAGAATCAGAACAAAAGGGGAAAACCATAGTAGGCCTCCACCAGTCTTGGACAACCATGGATCAGCGCCTTGAAGAGCCACAGGCCACAGTGTGGCTGTGCAATCCGATGAGGGAGCCTCAGCTCCTGAGTGATTTATAACTGGTAACTACCGCATCCCCTGTTGCATCTACCCCATGAGAAGTAGCTGGAGTGTCCTCTCCAGGGCACTGGCCTGGGCAGATCAATTGGAAAACAAGCTGTTACCCATGCAGCAGGTTTTCCCTCTCCGCTACATTGATGGATCCAAAGGAGAGGCAGAGCCAATACAGTTTGGCACCAGTGCTGCTGCAGGAGTTGCCAGAGGGATGTGATGTCCAACATCCAACTGCCTAAGGGACTTGACTCCTGATTTTTCCTTGGGGTTAACTCCTGAAGCCTTTTCCATATATGAGTATAGCCGCAAGGCAGTGGAGGTTTAAAATCAGGGTTTCCTTCCCCTAGGCTGGTTGTCTGCCAAGGCTAATGAGCCCCACCTGCCCGAAGCAACTGGTTTTAAGGGAAAACCATAACAAGAAAGAAAAAAAAACACACCATTAAGTGGAAATAGTATGCTTCTATCTTCTTTCAAACTCCAGTTTGTTGTTGTTGTTTCTGGATGTGGAGAGCATTTCCATCATAAGTCTTTTGGAACTGTCTTGGATCCTTGTATTGCTAAAAAGAGCTAAGTATCACGGTTGATCATTGCATAATGTTGCTGTTACTTTGTACAATGTTCTCTTGGTTCTGCTCACTTGGCTTAGAATCAGTTCATGAAAGTCTTTCCAGGTTTTTCTGAAATCTATCTGTTCGTCATTTCTGACAGCACAATAATATTCCATTACTTTCATATACCACAACTTGTTCAGCCATTCCCCAATTGATGGGCATCCCCTCAATTTCCAATTCTTTGCCACCACAAAAATAGCTGCTATAAATATTTTCTTATTTTCTTTTTTTCTTTCCTTCCTTCCTTTCTTTCTTGCAGGGCAATGAGGGTTAAGTGACTTGCCCAGGGTCACACAGTTGCTATATTTTTGTGCATGTGGATCTTTTCCCTTTTTTATGATCTTATTGGAATACAGAACTAATAATAGTATTGCTGAGCCAAGGGTATGCACAGTTTTATAGCCCTTTGGGTATAGTTCCAAATTGCTCTCCAGAATGGTTGGATCAGTTCACAACTCCACCAACGATGCATTAGTGTTCCAATTTTCCCACAACTTCTCCAACATTTATCGTTTTCCTTTTTTGTCATATTAGCTAATCTGAAAGGTGTGAGGTAGTACCTCAGAGTTGTTTTCATTTGCATTTCTCTAATCAACAGTGATTTAGAACATTTTTTCATATGACCATAGGTAGCTTTAATTTCTTCACCTGAAAACTGCCTGTTCACATCCTTTGACCATTTCTTAATTGGAGAATGACTTGTATTCCTATAAACTTGATTCAATTCTCTATATATTTGAGAAATGAGACCTTTATAAGAAACATTGTCTATAAAAATTGTTTCCCAGCTTTCTGCTTTCCTTCTAATCTTGGTTGCATTGTTTTTGGGGGGTTGTATAAAAAATTAGGGGTGACTTCTTTTTCATTCTGTTCCCTTTCAGTTGGTCTCCATAACTTTGAAGAAAATGATTAAGAATGTCCACTCAGCTCTCATCAAAACATTCTTAGAGAAAAGCTTGTAGATTCATGTGTTTTGCTTATCAGGTTTCTTTTCCTTCCTTACACAGATTACTTCAAGTAACTCAGACCTGGGGGAAACTACATTCTTTAACCATCTTTTAATGGGTCATTTATAGTGTAAATCTCTCTAGTCAAACTCATCTTTCCTTGTTAATTTTATCCACACTCTAGTTTTATTATGTTTTCTATTGTTCTCTAAAAAGTTATTTGTGTCTTGTCTTCCAATAATTGTCTAATCTCCTCTATGAATGAGACATACTCCTACTTATCTCCCTAGAAGCACAGTGCACAGGGTAGGACCCCAGATGGTACATAATACTTTCTGGCTTCCAGCTAGTTTTTCCTTTCTTCTATGCTCATTTTCTGAAATCTCTTCCTGGCACTTGTTCCTTCCTGCAAACTTGGGAGTTTGATGAAGGAGAGAAAGTTCAAGGATGAGAGCTAAAAGTCCTGTTTTATTTATTTTAAAATTTTTTTCTCCCATTAAACTTTATTTTCCCAAATTACATGTAAACACAAATTTTGACATCAAATTTTTTTAAACTTTATTTTCCAGATTCTCTTCTTCCCTCTCTCCCCACCCCAATAACTCAAGGAATTCAATATAAGGTAAACATGAGCAGTCATGCAAAACATTTCCACATTAGCCAGGTTGTGAAAGGAAACAGACAAAAACAAAACTTCAGATAAAGAAACTAACAAACAAACAAAAAATTATGCTTCAGGGGCAGCTAGGTGGCGCAGTGGATAGAGCACCGGCCCTGGATTCAGGAGTACCTGAGTTCAAATTCGGCCTCAGACATTTAACACTTACTAGCTGTGTGACCCTGGGCAAGTCACTTAACCCCAATTGCCTCACTAAAAAAACAAACAAACAAAAAAAAAAACCTATGCTTCAGTTTGTATTCAGACACTATCAGTTTTCTCTCTGCAGGTGGACTGCATTTTTCATAGGACCTTCAGAGTTGGAAGACCTGTTTTATTACCAACTTTATCACTGACTTGAAACGGAACCTTGAGGAGGACATTTCCCTTCCTTGAATCTCGATTTCTCCCTCCTGGAGAATGGGTTAGCTATGTGATCTAGGGCAAATCACTGAACCTCTCTTTGTCTCAGTTTCCTTAACTCTAAAATGAAGGTAATTATAGCACCTACCTCTCAAGAGTTGTGAGGATCAAATGAGTTAACATAAGTAAGGTGCTTTGCAAACTTTCAAGTGCTATATACATCTGATTATTATAATTAATCCATCAAACTCTCAATTAATCAACAAGCATTTATTAATTGTTGACTGTGTACCAGGCATTGGGTTAGGCACTGCAGATACAAAGTCAAAAATAAAATAATCTCTTTCCTCAAGGAGCTTATATTCTATCAGGAGAAACAAGTATGATTGTATGTATGTATGTAGATAAAGTATATATATATATATATATATATTTGCACAAAATAGATACATAATAAATACAAGGTCACTGGAGGGGAGTCTCTATCAGCTGGAAAGATCAGGAAAGGTCCCAAGTAGGAAGCTAAAGACAGAAAGAAAGGCTCCCTATATTACAAAATATTCATAGCAACATTTCTTTTGTAGTACCAAAAACAAACAAACAAAACAGGGAAAAATGAATGTCTATTGATTAGGGAATATATGGCTGAACAAATTATGATATATGAATTGCATAATAAGAACCAAATTTAAAGAATTCAGAGAAACATGGGAACATTTGTATAAATTCAATGTGGAGCTCAGCAGAACCAGGAGAAAACACCATAATAACATAATAGATAAGAAAACAGAAATGGAGCTAAATAAAAGTTGAGTACTGTAATTGTAATGGCCAATCTTAGTTCTGGAGGAGAGATGGGAACATGTATCTCACCCCTCCTGTAGGGGTGTGGGGATTGCTGGCATTCATTGCAGAGGTAGTCCCTACGTCAGTTAGCTTTGCCTAAGTGTTTTTCTTTGTTTCCTGGCCTTGCTGGGGTCTACCCTCCTTCATAGTCTCAGAGCTGGTCTTCCAGCTCTGGGGCCATGTTTTTCTGAGTGGTAAGAGCTCACTATACCTAGCCAGTCCCAGACTAAACACGCTACACTATACTCCAGTCATCTTCCTGCTGTCCAACTCGAGAATGTCCCATTCTTTCCACATCTTCCTCTGGGAATAGTAATTAACACTAACATTCCTGAAAAGAATGTCAATCACATGTCCAATAATTCCATTCCCTGTGACTTTCTAGACCATAAAACACTCCATCTAGGACCACTATTCCTTTATATATGTTGTCTTCTCTATTAAATATAAGCTCCTGGAGGGCAGAATTATCTTGCTTTTGGGGTTCATATTCCCAGCACTTAGTGCAGTATGTGGCACATAGTAAGCACTTAATAAATGCTTTTTTCATTCATTCATTCATTCATTCATTCATCCATCCATTCATCCATCCATCCATCCATCCATTCACTAAAGGGCTAAGGAAGAAGGAAGTATATCTAGAAGTGACTTAGATTTTTTAAAGGTAATATTAAATTAAACTTTAAAAAATTAATGATGGGGGGCAGCTAGGTGGCACAGTGGATTCACTGGCCCTAGATTCAGGAGCACCTGAGTTCAAATTCAGCCTCAGACACTTGACACTATCTGTGTGACCCTGGGCAAGTCACTTAACTCCAATTGCCTCACCAAAAAAAAAAATTAATGA
Source organism: Dromiciops gliroides (assembly GCF_019393635.1). Taxonomy (NCBI): domain Eukaryota; kingdom Metazoa; phylum Chordata; class Mammalia; order Microbiotheria; family Microbiotheriidae; genus Dromiciops; species Dromiciops gliroides. Next base: position 362,349,827 of record NC_057862.1, read on the forward strand.
TGGGGTTAGGGTTGGTCTTTTCTATTACTATCTCTTTCAGTTCCCATCCTTTGTGGGAAGGGGGGTATGCAGCAATCTCAGGAATCCTAGCTTCCATTCAGACAAGGCTGAGAAATCAGCACAGTTAACTGGCACATCAGGGGAAGATAATGCCTCCGGAAAGCTGAGAATGTTGTAGGCAGGAACAAAGACAGTTTGACTCCCAGTGTTTAGTCAACTCCTGTATTCCTGTCAAGTTCTGCTTCCTCCAGGAGTATCATACACCCTCCTCCTCACTACTTCACTTCTCTCCCCAGCACATATGCGTTCCCAATTCTGAGGGAGGTTGGAACTCAAATCAATTCAACAAAAATTTATGATATGCTTACCATGTACAGAGTCCTGTGCTAGGTGTTGGGAAATGCAAAGATCAATGAATGAACAAGCATTTATTAAGGCTTATTATGTTCAGAGAATTCAGCTCTGTGCTGGTAATGGGGGAAAAAAAGCAAAAATAGTCTCCCATCACTAGGAGCTTATATTCCAATGGGGGACATAAGATGTATGTACATAAGTATATTTAAGATACATGCAGAGTAGATGGAAGGTAACCTAAGAGAGAAAGCCATGATGGAGGCTGGAAATAGCCTTTTGCAGAAAGTGACTTTTGAACTCCATCTTGAAGGAAGCTGTGAGGATTCTTAGAAGCAGCAGTGAGGAAGATGGACATCCCAAGCCCAGGTACAAGCCAACACAAAAGCAAGAAGATGGAAGAAGGAGCATCGTGTGTGTGTGTGTGTGTGTGTGTGTGTGTGTGTGTGTGTGTGTGTGTGTGTGTGTGTGTGTGTAGAGCAACAAGTAGGCCAATATGGCTGGACCACAGAATGTATGGAGTCTGGAAAGAAAGAAGGAAGGGGCCAGATTATGAAGAGCTTTAATGATTGACAACACATGGTACCTGCTGTCATGAAGCTTACAGAACTGGAGCAAGTCACAACTCCTTTTTGAGTCTTTGTTTGGGGGTGGGGGGAGTGCTTTTCAAACCACAAAGAGTTACATAGATAGAAATTATTATTGTTATTATTAAGGGAGATGACTCATACCCAAATAAGATAAGGTATGAGGTAGAGTGGTTTAGTAGAAAGATCACTGGGTTTTAAGTAGGAGGATCTGGGTTTAAATCCCAGCTTTGCCTCTAACTTCCTGTGTGATGTTGGACAAGTTACCTCCTCTCTTTGGGCTTCCATTTTCTCACCTGCAAAATGAGGGAATTGGAGTAGATGGTAAAGTTGGAAAACCTGATCTTTTTTTTTTTTTGTGAGGCAATGCGGGTTAAGTGACTTGCCTAGGGTCACACAGCTAGTGAGTGTTAAGTGTCTGAGGCCGGATTTGAACTCAGGTCCTCCTGGCTTCAGGTCAGGTGCTCTATCCACTGTGCCACCTAGCTGCCGGGAAAACCTGATCTTAACAATCAACATATTAGAGAGGTATGAAGTGCTTTTCAAGATCTGCTGAAGGAAAGTTTGTGTCCATTTGGGTAGGCTCATGAAAGGCTTGATGGAAGAGATAATATTTGAACTAGGTCTTGTGTCTGTAAGGATTTGCACTGGGTTTGGGGAGATTCCATTAGACTATAAATGCCTTGAGGGCAGGGACTATCTTATTTTCTTTTTCTTAAACAGTGCTTAGTACAGTGTCTGGTTCCAAATAGACATTTTTGTTGCTGTTGTTCAGGCTTTGTAAAGATACTCTAGTGGTTTGCCATTTCCTTTTCCAGCTCAGGTAAATAGGGTGAAGTGACTTGCACACACACGATGCTCCTTCTTCCACCTTCTTGCTTTTGTGTTGGCTTGTACCTGGGCTTGGGATGTTCATCTTCCTCACTGCTGCTTCTAAGAATCCCCACAGCTTTCTTCAAGATGGAGTTCAAAAGTCACTTTCTGCAGGAGGCTATTTCCATGGCTTTCTCTCTTAGGTTACCTTCCATCTACTCTGCATGTATCTTAAATATACTTATGTACATACATCTCATGTCCCCCATTGGAATATAAGCTCCTAGTGATGGGAGACAATTTTTGCTTTTTTTATCCCCATTGCCAGCACGGAGCTGAATTCTCTGAACATAATAATAACTCAGGGAGATGAGTCTTTCTTATTCTTGACCCAGTGCTCTATTCACTGCACCATTTAGCTGCCCTGCCCACAGGTGTTTAATAAATGTTTAATGACTGACAAGCATTTCTTCAGTTTAAAGAAATAAACTCTTTGTTTTCTTCAAAGCATTGTGCTGGCTGGCTGACCTGACTCATTTTACCTGACTTTCTTGCTCTGTGAATTAAAGTGTCCTTCACAGACAAGGGGCTACTTGGGTCAAAGGTTTGGAGATACTGTGCTTACCAGAAAGGGTGTGGAAGAAAAAACCAAAAGAATGAGAATACTCACTTTGATCAAAAACAACCCCAGGGCAGCTCCAGCAGATGGCAGCAGCAGCTTAGGGGAGAAATAGTGAATAGTAGCATCTGAGACAGGGGTAGGTAAGGAGAGAGAGAGAGCGAGCATGAGTAAGAGTGAATGAGACATGGATAGGCAGAGCTAATATAGTAAAAATGACAATACTGCCTAAATTAATTTACTTATTCAGTGCCATACCAATCAGGCTACCTAAAAATTATTTTATACAGCTAGAAAAAATAATAACAAAATTCATCTGGAAAAACAAAAAATCAAGAATATCCAGGGAAATAATGAAAAAAAATTCACAGGAAGGTGGGTTAGCGGTACCAAACCTGGAGCTTTACTATAAAGCGGCAGTCATCAAAACTATCTGGTACTGGCTAAAAAATAGAGTGGTAGATCAATGGAATAGGCTAGGCTCAGGAAATGCAGTAGTAAATGACACTAGTAATGTAGTGTTTGATAAACCCAAAGACTCCAGCTTCTGGGATAGGAACTCAGTATTTGACAAAAACTGCTGGGAAAACTGGAAGATAGTATGGCAGAAATTAGGCTTAGACCAACATCTTACACCTTATACTAAAATAAGGTCAAAATGGATACATGATTTAGACATAAGAGGTGATACCATAGGTAAATTAGGAGAGAAAGGAATAGTGTACCTATCAGATCTTTGGAAAGGAGAACAGTTTTTGACCAAACATGAGATAGAGTATATTATAAAATGCAAAGTGGATGATTTTGATTATATTAAATTAAAAAATTTTTGTACAAACAGAAGCAATGCATCCAAAATTGGAAGGGAGGCAGAAAGCTGGGAAACAATTTTTGAGGCCAGTGCTTCTGATAAAGGCCTCATCTCTAAAATATATAGGGAATTAAATCAAATTTATAAGAATCCAAGTCATTCCCCAATTGAGAAATGGTCAAAGGATATGAACAGGCAGTTTTCTGATGAAGAAACCAAAGCTATCTATTCCCATATGAAAAAATGCTCTAAATCTCTAATGATTAGAGAGATGCAAATTAAAACAACTCTGAAGTACCACCTGACACCTATCAGATTGGCTAAAATGACAAAAAAGGAAGATAATAAATGTTGGAGAGGCTGTGGGAAAATTGGAACACTAATGCATTGTTGGTGGAGCTGTGAGATGATCCAACCATTCTGGAGAGCAATTTGGAATTATGCCCAAAGGGCAATAAAGCTGTGCATACCCTTTGACCCAGCAATCCCACTTTTAGGTCTTTTGCCCAAAGAAATCATGGAAGGGGGAAAGGGACCCACATGTACAAAAATATTTATAACTGCTCTTTACGTGGTAGCAAGGAATTGGAAGTTGAGGGGGTGCCCATCAATTGGGGAATGGCTGGACAAGTTGTGGTATATGAATACAATGGAATACTATTGTGCTGTAAGAAATGATGAGCAGGAAGAGTTCAGAGAAACCTGGAGGGTCTTACGTGAGCTGATGATGAGTGAGATGAGCAGAACCAGAAGAACATTGTACACAGTATCATCAACATTGAGTGTTGACCTACTGTGATGGACTATATTCTTCTCACCAATGCAATGGTACAAAAGAGTTCCAGGGAACTCATGATAGAAGAGGATCTCCAAATCCAAGAAAAAAAAAGAAAGAAAGAACTGTGGAGTATAGATGCTGATTGAACCATATTATTTCTTTTGTTTTGGGTGCTGTTGTTTTTTTTTTTCTATTTTGAGGTTTTGCATCACTGCTCTGATTCTTTTTCTTGTAACAGGATTAATGCAGAAATAGGATTAATGTTATTATGTGTATATATATGTGTGTGTATATATATATATATATGTATATGTATAGAGATATATAGATATAACCTATATCAGATTACCTGCTGTCTAGGGGAGGGGGGAGGGAGGGGAGGGAGGGAGAAAAATCTGAAATTGTAAAGCATGTATAAACAAAAGTTGAGAACTATCTTTACATGTAACGGAAAAAATAAAATATCTCATAAAAAAAAAAAAGAGTGAATGAGACAGGGAGACCAAGAGCCAGAGAAGAGAGAGACACACAGAGAAAAATAGTACTGAGCTACAGAGGTGACATCTATGACATGAAACAGCCGTGAGGCATAAACAATTACTACTGCCAGTGGTCTTGAGGAGAGCTAACATGGAAATTTGGGGGAGAACACATCTCTTTGTGCAGCAAGACTCATCTTCCTGAGATCAAATCTGGCCTCACTTATTAGCTGTGTGACCCTGGGAAGTCACTAACAACAACAACAAAATTAATGGTAGAGTATTAAGATCCTTCTATAATGTGGTAATATTATTGGAATTTGGCAGACCAATTGGGATGAGCCACACCCGGCCTGCCCTGAGTGATGTGTGCAGCTATTGTCAGCAGGAGAAACCACTCTCCACAGGCAGTTTTGAAGGACCTTCCCTTTTGAAGGAGGAAGAGTAAACGCTTGGTGAGGGGAGCTCAGTCTCTTCCAGAGTGACTTTTTTTTCTGGTGGTACAAGCAGCAGGAGCAGACGAGTCCTGCGGGCCCTGGCTGCAAAGCTGGTATTTCTTTTTTTTCCCCCACAAACTAATCAGGTTTTATTAATGGGAATGAAATAAACAGCAAAGGTAAAATTAATAAAATCAAAGACAAGGGAATAGGGAAAAAGAAATATGGATAATCCCCCTAACTCTAACCTAAGTGTATACAATCCCCAAACTCGCTTCCAGTTCAGCTAATTCAAAAGAGCAAGGCTTGTATGTTAACTCACCACCTGGGGTCTGTAGCTTCAATGGAAAACCAGCTTTGCAGCCAGGGCCCGCAGGACTCGTCTGCTCCTGCTGTTCGCACCACCAGAAAAAAAAAGTCACTCTGGAAGAGACTGAGCTCCCCTCACCAAGCGTTTACTCTTCCTCCTCCAAAAGGGAAGGTCCTTCAAAACTGCCTGTGGAGAGTGGTTTCTCCTGCTGACAGCAGCTGTACATATCACTCAGGGCAGGCCAGGTGTGGCTCATCCGAACTGGTCTGCCAAATTCCAATAATCTTACCACAATAATAACTGTGATTTTTCTCCTTTCCAACCTCATGTTTTACTCTGACCTCACCTGTGATTAAGAAATCTGTGATTAAGATCATAAGATTCATGGAAATTGAGGGAATGTCCATCAATTGGGGAATGGCTGGACAAGTTGTGATAAATGAATGTAATGGAATATTATTGTGCTGTAAGAAATGATGAGCAGGCAGATTTCAGAAAAACCTGGAAAGACTTACATGAACTGATGCTGAGTGAAGTAAACAGAACCAAGAGAACATTGTACACAGTAACAGCAACATTGGGTAACAATGAACTATGATAGATTTAGCTCTTCTCAGCAATACAATGATCAAAGACAATTCTAAAAAACTCATGATCACCCTGGGCAAGTCACTTAACCCCCATTGCCCTGCACCCCCCCAAAAAAAATTCATGATGAAAAATGCTATCCACACCCAGAGAAAGAACTATGGAGTCTGAATGCAGATCAAAGCATATTATTTTCACCTTTTTTTTGTTCATTTTTCATTTTTTTTCTTGTTGTTTTCCCCTTTTGTTCTGATTCTTCTTTCACAACATGATTAATGTGGAAATTTGTTTAACGTGATTGTACATGTATAACCTATGTCAGATTGCTTACTGTCTTAGGGAAGGGGAGGGAGAAAAATTTACAACTCAAAATCTTATAAGAATGATTGTTGAAAAAAAAAAGAGCATGAGATTCAGAGACAGGTCTTTAGAAATCACCTAATCTAAACCACTTCATTTTGCAAATGAGGAGATTGAGATCCAGAAGGTTGAAGTCATTTGCCCATGATGTAATAATGAGATAATTTAAGTAGGGTGGTTTGCAAAAATTAAAGCAATATACAAATTGTTATTGTTATTATCATATAATACTTTGAAGTTTACAAAGTATGTCATACCTCACAGCAGCCCTATGAAATAAATATCACAAATATATCACCATTTCCCATATAAGATACTAAAACTCAAAGAAATTGTGACTTTTAAAGTTTTTATTCAATTAACAAGCATTTGTTTTCTCTTCTTCCCACCTCTCCCCGCCCAAATTTTAAAAAAAAAGATAAACAAAGCCTTTATATTAAATATATCTAGCAAAACAAATTCCTATTTTGGCCATGCCCAAAAACGTATTTCTCATTCTGCATCATGAGTTCATCATGTGAGGAACTCTGTCAGAAACTAGGAAGCATGTTTCATCATCAGTCTTATGGAATGATCAGACTTAAATATTAGTTGTGGGTTTTTTTGGTTTTTTTTTAGTGAGGCAATTGGGGTTAAGTGACTTGCCCAAGGTCACACAGCTAGTAAGTGTTAAGTGACTGAGGCTGGATTTGAACTCCGGTACTCCTGACTCCAGGGCTGGTGCTCTATCTACTGCACGACCTAGCTGCCCCTGTTTTTCTTTTTAATGTTGTTATTGTATAAATTTCTATCCAGGTTCTGCTTACGTCACTCTGTAGTACTTCATACAAGTTTTCCCAAGCTTCTCTGAATCAGTCCCTTTCATCTTTTCTTATAATGCAATAATATTCTATTGCTTTCATATACCATAATTTGTTCAGACATTCTACAATTGATTAGCCAGCCCTTTAGTTTCCAGTTCTTTGACCCTACAAAAAAAAAAAGTTGCCATTTTCTTGCAGGTTCCTTTTCTTCTTTCTTTGAGGTTTTTTGGGTATAGGCTCACTAGCAGTAATATAACTGGACCAGAAAGTATTAGTGATTTAGAACATTTTTTTAAAAATATGGCTGTTAATAGCTTCAATTTCTTTCTCTGAAGACCCCCTATTCACAGTTTTCAAAGGAAGACATCGAAGCTATCAATATTCACATGAAAAAATTCTCAGTTATTAGAAAAATGTAAATTAAAAACTCTGATGTACCACCTCACACCCATCAGATTAGCTATAATGACAGAAAAGGAATATGACAAATGTGGGAAAATAGGCCCACTAATACACTGTTGGCTGTGCTATGAATTAGTCTAACAAATCTGGAAAGCAATTTGGAACTAAGCCCGAAAAGCTATTAAACTGTACATAGCTTTTGACCCAGCAATACTGATACTACTAGATCTATACTCCAAAGAGATCAAAGAATGAGGAAAAGGACTGATATCTGCAAAAATATTTATAGCAGCTCTTTTTGTGGTGGCAAAGAATTAGAAACTGAGGGGATACCCTCCAATTGGGGAAGGCTGAACAAGTTATGGTACAAGAATGTAATGGAACACTATTCTGCTATAAGAAATGATGGGGGCAGCTAGGTGGCGCAGTGGATAGAGCACTGGCCCTGGAGTCAGGAGTACCTGAGTTCAAATCCGGCCTCAGACACTTAACACTTACTAGCTGTGTGACCCTGGGCAAGTCACTTAACCCCAATTGCCTCACTAAAAAAACAAAACAAAACAAAAAAACAAGAAATGATGAAGAGGATGGTTTTAGAAAAACCTGGGAAGACTCATATGAACTGATAAAAAGTGAAGTGAGCATAACCAAGAAAACATTGTACATAGTAACACCAACATTGTAATGATGATCAACTGTGAAAGACTTAGCTATTCTAGTCAGTACAATGATCCAAGACAATTCCAAAGGATTCACAAAGAAAATTGCTATCTACACTCAGCTAGAAAACTGATGAACTCTGAGTGTAGATTGAAGCATATTTTTTTCAATTTATTTTTCTTGCTTTTCTTTTTTTGCAATGTAGCTAATATGCAATATGTTTTTCAGGACTTCAAATATATAATTGATAACATATTGCTTCCCTTCTTAATGGGTGGGGAAGGGACTAGAAGGAGGTAGAGAACTGGGACTTCAAAATTTTAAAAAGCGAATGTTAAAATAAATTATAATTATTTAAGTAAAATAAAAATTAAAATAAAAAATAGATGCCCATTTTGTTTCTAATGTTTTGCTACCATATAGAGTGCCATTATGAAAAATTTGTTTGTATATGTGTATGTTGTTGTTGCTGTTGTTTGTCTTTCATTCCTGAAGAGGACCATGACAGTTGGGTGGTGTCATGACTTGCAGTGAATTGGATTTAAGTGAGGGAGGGCTGTTCAAGGTCATCAATCTCACTTTCTCCTCTAGAGCCATCTGAGTCCAGTGGTTAGATATATATCAGGATGACTAGAGATGGCCCTGGATGTTTTTTAAGGCAATTGGGGTTAAGTGACTTGCCCAGGGTCACACAGCTAGTAAGTGTCTAAGATGAGAATTGAACTCAAGTCCTCCCAACTTCAGGGCCAGTGCTCTATCCACTGTGCCATATAGCTGCCCTTGTATCTGTATTTTTGTATAATGTGTATGTGTACAAATTATTAGGGAATTCTGCAAGGCAGAGGTCTTGGGATCTTCTGAAGAATGATTCCTACACCTCAGTCCATTTGACTGGAGGCTAGATGATAAAATATTTAATTAACATCTACTTATGGGAAGTTGCCACAAGGAGAGCAATGTGCCCCAGGTAAAAGAACCTATCAGATGAGGCTGCTCAGCCACTTTCTTTATTGAGGAAGTTGAATAATAGGGACTGGAAATCAGATGAGTTGGGTCTCAGGAGTTACAAAGATCAGGTTTGTTCTAGTGGGACAATGCATTTCTCTGAAGTTAGTCTTATGAAAATATCCTGGTGGGGTCAGGAAATCTCTAAGATAGTGGAGGCCTCCTTTAAGATAGAAATCAGTAAGACTCATTCATCCTTCCTTTGATAGGTCTCTATTCATACAAACCTGTAGCCTTGTTTATTTGACCTTAAAGAGGATGCTTTTTCTGGGGAGATGTTTCCCCCAACTCACAGTCTACCTCCTCCACTACACACACACACACATACACACATATATATGTGTGAAAAATAAATATCTCTATATATTTCTATCATTGATCTCCTCTGAGTATATGCTTAGTGGTTGGATTGCTGGTTCAAAGAGTAGGAATAGTTTAGTGTTATTTCTTAGATGAGTACAAATTGTTTTCCAGAATTGTTGGACCAATTCACAATTCTATCAATAGTATATATGTGTTTCTATTTTCCTCCCTTTAGCATTGACTGACAGATATGAAGTGAAGTCTTTGAGTTGTTTTAATTTTCAGTCTATTATAAATGATTTGGAATATTTCCCCCCATGTTACTATCGATTATTTATATTTCTTCATCTGAAAACTGTTCATATATTTTGACTACTTATCTACTAGGGAATGGCTCCTGTTCTTATACACCATGTCCCAAAAGTCTTAGTGCAATTTAAAGCTTAACAGCTTAATAGTTTTAAGCTATTAAGTATTATAATACTATTGATAGTATTATGTACTATTAATAGCCTTAAACTATTAAACTTAATAGATAAAAACTCCATGAAGACTTTTGGGACATCCTGTATATTTATGCCAATTTCCTACATAGCTTAGATGCTGGACTTTTATCAGAGATATTTAATGTAATTTCCTCCCTAATTCATAGTTTCCCTTCTTATTCTCGCTGCATCGATTTTTCTTTTCTTTTTTTCTTCTTTTTTCCCTCTTTTTTTCTGGTAGCTGCATTGATTTTAAAAAGGCTTTCAGTTTTCTGTCATTTCAATTATCTACTTAGTCTTTTTTGATTACTTCTATTCCTTGTTTTGTTAAGAATTCTTCTTCTAGGGGCAGCTAGGTGGTGCAGTGGATAGAGCACTGACCCTGGAACACTTACTAGCTGTGTGACCCTAGTCAAGTCACTTAACCCCAATTGCCTAAAAAAAAAAAAAAAAGAATTCTTCTTCTATGGCACAGTGGATAAAGCACCAGCCCTGGATTCAGGAGAACCTGAGTTCAAATCCAGCCTCAGACACTTGACACTTACTGGTCGTGTGACCCTGGGCAAGTCACTTAACCCTCATTGCCTCGCCAAAAGAAAAAAAAAGAATTTTTCTTTTAACTAGAGTTTTGAAAGAAGCTTCCTTTCAATGCCTGTCATATATTGGGTGTTTAATAAATGCTTGTTGGTTGTTTAATTTTTCCCTAATTTGTTATGATGTGACTGTATTTAGGGCACATTTGGAGTTTTATTCTGGTATATGGGGTAAGATTCCATTTTTAAAGTAATCTCTTCAAAATTGTTCTCTAGTTTTCCCACACAATTTTTGTGGTGTACAGTCTTTTCCCCAGTGATCTGCGTTCTGTGGTTTATCAAACATTGGGCAAATGGGTTCAGTTGCTTGTGGATCTTGTACATCTAGTTTGTTCCAAGAAGCTACTTTTGAGCCAGTAGCAAATTGTTTTGATAATTACTAACCATTGACATTTACGTGGTACTAGAGTTTTGCCAAAGGCTTTACACCCATTAGCACTTGATCCTCATAACCCTGGAAAGAAATGGAGGGGTACCACATGTATTATTTTCCCCATTTTACAGAAGGGAAAACTTAAAGATAAATGAATGGACTTGCCTATGGCCAAATAGCTAGTAAAGATCAGAGACAGGTTTGGAACCCAGGTGTTCCTCACATTCTATTCACTATGTCATGCTGCTCCCCCTTTTTTCCCCACTACACATGGATGTGCTGGAGCCAGCTGAACTAGCCCATAGGAGCCAATGATTAAATATTCAGTGCAAACATGTATACTTTGGAAATCAGCAAATGCTACAAATCAAGGCTTGGTTTATTGTCCTGCTGATTATCTAAACTCTAGATTTAAGAAAGTAACAGAGAAAATGTTAATGCAGATGAAACCTAAAAGTATGCCCTTTGTACATTATTTTTTCAGAGCCAGTTGTTAAATATTTACTAGCACACTCCTGCCACTACAAGAACTGTGATCTAACATTTCTATAGCCTGGGAGTTGGAAGGTCATATATCATATGAGTTAGTGGCAGAGGTGGGGCTAGAACCCAGGTCATAATTTCTGGTCCACTCTACACTATGGAGCTCTGTGTTTAGGACTCTTCCAAAATCTCCTGGAGTCTTGGACCTACAGTCTTTCCAGCTAAGGTCAATGCTAACCAACTAGATCGACTTGTGAGCTCCAGAGAAAAGCAACTCCTTTTTACAAAGCAGCTTACACGGCTTTGTAGGCTAGTTGACTTGAACTGTAAGTGCTTAGAACCACAGGGCATCAGAGCTGAAAGGGAATTTAAACATCATCTAGACAGTCCTCTAAATTTGCAGAAGAAACTGAGGTCCAGAGAGAAGTAATGTCTAATGCCATCCAGGCTACTTTGTTTTTTAAATAAAATTTAATTGATGACAAGTCACCAGCTTTTCCCACTGTATCACCCCTATTACAATTTCCCATTGTATCACCCCATTTCTTATAGAAGAAAAAAATCAGTAAAATGAAAGAACATACCCCTGGAGTTTGATGTTACATGCAGGGTTCTTACCCATGGTCTCCTACCTCTGCAGGAAGCAGGATGAGGTATCTTCTCATATTTCCCCATTGGGGCCAGACTTAGTCATGTTTATGTTAAAATATTCAGTTTTCATTGTTTGTTATTATTCCTTCCGTTGTTGTGTTCATTGTGTTCTTGGTTCTGCTTCCTTCACTTTGTATCGATTCCTATAAGTCTTCCCATGCTTCTCTGCATTTATCATATTTGCTTCTCATAACCCTGTAATACTCCCATACATTCACGTACAACAGTTAGTTTAGTCATTCTGAAGTGGATAATTTTTTTGCTACCACAACAAGTGTTGCTGAAAATATTCTGGTTCATATGGGGCCTTCTTTTTGTCATGGTCACACAGAGGGTCATGAAGCAAAATTTTTGCTGTAGCATCTTTGAAGGTATCTGGTCAAGCAGTCAATAAACATTCATTAAGAATTTATTACTGGGGTGGCTAGGTGGCGCAGTGGATAGAGCACTGGCCCTGGAGTCAGGAGTACCTGAGTTCAAATCCGGCCTCAGACACTTAACACTTACTAGCTGTGTGACCCCGGGCAAGTCACTTAACCCCAATTGCCTCACTAAAAAAACAAAACAAAAAAAGAATTTATTACATCCCAAGCACTGTGCTAAGTGCTATAGATACAAAGCAAGACAAAAACAGTCCTGTCTCAAGGAACTTGCATTCTAATAGGGAACATAACATGTAAATACAAGTCATATCTGAGAATCTTCATGACCCCATTTGGGGTTTTCTTGACAAAGATACTGGAGTGGTTTGCCATTTCCTTCTCCAGCTCATTTTATAGGTGAAGAAACTGAGGCAAAAAGGGTTAAGTGACTTGCCCAGGATCACACAGCTACCAAGTATCTGAGGTCATATTAGAACTCAGCAAGATGATTCTTCCTGACTCCAGGCCCTATCCTCTATCCACTGTGCCACCTAGCTACAAGATAGGTGTAGAGGAGCAGCTAGGTGGTGCAGTATATAAAGCACTGGCCCTGGATTCAGGAGGACCTGAGTTCAAATCCAGCCTCAGACACTTGACACTTACTAGCTGTGGGACCCTGGACAAGTCACTTAACCCTCATTGCCCTGCCCCCCCCCCAAATATATGTATAGAGTAGCTGGGGAAGGAGGAGGGAAGTCTGAGAAAGGCATCCCACAGAAGATGGTGTTAGAGCCAAATTTTGAAGGAAGCCAGGGATTACATACGAGGCAGAGGCAAGGAGAGAGAACAGTCTAGTGTTGCTTAAATTATTCTTTTCCTTTGCACACTCCTGAAAACATGTGGGAGTTAGCGGCAAATCCAGGACTGCACCCCAAGATCTGATTACTAGTCCAAAGTCCTTTTTGCTGAACCCCGATCCCTCAGAAGGATGGCAGAGAGAATGTCAGAGCTGGAAGGGAGCCCAGAGGCTGTTTAATTCAAGCCCTTCCTCTTCTATAGCACTGGAACCAATGCCCAGATAAAGGAAGAGATCATGAAAGGTTACGCAGAAAGTGAGAGGCTGAACCCGGAGACTTCTGACATCCTGTCCACGCCACTTTACATTCCACGTGAAGAGCCGAGACCCACTGACTCAACAACTTCAAGAAGTTTATAGAAGATGTTCTCTATAAATGTCAATTAATGAGGGGCAGCTAGGTGGCACAGTGGATAAAGCACTGGCCTTGGATTCAGGAGGACCTAAGTTCAAATCCAGCCTCAGACACTTGACACTTACTAGCTGTGTGACCCTGGGCAAGTCACTTAACCCTCATTGCCTCTCCCCCTAAAAAAAGTCAATTAATGGGACAGCATGAGGGGGTGGGAGGTGGAGGAAGGAAGAAGAGTGTAGGGGTAGGCATGTGATCCATGGGCTGTTTACAGACCAAACACCCATTGCAACAGCCATGTTATAACTAGTAACACAGCCTGTCACCCGACTGCTGTTCCCATAATAAAGAGTCTGCTAGGATCCCAGGCTTCCTAAGAGGGCACCCGGCCCTCCCTCCATTCCTATTTTCTCTCTGGACTTACTGGCTCCCTGGTCACTCACTGGGCAGAGGATGAAGGGCTTCTGCTCCTTTCCCTCTGCCCCCCACCCTTCCAAGGACCTGCTGGAGCAGGTCTTCTGGTTCCCTTTGCTCCTGGCACCTGGGGAAGAAAGTTTATTGGTCCTTCGTCCCCTGGATCTGCCAGCCCAGCACTACTAGGCCCCTCCTGGTTTGCTGTGTATGCACTTGGATTCCCGTGGAGCACTGGGGCAGAAGTCCTGTGAGGCTTAGCATGCCTTGGAATTGACTCACCCCTCCCTGGGGGAATAAAGGAGCTGCTTAGTTAATCATAACAATCCTTCCCTCATATCCATTCTGTCCTCCATGCTTTTCAAAGCATTTTCAGATCCCTTATCTCCTTTGATTCTCAGAACAACCTTCTAAGAGAGGGTCGGTCAGCCAACAAGCATTTTTTAAGCCCTTACTCTGTTGCAGGAATGGTGCTGAGTGCTGGGAATACAAATATGGGCAAAAAGGAAAGACAGGGCAGGGAACTGAGGCTTATTTTCCACTTCAGAGAGAGGATGTGATATTTCTGAGCACATGCAAGGTTAGAAGCATAGCCCAGGTCAGGGTTCTTTCCAACTCACCCTGTTGTTGGAAGCTCAAGGAAGGGAACTTCTCCTCTCCTCTTCTGACCCTGCTGAGGAAGCTGTCTGATCCCCCAATAGGGCCTCTTTGCTCTTGTTCTCACCTTGTGCCTATAGGGCAGCTAGGTGGCCCAGTGGATAGAGCACTGGCCCTGAAATCAAGGATGACCTGAGTTCAAATCTCACTTCAGACACCTACTAGCTATGTGACCATGGGCAAGTCACTTAACCCTAATTGCCTTAAACATCTGGGGCCACCTCCAGTTGTCCTGGACCCAGGTGGCTCTGGAGAAGAGAGTGAGGTTGGTGACCATGCACAGCCCTCTCTCACTTAAATCCAATTCAGCACAAGTCATGACATCACCCCTATGTCATGGTCTTCTCTGAGAATGAAGGACAAACAACAACCTTATGCTAATCCTCGAATTTCAGGCTCCCTCATAGTACCCTTTGACTCAAAGGTATGTAGTGTCAGTAACTCAAGGCAACTTGTAATAATGATATATGTGTATATTTTTTATATTGCTTTAAAGTTTGCCAAGCACTTTACATCCATCTAATTAATCCATTTTATATATGTTCAATCTGATTGCAACATCCCAACAACCATGTAAGGGAAGTATTATTTCTATCTCCATTTTGTTGATAAGAAAACTGAGGCACAGGGAGGGTGTGATTTGCCCAGAATCATGCTAATAAGTGTCTGAGTTTGGATTTGAACTTAGTTCTTCCTAATTCCAGGTCTAGCACTCAATTCTTTGTGTCACCAGATTCCTCAAGGAGGTGACCCTTTTCACGTGTGATAAATCAATATTTATGTAACTTTTTTTTAATGTTTATTTTTATTTTATTTTTGTTGTTGTTGTTGTTGTTGTTTTGCAGGGCAATGGGGGTTAAGTGACTTGCCCAGGGTCACACAGCTAGCAAGTGTCAAATGTCTGAGGCCGGATTTGAACTCAGGTACTCCTGAATCCAGGGCCAGTGCTTTATCCACTCCGCCACCTAGCCGCCCCCGTTTATGTAACATTTTAAGGTTTACAAAACAGGTTTCACACAACAACCCTGTGAGGTAGATATTGCAAGTTTTATTGTTTCCATTTTAGAGATAAGGAAACTAAGGCTCTTAAACATACTTACACAGTAGTAGGTGTCCAAACTAGGTTATGAATTTGTATCACCTCAAATTCCAGGTCCACTATACCAGGTTGCCTAGCACTTTATTAGTTTTTACTCTTATTTGTACTGATAACTTTTAAAAATCAATCTAATTTTCAAATATATCCTTCTCTTCTCCCTTACCTACCAAGCCATCCCTTACATAAACATTGTTTCATCCCCAGGTAGATCAGAACCTAGGGGATAAATGCCTGTAGGTGAAACATAAATTCCCCAGAGTTATCCTTCCCATCCTTTGGACTTGTTGAAGAAGAAAAAGGAGAGGAGGAGGAGGAGGAGGAGAGGGAAGAAGAGGGAGGGAAGAAGGAAGAAAAGGAAGGCTGAGGGGTGAAGGGGAGGAGGAGAAGAGAAAGGAAGAGACAGAGACAGACATAGAGACAGAGATAAGCAAGTGACAAAAGAAAGGAGAGAGGAAAGAGAGAAGAAAGAGAGGGAGAGGGAGGAAGAGGGAGGGAGAGGGGAGAGGGGAGAGAGACAGAGACAGAGACACAGAGAGGAAGCCTGGAGGAATAGTGACATGGAGGAATATTAGAAATGCCAGAGGGCAGCTAGGTGGCACAGTGGATAAAGCACCAGTCCTGGATTCAGGAGGACCTGAGTTCAAATCCCGGCTCAGACACTTGACACTTACTAGCTGTGTGACGCTGCGCAAGTCACTTAACCCTCATTGACCCGCCAAAAATAAATAAATAAAAATTTTTAAAAAGAGAAGAGAAGGGGGCAGCTAGATGGCTCAGTGGTTAAAGCACTGGCCCTGGATTCAGGAGTACCTGAGTTCAAATCCGGCCTCAGACACTTGACACTTAATAGCTGTGTGACCCTGGGCAAGTCACTTAACCCCCATTGCCTTAAAAAAAAAAAAAAGAGAATAGAAAAAAGCAGTTCAGAAAAACCAACCAATAAATAAGAGTGTCTGACAATCTATGTATTATTCAAAACCCATAGTACCTCACCTCTGCCAAGAGAGGAGGGAAGTATGTTTTCTTAACTATTCTCTAGGTCCAGGATGGTTATTATAATCACACAGTTTTTAGCTTATTAACAGGAATCAAGGCCTTCAGTCAAAGACAGCAAGGAATGCCTAAGGGTGGAATCTCAGGCCCCAGGTGGATTTTGCTTTCCTTAGGGAGAAAGAGGAACTGGAGCCTAGTAGAATATAAGTTATTAAAAAAAGAAAAAAGAAAATAAATTATTCTTGAGGACAGGGCCTGTTTCATTTCTATCTTTGTGTTCCCAGAGTCTAGTCCAGTTTCTGGCACATAACAATCTCTTGTTAATTGCTTATTGAATGGATGGATGGATGAGCTGCTCTGGACTCTCCTGGTTGCTCTTAGCTGGGGTAAGGGGGTGGGGTGGGGGTGGAATTGCATATTTGTGTGTGTTTATCCAGTTCAAGTTTATTGTGTAAGGTGATAACTGCCTGAGCCCTTCCAGCTGGGACCAGAAGCTGCAGCAGGGGCTGGGCCTTGAAAAGGGCAGGGTAAGACTCTAAGCTAATTCCTATAAGAGTCCTGGAAGAACAGCAGGCTCTAAGGGTACACAGTATATGAGCCAGAACCAAGGCAAGGGGAGGAAGCCTGGACCTTCGAGTGAGTGAGTGAGCCAGGCTAGGAAAGCAAGACTTCAACCTGCCAACCCTGGAGAAGAATTGGCCTAACAAAGAAAGCCTCTCCAGGTCCCAGACTTCTGGAGGCTGGAAGAAGAGGCTCAGAGGGCTCTGTGGGTGAGTGTCTCCCCTGCACAGTCATGCTCTAACCCCATGGGAACTTGGTCTCAAGTCTGCTGTTATCTAGAGGGAGAAAAGAAGGCTGGTTTGTGATGGGATCTCGGGGTCCCTTGACCCAGTTCCAGCTTCAGAATGTCTAGGGGTCTTTTGATTCTAAATCCTGTGAGCCTAGGATCCCCTTAGACTGGGGAGAGTCTTCCATTCCCTAGAGAACCATCAGCCCAACTTCACAGACAAGGTCACAGAAGGGCAAGGGAGGCGGAGTGGGGGTTAACCATCATCTGGATGTAAGCCATTATTATGATTAGTGATGATCATTTATGACATGATACATCATACTTAGAATACTATGTTTAATGTATTCTACATAATATCTCTATATAATACTATATGATTTATAATATATAATATGGAATAAACTATAACACTATATTATGTTAGTAATATAATATATCATAGAGATACTACTTTATTAATAATAGCTGGTGTTATTATTAAGAGCAATAATAATAAGGCATTGTGTCATGATGG
Source organism: Dromiciops gliroides (assembly GCF_019393635.1). Lineage (NCBI taxonomy): Eukaryota > Metazoa > Chordata > Mammalia > Microbiotheria > Microbiotheriidae > Dromiciops > Dromiciops gliroides. The sequence goes on from NC_057862.1 coordinate 362,367,752, forward strand.
ACAGAAACATAGCTCTGAAGACCAAGAAGACCTCCTTTCAAGTTCTGCCTCTGATGTATGGATGGGTTGTGTGACCTTGGGCAAGTCACCTAACTTCTTGGTGCTCTTATTATTGTTCAGTTGTTTCAGTCATGTCTGACTCTGTGATCCCATTTGGATTTTTCTTGGCAAAGATATTGGAATGGTTTGCCACTTCCTTTTCCAGCTCGTTGTACAGATGAGGAAACTGAGGCAAACAGGATTAAGTGACTTGCCCAGGGTCACACAGCTAGTAAGTGTCTGAGACTGGATTTGAACTCAGGTCTTCCTGACTCTAGGCCTGGTACTCTATCCACTGTGCCATGCTCTAGGCAGCTAGTTCTAAAGCTATAATTTATAGAGAAAGTATCAACTCACATACATGGTAAGAACCTTCTTATCCTGAAGTTCCCTATACTAGAAAAATTACAGTCCAACCCTATCCATAATGATCACAGTAGTAGTAGGAGGAGGAAGAGGAGGAGAAGGAGTAAAAAATGCTTTAACATATACTTACTTCAGGCAGTGTGACATAGAGTGCCAAGGAATATGTGTTAAGGTGTTCAGCATACATCTGGAAATGTGGGAAGTGAATGAATTCAGAGACAGTGTTAGGATTGAGTATATTGATTTGGGAGTTGTCTGTACTGAGGATAAGACAACACAAATCCAATTTCTGCCCTCTACAAAGGAAGGCCCTCCAATTGGAGGTTAGAGGAGGCTGAAAGAAGTGGTATCAGGCTTAAGTTAGTAGCATGGTGATGGGATGAGAAGTGATGAACTTATCTCAGGATAAGGGTTAACTTTTCCCAGGTAGAGAATGAGTTGGAAATTCAATTCCTGCCCTCTATAGAGGATGGATTTAGGAAGAGTTTGGTACTCTACCCTCCAGCCCTCCAATTAGCTGAAAAGCAAGGGGATAGGAGGCAAGGGGACACACTGGAAGTGTCTGGAAAATAAGGAGCAAATCTGGGAGAGGAGTGGAGCAATGCTGGCTGACCAGGGCAGTTCCTTAAAATGGAAGTCCCTGAAAGAGCTCACCTATTGGAGGAAGAGTAAGCAAGAACATAGGGATCTTCCAGGGTGAAAGGGCTGCTGGGAACAAGGTGAAGTCCCAAAAGTCAGGATCAGAACAGAGAAGTGTGATGGAAAAGTGGTAGTGGAGAACCAGAAGCAGAAAATATAGACTATTCTTTCTAGGCATTTAACAGGGAAAGGAAGGATGGGCATATGATGATAGCTAGAGGGGATGACATGGTCAAGGGAAGGCCTTTTTTGAAGACAGAGAAAACCTTGACGTGTTTGAAGGGGCCAATAGGTGCGGTGACAGTGAAGATGAAAGAGGAGGAGAGGGGGTGATTGGGAGAGAATTTAAGGGTTTTACAGGGAAAAAACCCAGGGCTAAAAGTCAGGAAGACTGAATTCTAGCTCCCACTTTGGTCTTAACTAGCTGTGAGTCTCTCCTTTTCTCTCAGTGTTTTTCCTTCAGTAAAATAAAGGGACCAGGGCAGCTAGGTGGTGCAGTGGATAAAGCACTGGCCTTGGATTCAGGGGGACCTTAGTTCAAATTTGACCTCAGACACTTGACATTTACTAGCTGTGTGACCCTGGGCAAGTCCCTTAACCCTCATTGCCCCGAAAAATACAAATAAACAAACAAACAAAAAATAAAGGGACCGTATCAGGTTACTGCTAACGTTCAGATGTCCTTGAAGATGCCACAGTGCCTAGGAAGACAGAGTCCTGTGGGCAAGCTTCCTGGGTGATGAGGCCTGAAGCCTGTGCCCAACCCTACCAAGATAGCAGGAGTGGGGCAGGAGTGGCCAATAGCAGGGTGAGGCTGGGAAAGTTGCAAAGGGCAGCTCTGCAAAGCTGAGGATGGCATTCACCAACCAGGTGCTCTCTTTCCTTTCTCTCTTAGTTCCTCTCTGCCCCTCCCCAAGGCTCCTCATGACACAACCCCAGCCAGCCTGGCCCCGGGCAGCAGGATGAGAGGGCTCCGATGGCGGTACACCCAGCTGGTAGGTCATGCTTCCCCTCTCCCTGATTTTCCCCCAACCCCTCTTGAGCTTTAAAGCATCAGCTGGGTGTGGAGTTGATGAGTGGTTGAACTGGGACTTGCGGTGGTTTAGCAGGGCACTTGAGTCTATTCTATTTCTTCTCATAATGCCCAGGCTCTCCTGGCTCTCACTAACTCCTCAGCTCTCAGTATCCCTGCCTCAACCTTGCTTGGCAAACAGCCAAATAGCTTTCCTGTCCCTTTAACCCTGCCATTGTCCAGTATGGGTCCATAGAGATTGGAGTGGGTGAGGTGAGACCTGTTGGTATGATGACCCCTGTCCCTTTCAGGAGGGCAGGGGGTGGATCAAAGCATTGGATTATACCTAGGAAGTGGCCGTCCCTTGTTAGGACAGAATCAGTCTATGAGATGGTATTCTTGCTGAAGAATTTTACTGTGCCCAGCCCCTGCCCCGGGCTGACACTGCCGGTTAGGTACCTGGTAGCCCACTGTGGTTTGATCCTGGCTTGGGGGAAGGGGAAGAAAGTGCCACCTGTTGTCAAGGGCCAGGCAAAGCACGAGGAGCCTGAGAGGATCTGGGAAGGCTTCAGGACAGGGATCAGGCTGGTAGGAGAAGCCCTGATTGATCCTTACTCCCAAACTTTGCCTGAGCAGTGCCCAGAACTCATCATCTGGTTCAATGGTTCTCAGTTTGTTTTAGAGTCCTGGGCTTCTACAGATGTCTGGTGAAACCTATTGCTGCCTTCTCAGAATAATATATTTAAATCCATTAAAAATGCATAGGATAGGGGCAGCTAGGTGGCGCAGTGGATAGAGCACTGGCCCTGGATTCAGGAGTACCTGAGTTCATATCTAGCCTCAGACACTTGACACGTACTAGCTGTGTGACCCTGGGCAAGTCACTTAACCCTAATTGCCTCACCAAAAAAACCAAACAAGCAAAAAAACAAACAAACAAAAAAATGCATAGGATTACAAAGGAAACCAATTATATCAAAATATCATTATCGAAATATTTTTGAAAAACCCCATTTGTGATATAGTAGTCTCATAAGCTTCTCTATTAATAATGGAGAATAATAAAAAAAATAGCTAACATTTATAAAGAGTTTTAAGATCTGCAAAGAGTTTTGTAAACCTTTGTAAGTTTTCCGTAAATGTTATCTCATTTGAGGTAGGTGTTATTATCTCCATTTTACAGATGAGGAAATTGAGGCAAACAGAAGACAAGCGGCTTATCTAGGGTCACACAGCTTTTTAGTATCTGAGGTAGGATTTGAACTCAGATCTTTCCTACTCCAACTCTAGTTCTCTATTCACTGTATAATCTAGCTGCCTTAAATGACCAGGTAGTACATTTAAAATATAAGTAAATTAAAGGGCCTAATAAGTACAGTGATTTCAAAGTAGTGATGAGCATAATGATATTTCAAGATATCTACAACAATTTTAATGTGATATGAAAATACCTGTGATTTCTCTTTGTGACAAAGTCCTCGGTACTGTTAAGAATTCTGTGGTTTGTGTCCTATATTCACAATGGTAGAAAATGCTAAATTGTTAGTGAAAACAAAGATATCATTTCCTCCCCCATCCAAGTTCATGGCCTCCTTGAAATCTATCTGTGGACCCTAGGTGAAGAGCCCCTGATCTAGTCCAGCTTCCCCGTTTGACAAATGAGGAAACTGAGACGAGGGGAGGGAAAAAGAAATAAGAAGTGGCCAAGCCTGGATTTGAAGCCAATTCTCTGATCCAAATCTAGGTCTCCTTGTCTCACACTATGATGCATGATCTTACATATGTACACCTGTGTATACATACACACACACACAAAACCAAAGTTCTAAGGCCTTTGTTCTTGAGCACCTGGATAGGACAGTGGGTAGGAGGAAGGGCAGGGAACCTGGATGTTCTGGCACCTGCTTCCCCCCACCCCTAAAGCTATAACCTGACCCCTCCTCCAGGACAGAACAGACTCCAAAGGACCAGGAGCAGAGACTCCTAGCCTTCCAGAGGTCTGTGAGGATGCCAGGCTCAGCTGGGCCCTGCTCCATGGGAAATGTTCCCATTTTCATCCCTAGGGCGCTAGGAAAATGTATGTCCTGGGGACTTAAGAGTTGCTTTGTCCCACCCAGAAGGATAAACTGGGTTGGAGGGAGGCTGCACTTGAGAAGAGAGCCCCTCCTGGATGTGCAGGGCGGGGGCCTCACACAACAGTCCCAAGGGCACCAGAACTGGGAAGCAATCAATAGTGGAGGCTGGAAAGGGGGATAAATGCTTGGGTAGAAATCCAGACAGAGGCAGTGTGCAGCATGGACTGGACTTCAGACCTATATGAGAAACCCAGCTTTGCCACAAATTTCCCATGTGTCTTTTTTTTGGGTGGGGCAATGAGGGTTAAGTGACTTGCCCAGGGTCACACAGCTAGTAAGTGTCAAGTGTTTGAGGCCGAATTTGAACTCAGGTCCTCCTGAATCCAGGGCCGGTGCTTTATCCACTGTGCCACCAGCTGCCCCCACGTGTCTTTAGGGAAATCTTCCCCTCTCTATAAAGTGAAGTTCCAATGAGACAGTCTCTAAAGTATCTCCCAGATTCTATGTTTCTATGACTTAATGTGTATCTCAGAGAGAAACAAGGGACTGCACACCTAAGAAAGCCACTTTCTCCACTGCTTGGGGCCTGCAGGCCAGGCCCAAGTCCAGTGCTCTCCCATCCATGCTGTCCGTATCTCCCACAGCCCAGCCAACCTGAAGACCCATTGCCAGGAGAGGCCGAGGATGAGGCTGTGACCCCAGCCATGCCAACTGCCCAGGGCCCAGGCACGGAAGAGGCTTGGGTGCCCACCCTGGGAGAAAGCAAAGTCCTTCAAGCAGAGGAATTCAGGCAGGTATGGCTGCTCCTGGGGTTTACAGACTTTGGAGATGAAGCTGAGAGGGCTCCTCTAGGCTTTCCTCCTGGAAGGTGTTGGTGAGGATAGCAACAGGGAGATCTGGGTTCTTGTCCTGGTTGTTATTTGACTTGCTGTGGGCAATAGTTATCTCCCTGCTGGGAAGCTGACCTTTCCTCATCTATGATATGGAGATCATACCCTGGCTCCACCTGCCTCACCAGTGGTTTAGAAGCCCAAAGGTATGCTCCCTCCATGCCTATGCCCTGAGGCTGAGAACTGACACCAGCGGCCAGGGTGGGTCTTCTCATCCATGCCTTGGTTACTGTTCATGGCCTGAGTCCTCCTGCTCTCCCAAGCACCCTTTCATGCTCCTCCTTCTGTCCCCAGCTCATCCCACACTTTCCCTGTCGGTTCACCGGCCACTCCTGGACCCTGGTTTACTGCACTGCAAGAGACGGTTTCAGCCTGAAGAGCCTGTATCGGAGGATGGAGGGCCAGAGTTCCCCCGTGCTACTGGCCCTCAGGGATAGAGATGGCCAGGTAAGCGGCCAGGCCTAATGGTGGGGGCTTTCTTCTGCAGGCCTGGTGCAAGGCAAAGGCGTGAGTGCCGAAGGAGGCCATGCTGGTGTCTCCTTGCCCTGCCCCGGGGAGGTTCTCTTCTCTGGAGACAGTCTCTTCAGAAGCGTACTCCCCTGCATTCCTCAGAGAGCAGAGGAATGAGGGGGCTCTACCCAGATGGCCCCTCACTGCAGGCCCAAGGCACAGGCTTTATGGCTGAAGGGTCCCATAGTGGGGCCATGTGGGAGCTGAATCACTCATTGGGAACCCCAAGGAAGCAATTCTCACCCCTGCACTTCCCTCCCCTCAACTACCACAACATCTAGATGTCTGAATTCTGGTCCTCAACAGTTTTTATGATCTGCTCTTCCCAGAGTATTTCTCTCTGTCTCTCTCTCTCTCTGTGTCTCTCTGTGTCTCTCTCCATCTCTCTGTATCTGTAAGTCTCTGTCTCTCTGTCTCTCTCTGTCTCTCTCTTTCTCTCTCTCTCCCCTCTCATCCCCTCCCCTTTCCTCTTCTCTGTCTCTTGCTCTCTGTCTCTCTCTTACTGTCTTTGTCTCTTTCTCTCTCTCCTCTCTCCCCTTCCCTCTGCTCCACTTCCCTCCCTTCTCCTCTCCTGTTCCTTTCTCTCTTCTCTTGTTCTCTCCTCTCCTCTCTCTCCCCTCTCATCCCCTTCCCTCTCCTGTTCTTTTGTCTCTATTACTCTGTCTCTTTCTCTCTCTCCTCTCTCCCCTTCCCTCTCCTCCCCTTCCCTCCCCTCTCCTCTCCTGTTCCTTTCTCTCTTCTCTTGTTCTCTTCTTTCCTCTCCTCTTCTCTGTCTCTATGTCTCTTTCTCCAGACCCCACCAGGGGTTATGGGGCAGCCAGATCTGGGGGAGGTGTCCTGTAATTAATCCTTCCCAGCAATATCAGCTTTGATTCCCAACCTTACTCAGAACCTAGAAATTGTTGTGTCTGGGGCAAGTACACAAATAGTACCTAGGGCAAGTGGCACAAACCATGTTCTCACTTTGGCACTTTTCCTATCAGGGGCCTTCTGAGACGCTGGGGGATTTGAGGTTGCTTCTGGGAAGGGGTTGAGAGGGAGAGCAGTTTGGAGAAGGGGAGAAGCTCACCCTGGCCTACCGCATAGGAGTTTCCTATTGTAACTAATTGTTCTCGCTAACCAGGTGCTGAGCTCGCTTCTTCTACGCCCCTATGAGACTGCAGTTTTTATCAGGGCCTTCAAATTCATCATCCTTGAGCAAAATCCAAGTTGTCCTAATCTTAGCTGTGGCCTTGTTTCTCCTAATCAGTCCATCAATCAGCACCTCTTGAGAACCTAATGTGTGCTTAGCTCTGGGCTCACTCAGCTTCCCTGTTAAGAGGGAGAGAAGGGGGCAGCTAGGTGGTACAGTGGATAAAGCACTGGCCCTGGATTCAAGAGGACCTGAGTTCAAATCCATCCACAGACACTTGACATGTACTAGCTGTGTGACCCTGGGCAAGTCACTTAACCCTCACTGCCCCACAGAATAAAAATAAATAAATTAAATAAATTAAAAAAAAAAAAAAAGAGGGAGAGCAGAGGAAACAACCCTAGTCCTTGGAAAGTTCACAGTCTGGGTGGGGAGGCAGAACTCGTCCACAGGAAACAATTAGAGAAAAAGATAGGACAGTGTGTTATTTAGGGCCAAATTGATTGTTTCAAACTCTAAATGTAAATGTTCAGTATAGGCTAGAGCAGTTGGTGAGGGCTCCTTAGAGGAGAAACTACCCATTCTGGGCCTTGAAGGATGAGTACAATTTTACTAGGAGGAAGGGGAAGAGAGAGGAAGGGCATTCCAGGCTGGAAATCCCAGTAGGCATAGGGATGTCTGCTTATGGGGTAACTGGCACTAGTTAGAGGTGCAGGACCGTCACTGAGAGCCAGGCTTGGGAGGTGGGTGGGTGGGTGGGGGTTTTATGAAGACAAGGGATGAGATGTTCCTTGGTGATACTTCTGGGAGCCTGAGAGCTTCCTAAGCATACTCCCTCCTGAGTGCCAGCTGCCAACCGTGCTCTTGCTTCCTGTTCCAGATATTTGGTGCCTTCTCCTCGACCGCCATCCGGGTCAGCAGCTGTTTTTATGGCACTGGAGAAACCTTCCTCTTCTCCTTCTCCCCAGAGCTGAAGGTGCGGTTCCCAGGCTGGAGCCAGGTCTGAATGAATCTCAGGGAGGCCTCTGGCAGCACACGGCTCTGTCCCCACTGGGCATAACTTTACCCAGCAGGGTGAAGAGCAGAGTGGGCACTAAGTGGCCCAGGGCCCATCTGGGCCACGAACCACCAGGGTCTATTGCTGGGGACAAGAAACAGGGCAGATACAGGCCTGAGTTTAAATCCTGTTTCAGACAACAACTCCACCACCCTGAGCAAGTTGCTTGACTTTTGTCTGTCTCAGTTTCTTCATCTGCAAAATGTGGATAATACTCCCTACCTCCTACAGTTGTTGTAAGGATAAAAAGATAATATTTTGGGGCGGCTAGGTGGCGCAGTGGATAGAGCACTGGCCCTGGAGTCAGGAGTACCTGAGTTCAAATCCAGCCTCAGACACTTAACACTTACTAGCTGTGTGACCCCGGGCAAGTCACTTAACCCCAATTGCCTCACTAAAAAAAAAAAAAAGATGATATTTGGCTTTGCACACCTTAAAATTATTGTTGTGAAAATAACCTTGCTAAGGTCTGATGATAGGCCACCTTTGCTTAAAAAACAAAACAAAACAAAAAAAGCAACCAAAAAAAATCCAAAACAAAAGAAAGCTTCAGTCGTTTCCCCTTACATCTAGGATGAAGTACAGTTTCCTTAGCTTGTTATTTAAGGCTTTTCACATTTTTGGCTCCCACATAACTTTCCAGCTTATTTCAAGCTACACCCTTTTGTGAACTCTATGTTATAGTAAAACTAGCTATTGTTTGTTATGTAGTAGTTTTTCAGATGTGTCTGACTCTTCTTGACCCTGTTTTTGGGTTTTCTTGGCAAAGATACTGGAGTGGTTTGCCATTTCCTTCTGCAGCTCACTTTACAGATAAGGAAACTGAGGCAAACAGGGTTAAATGACTTGCCCAGGATCACACAGCTAGTAAGTGTCTGAGGCTGGATTTGAACTCATGTCTTCCTCTCTCCAGGCCCAGCACTCTAGCCAGTGTGCCACCTTGCTGTTCTCTAAAGTTGATGCTCTATCCCCATCTTCCATGCATCCACACAAGCTACCCCCAGGCCTAGAGTGCCACTTTCCATCTCTGTTTCTCAGAATCTTTGACATGCCTCAAGGCTCAGTTCTGATTACATACATATGTTAAATTAATTGCTGAAGGTCTGGTACTGTGCTAGGTGCTGGGCACAGAAAGACAAAAGAAGGAAAAAAACCCGTCTGCCCTCAAGGAGTTTACATTCTCCTGGGAAGGATAGGACAAGTAAACTAATAATCATATATACAATCACCTGAAGGGAGCAAGAGCAGCAATAATTAGGAAGATCAGGGAGGTTTCCCACAGAAGGTGACACATGAACTGAGCTGCAAAGAAGACAGGAGGAAGTTCATTTTAGACATGGAACAAGTGCTGTGCAAAGGAGGCAGATGATGCAAAGGCAAGTTCAGGTAGCAGCCGGTGGGCCGGTTTGACTGGATTTGAGGATCTATGAGGTGGGAGTTGTGTGTAATAAGCCTGAAGGGATTTGAGTTTTATCCTAGCAGCAGGCAATAGCAATCTATGGAAGGTTCTAGAGCAAATGACTGACATGATGGGAAGTATACTTTAGGAAGATGATTTTGGGAGCTTAGGTACCACTTCACCTGCCATATCCTTGTTTCCCTACTTGGGTTGTTAGTGTTCTCTTACTCCTCAACTTTCTTTCTTTTCTTTTCTTTTTTGCAGGTAATGGGGGTTAAGTGACTTGCCCAGGGTCACACAGCTAGTAAGTGTCAAGTGTCTGAGGCCGTATTTGAACTCAGGTACTCCTGAATCCAGGGCTGGTGCTTTAACCACTGCACCATCTAGCTGCCCCAACTTTCTTTTAAAAAAATTTATTTGTTTTAAATATTTTATTTTTTCCAATGACATAAAAACAATTTTAATGTTTGTTTTAAAAAATTTTGAGGGGGCAGCTAGGTGGCACAGTGGATAGAGCACCGGCCCTGGACTCAGGAGGACCTGAGTTCAAATCCGGCCTCAGACACTTTACACTTACTAGCTGTGTGACCCTAGGCAAGTCACTTAACCCCAATTGCCTCACCAAAAAAAAAAAAAAAAAGAATTTAAAAAATTTTGAGTTCCAAATTCTCTCCCTCCATCCCCACTCCCCTCACGGAAAAGGCAAGCAATTTGATCTAGATTATGCATGAGCAAACATACAAAACATTTTCATATTAGCCACATAACAAAAGAAAACACAGAACCCCTCCACAAAAAAAAAAAGAGAGAAAAATAAAGTTAAAGAAAAGTTTGCTTTGATCTGCATTCAGACAGTATCAGTTCAGGGCAGCTAGGTGGCGCAGTGGATAGAGCACCTGCCCTGGAGTCAGGAGTACCTGGGTTCAAATCCAGCCTCAGACACTTAACACTTACTAGCTGTGTGACCCTGGGCAAGTCACTTAACCCCAATTGCCTCACTAAAAACAAAACAAAACAAACAAAAAAAAAACCAAACAAACAGTCAGTTCTTTCTCTAGAGGCACATAGTATGCTTCATCATGAGTCCTTTGGGGTTGTTTTGGATCATTGTATTGCTAAGAATAGCTGTCATCCATAGTTGATCATCATACAGTGTTGCTGTTACTGTATATAATGTTCTCCTGGTTCTGCTCACTTCACTTTGCATCAATTCATGTAAGTCTTTCCAAGTTTTTCCGAGAGCATCCTACTCATTATTTCTTATAGCCCAATTGTATTCCATCACAATCACATACCCTAAGTTGTTCAGCCATTCCCTAATTAATGGCCATTCCTTTAATTCCCAATTTGCCACCACTAAAAGAGCTGCTATAAGTACTTTTGTACATATGTACTTTCTCCCCCTTTTTTGTTCTCATTTCTGGGATACAGAAGTAGTAGTGGCATTGCTGGGTCAAAGGGTATGTGATTTTATAGCCCTTTGGGCATAGTTCCAAACTGCTCTCCAGAATGGTTGAATCTGTTTACAACTCTACCAACAGTGCTTTGGTGTTGCAGTTTACCCACATCCCCTCCAGCATTTGTCATTTTCCTTTTCTGTCCTATTAGCCAGTCTGATAGGTGTGGAGTGGTACCTATGAGTTGTTTTAATTTACATTTCTCTAATCAATAGTGATTTAGAATATTTTTTCATATGAGTATAGATAGCTGTTATTTCTTCATTTGAAAACTACCTGTTCATATCCCTTGACCATTTATCAATTGGGGAATGACTTGTGTTCTTATAAATTTGACTCAGTTCTCTATACATTGGAAAAATGAGGCCTTTATTGGAGAAACTTGCTGTAAACATTTTCCCACAGTTATGATTATTGTGTATTTCCCTCCATCCTATTTTTTCCTCTGTTTATCTTCTCTCTTCTTTCATCCTGTCCCTCTTCAAAAGTGTTTTGCTCACTCTACACTTACTAGCTGTGTGACCCTGGGCAAGTCACTTAACCCCCTTGGCCCCGCAAAAAAAAAAAAGTGTTTTGCTCCTGACTGCCACCTCCCCCAATCTACCCTCCCTTCCATCAGCATTCTGCCCCCTTGTATCTCCTTCCCCTTCTACTTCCCTGTATGGTATGATAGATTTCTATACCCTATATATGTATGTTATAGTGTGTATGCTATTCCCTCTTTGAGTCAATTTCAATGAGATTATGGTTCAAGGGTTGTCTGCCTCTACCACCCCCAACTTCTTGTCCACTGTAAAAGCTCTTTTGCATCTCCTTATTTGAGACAATTTACCCCATTCTACCTTTCCCTTCCTCTTCCTCCCAGTGGATCTGTCTTTCTCAGCTGTTTATTTTATTTTTAGATATTATCCCATCATAGTCATTCCTCTTTCTTACCCTTTAATTTTATTTTTTTTATATCATCCCATCATAGTCAACTTACACCTGTGCCCTCTGTCTATGTGTACTGCTTTTTTGTTTTTTGGGTGTTTTTTTTTTTTTTTTTTGCAGGGCAGTGGGGGTTAAGTGACTTGCCCAGGGTCCACAGCTAGTAACTGTCAAGTGTCTGAGGCCAGATTTGAACTCAGGTCCTCCGGAATCCAGGACTGGTGCTCTATCCACTGTGTCACCTGGCTGCCCCTATGTATACTGCTTTTAACTGCCCTAGTATTGAGAAAGTTCTTATGAGTTACAAGTATCATCTTCCCATGTAGGAATGTAAACAATTTAAAATTAATCTTATTGAATCTGTTATGATTTCTCTTTCTTGTTTACCTTTTCATGCTTTTCAGTTTTGTATTTGAAAGTGACATTTTCTATCCAGATCTTTTCATTAGGAATACTTGAAAGTCTTCCATTTCATCAAATATCCCATTCCCACTCCCCTCCCCCCCCCCCCCCCCCCCCCCCCCCCCCCCCCCCCCCCCCCCCCCCCCCCCCGCAAAGGATTATACTCAGTTTTTCTGGGTAGGTGAATCTTGGTTGTAATCCTAGTTCCTTTGCCCTTTGGAATAATACCATATTCCAAGCTCCTCCATCCTTTAATGTAGAAACTGCTAAATTCTGTGTTATTCTGACCGGCTCTACAATATTTGAATTGTTTCTTTCTGGCTGCTTGCAGTATTTTCTCCTTGACCTGGGAGCTCTGGAATTTGGCCATAATATTCCTGGGAGTTTTTATTGTGGGTGTCTTTCAGGAAGTGATCAGTGGATTCTTTCCACTTTTATTTTGCCCTCTGGTTCTAGGGCATCAGGGCGGTTTTCCTTGATAATGTCTTGAAATTGGATGTCTAGGCCCTTTTTTAAAAATTTATTTTTAATTTTTAATTTTTTAAATTTCTTTTTAACATATAAGGTATTTTATTTTTTCCATTACATGTAAAGATAGTTCTCAACTTTTGTTTATACAAGCTTTACAATTTCAGATTTTTCTCCCTCCCTCCCTCCCCCCTCCCCTAGACAGCAGGTAATCTGATATAGGTTATATCTATATATCTTTATACATATAGATATAGATATAGATATATACACACATATATATACACATAATAACATTAATCCTATTTCTGCATTAATTCTGTTACAAGAGAAAAAATCAGAGCAGTGATGCAAAACCTCAAAATAGAAAAAAAAAAACAACAGCACCAAAAACAAAAGAAATAGTACGGTTCAATAAGCATCTATACTCCACAGTTTTTTTTTTTTTTCTTGGATTTGGAGATCCTCTTCTATCATGAGTTCCCTGGAACTCTTCTGTACCATTGCATTGGTGAGAAGAATATAGTCCATCACAGTAGATCAACACTCAATGTTGATGATACTGTGTACAATGTTCTTCTGGTTCTGCTCATCTCACTCATCATCAGCTCACGTAAGACCCTCCAGGTTTCTCTGAACTCCTCCTGCTCATCATTTCTTACAGCACAATAGTTAGGCCCTTTTTTTGATCGTGGCTTTCAGGGAGTCCATTAATTCTTATATTATTTCTTCTCTATTTTCTAGGTCAATTATTTTCACAATGAGCTATTCCACATTGTCTTCTATTTTTTCATTCTTTTGATTTGGTTTGATTGTTTCTTGCTATCTTGTGGAGTCATTCATTAGCTTTCACTTGTCCAATTCTAATTCTTAAGGAATTATTTTCTTCAGTGAGCTTCTGTACCTCCTCTTCTATTTAGCTGATATTACCTTTTTTTTTTTTTTTTTTGCAGGGCAATGAGGGATAAGTGACTTGCCCAGGGTCACACAGCTAGTGTCAAGTGTCTGAGGCTGGATTTGAACTCAGGTCTTCCTGAATCCAGGGCCAGTGTTTTATCCACTGTGCTACCTAGCTGCCCTTGCCAATGTTACTTTTTAAGGAGTTCTCCTCTTCCATGAATTTTTGTGTATCTTTTTACATTTGGCCAATTTTGCTTTTTAAGGTGTTCTTTTTTTTTTCATCAGATTTTTTGTGCCTCTTTTACCATTTGGCCAATTCTGTGCTTTAAGGTATTATTTTCTTCAATATTTTTTGTGCCTACTTTACTGAGATGTTGATGCTTTATTTTAAATTATTTTCTTGCATCACACTCATTTCTCTCTCTCACTCTTTTTTTTTTTTTTGGTGAGGCAGTTGGGGTTAAGTGACTACACAGCTAGTAAGTGTTAAGTGTCTGAGGCCAGATTTGAACTCAGGTCCTCCTGAATCCAGGGCTGGTGCTCTATCTACTGCACTACCTAGCTGCCCCTACACTCATTTCTCTTACCAATTTTTTGTCTATCTTTCTCGTGTAATTTTCCTCTTTTTTTTTTTTTTTTGGTGAAGCAATGCAGGTTAAATGACTTGCCTGGGATCACACAGCTATTTAAGTATTAAGTGTCTGAGGCCAGATTTGAACTCAAGTACTCCTGGATCCAGGGCCGGTGCTTTATTCACTGTGCCACCTAGCTGCCCCCCTTTCATTTAATTTTTAAAAATCCTTTTGGAATGCTTCCTGGGATTCTTGTTTGTCCTGAGATCAATTCACATTTTTCATTAAGTCTTTGGATGTAGCTGTTTTGACTTTGTTATCTTCTTCAGAGTTTGTGTTTTGATCTTTCCTGTTGGCTTAATATGGTCAGGTTCTTTTTTGGTTTTGCTCATTTTCCTAGCCTATTTCCTGATTTTTAACTTTATGTTAAATAGAGTTCTACTCCTGGAGTGGAGAGGGCACTGTCTCAAACTTTAGTTTTTTATTGTTGCTGTTTTTAAAGCTAGTTCTGGGGGGGGGGTCTATAAATTTTCAGTTCTTTCAACATGGTATGATTTAAGGAGAGGCCACTGCTCTCCTGGAATGTTTTCTGGTCTGTGAGTGACCACAAGCACTCTTTTCTGTCCTGGAAGTGTGACCACAGTCCCCGTTCCTCTTTAACCACAGGCTTTAGTGTCCTCATGCTCCTCCTTACCCCAGGAGTGTAACCCAGTACTATGACCCAGATCTGAGTATGGGCAATGCAACAGAGGCTGACATCTAATGTTAGCAAAAGGTCCCCTGTAATCTCCTTCTGACTAGTTGTCCAGCCCCCTTTCAGTCTGTGGGCTGGGAGCTCTGGAAGATAGAGCTGCCAATTCAGTCATACCCAAGGCCTGTTGTTGGCTTTGTGATCCAGCCTGCACTGGTGAGGCCTGCTGGATTGTGCTCCACTCTCACCTGGGGATGACAGATCTTTACTGCTGACCTAAATTGTCTAGGGCTGCAAAATTGTTTCACCCCATTCTTTTGTTGGTTCAGCTGCTTCCAGGATTTGCTTTGAGGTTATTTCAAAATTGTTTGGAGGGGAATTTGAGACAGCTCATTGCCTTTACTCTACCATCTTGCCTCTTCCCCTTTATTACTCAACTTTTCTTAGAGTCTACCTGTACCTTATCCACTTCTCCCTTAAATGTATTTTCTGTCCTGAACCCAACTTCTGCTCACTTCCTTCTCTTAAAAATCTGGACTCAACTTCTGGATCCTTTGTCAATGTCATGGTTGTTGCCTTCTCCTCCTTCCTTTTCTTCTTCTAGTTCAGAGATTGTGACAGATCACCATTTTGCCATGTTAGCACTCCATCTCAGCTTTGGGTCATCTGGAAATTTGATAAGTGGGCCTTACACACCTCTATCTCCTTCATTCCTGGGAACCCTCCTGCTCTCTGACCCTCTCCCTACAATCATGTTGGCAACACAAGTACTTCTCATGCCCTATTTTATAAGACAGATTTTTGTTTTAAAGTCTTATTTCCTCCAGTAAACTGTGAGGGGAAGGGGCAGTGGCTTATCTGAACTTTCTAATCCTATGCATAAAAGCTGCTTTTATTGATCCTTGTTGTTGCTTCTCCTTTTTTTTTTTTTTTAAGTGAGGCAATTGGGGTTAAGTGATTTGCCCAGGGTCACACAGCTAGTTAAGTATTAAGTGTCTGAGGCCGAATTTGAACTCAGGTACTCCTGACTCCAGGGCCGGTGCTCTATCCACTGCGCCATCTAGCTGCCCCTGTTGCTTCTCCTTTTGAAAAATTGGACTCTGAGTCTATCTTCTTGATCTCTTTTAGCTCCTCTCCAATTCAATGAGACTTCCCAAAGAACTGCTTCTGAGATCTTTCTGCAAGTTCTTTTGGCACCCTTAGGTATTATTCAAAGATACAATTGGTTGCTAGGTGATATAGTGGTTAAAACACTGGATCTGCAATCAGGAAGGCCTCAGTTCAAATCTTGTCTTAGACATTTAGATCTTGAGAAAGAAACTTAACTCGTATCTATCTCAGTTTCTTTAACTGTAAAATATAGATAATAATAGCACCTTCCTCCCAGAGTTGTGAGGATCAAATGAGATAATATTTGCTTTTTGGTTTTTTTGGTTTTTTGGTTTTTTTTTGGCAGGGCAATGAGGGTTAAGTGCCTTGCCCAGGGTCACACAGCTAGTTAACTGTCAAGTATCTGAGGCCGGATTTGAACTTAGGTCCTCCTGAATCCAGGGCCAGTGCTTTATCAACTGTGCCACCTAGCTTCCCCATGAAATAATATTTGTAAAGCATTTAGTCCAGTGCCTGACACATAGTGGGCACTAATGCCTCTTTCTTCTTTCCTTTCTTCCTCCCTCCCTCCCTCCTTCTTTTCCTTCCCTTTTTCCTCTGAGCTGGGAAACTTGAGCTCACTTAAAGTAGTCAGGCCTTCCCTTACTACCTCTCACTTATCTGGGGCTCCAGTTCCATTTTAGTGATATTTATTTGTTCTGCTCAGTCCAGTTTGAAGACCCTTAATGGTGGAGAGAATCCTAGGCATAAGGTATGAGTAAAGTGGGCATTAGCAACTCTGCCTTCTCTATTATCTATTAGAATCCCCACATCCTCACCAAGCAGCAATCTATGCCTTCCTTATTCTGCTTTCTCTAAACTTAGTTCCCCCCTTCCCCCAAGCCTTATGCATATTCTTCTCGGGCCTTCCCCCCAATTTTTCCAATTAATTACAATTAATAATGCATCATAATAGTCTTTGTTGTTCAGTTGTGTCTGAGTCTTCATGACTACATTTGGGTTTTCTTGGCAAAGACTTCTCCAGCTCATTTTATAGATGAAGAAACTGAGGCAAACAGGATGAAGTGACTTGCCCAGGGTCACACAGGTAGAAAGTGTCTGAGCCTAGGTATGAAGTCAGGAAGATGAGTCTTCCTGACTCCAGGCCTGGCACTCATCCATTGTGCCACTTAGTTGCCCCTATAATAGTCTGGCCCTTAAAAAAACCAACACCTCTTGCACACTTTTGCCCTCCTTTAATTCTGGCAAAAATGTTACAAGATAGGAAGGACAGAGAGTGTTAGCCTCATTTTAAAGATGAGAAAACTGAGTCTCAGAGGAACAAAATCCCCCAGTTAGCAAATGACAGACATGGGATTTCAGCCCAGGTTCCATGATCCTCAGACTTTCCCCACCACACCCTACTCTCCTTTCTCCATGTGACTTTCTCTTAGCAGGGATTGGAGAAAAATTACCTGGAAGAGTTCTAAAGCCAGAGAAATTTTGGGCATGGGCAAAAGCTTTCCTTCCAACTCTGCCACCAAGTGTTCACCTGCGGTACTGCAAGCTGTTCAGGTCCATACCACTAAAAAGAGTTTTTCTTCTTGTTGCAGGTATTTAAGTGGACAGGAAATAATTCTTTCTTCGTGAAAGGAGACCTAGACTTGCTGGCAATGGGCAGTGGCAGGTATGCATTCCATAAGTCTTCCCAGTATTCAGGGGTGTCACATTCTCATTCTCTGCCACTTTTAAGGGACACAGGGGCTGAGACTACTGTCCCTCATTCTCAGAGCCTCTTTCCAGTTCAAATCTATAGATCCTTGTCACAGAGGATTGCTCAAAACTGGCAAAGACTTGGAGGTGAAACCATTCCTACAAGGGGCTAATAACAGAACAGTTTCATATGCCAAGTCTTTCCTCTTTCCCTGGTAGAACAAACATCAGTGCTGCATCATGGCAGGCATAAAGGCTGACCCTAGTGACTGTCTTCCTTAGGAAGAGGGTAACACTCACAAGAGACATAGGCAAGACCAACCTGACCTACAGACTCAATAGACAAGATGTAAAGCGTGACAGCAATCTCCTGCTCAAATAGCTCTCCTACCATCTCTTTATCACTGACACCTGAAGACTCAACCATTACAGGTTCATTCCATTGTGGAGTTAAGCATTGCCTTTTAAAATATTGCACATCAGAAATGGAGGTCTGAGTATAGGACACTACAGACAATGTCAGACTTTTTTTTTTTTGACATTTTGGTCGGATTTTTTGAACTGTTTTTCTCCCCTCTTTTATTCTTTCTTTTTTAAATAAGGGATGGATGGCTCTGGGAGGGAAAGGGAGGAAACATTTGGGAAACGTAGGTGATATAAAAACAAAATGTACTAATACAAATTTATTTTAAAAAATTGAACACTGCAAATGCCTTCTCCAGGGTAACTGTTTCATGAATCAGCTATGTCTGATGGATACCTGAGTTCTGGAGCGGCAGCTGGCTGGAAGAAACAGAGGAAGGGTACAAATAAGGAAGGTTTAGGGCCCTAAAAACAAAGTTTCAACCAGATCCAAGCTTTGGTGGGGGACGGCCCTAACTGACCATCTGAAGTCTTTAAGCCAAATGGGGTTTGGAGAACAGGAGAGCCAGAGGCATTCCTGATGCCCAGATTTCTTTTTGTATCTAGTGGCCAGTTTGGGCTGTGGTTGGATGGGGACCTGAACCATGGGGGCAGCCGCCCCTGTGCAACCTTCAACAATGAAGTTCTGGCTAGCCGAGAAGAATTCTTCATACAAGATCTGGAGGCCTGGCTGTTGAGCTGATGTGCCCAGACCGCCAAAGCCTGCTCTGACCTTTTCACTGGGGCCTTGCTTACTATGTCCCTCCCCAGGGTAACAGTAAAGCATAAGGGGGCAAGTTTAAGTTGCTGGCCAGTTTCTTGGTTAACTATATCAACTGCAGTCCCCCACCTATCAAAAGGCTTGTATATCTTGGGCAAGAATTTTGGGGATGGACACTATCTTAGAAATATCTTCTGACTGCAAATGATTTTGCTTTGAATAAACCTGGATCCCAGGCAGCTCTCTTCAGCACTTCCAGATAACCTGCCATCAAATGTGGTCCAAATCCTATAGGAAAAGAGGAAATAAATTCCTGATAAGAACTGCTACATACTGAGGGCTCAGGGAACTGAGAGGACCACCTTTTCCCTTTCCCATAACACTGCCCTATCCCTTAATTTTTTCCTAGGATATTTACTATGGGCAAAGTAAAACTGGCACGTATCATGGCTGGTGCCCCAAACCAGGCAATGCTCAAATGCAGGAGTCAACTCCAAGAAGGGGCTTAGGTGGGCAGAAGTCACACTTGGGTTCAATCATCCACCATATACTCCCTTGTCCAAATTCTTCTGGCTCAACAGGGCTGGTCCAGCATAGGGCTACAAACTACCCAATCCACATCAGGCTGAAACTGATGTCCTGAAGGAAACTGCTGGGGGAAGTACCCTACAGCATAACAGGGTCAAGAGGCAAGAGCATCACGAGTGTTTGCACATGGCTGGCCAAGTTATACTACCACAATGAGTCATCTGAAATCTCCTTTGCTCCTGAAGAGAAGTTGCTGGCCTTTGGGCACAGGAAACAAAGAGAATTTTCTTTCCTGGTCAGTACCTGCTTTCCCCTCCCCCATCATTAAAAGATTTCTCCCTTTCATGGCAGCTGCTTCCTCTGAAGTTGGGTTATGGAAATTGAGCAACACAGATGCAGCTAAATGCATCTTCACTCACAGGACATCTAGGTTGGTGAAAGGATTAAATATTGTGGTCAAGATAAAACATATTTCTCTCGCTCAATGATAGAACAAATCTCAGTTTAAGGCATGGGTCAAGTCTCCGATGAAGGATGACAAGTAGCATGAAAGAAGTTCCCAGAGAGCAGGATGTCTGGTTGTAGATACATTCACAAAACTTTATTGCAATATTTTTACACATCTGTCACAGTAATTGATTTTAAAAATGCAATGTTCTTAAGAAGAGAAACTTCTGTAATTTCAGTGGCTGAGATACCAAAATCTTTGTGCATAAACATCAAAGGTGTTTCCTAAGTAAAATCCAAATCTGATAGCCTAAGCAGGGAGGCAAACATCATAATATAGAGTACATCTGCCTCAAATGGACAGAAATGCAAACAGCAGGCTCTGATCTTTTGCCCCAACTTCCCCAATGTGTGCGTTACAATAATGCAGTAGTAGAATATAAATTCCAGAGTTAAGTATGATTCAATAATAGCATGTTGCAGAAATAAGACAATCTTTGCCATTACATTCTTGCCCTTGATTTTGGATACATAACCTTAATAAAAAGCACTTATACAGCACGGTAATTCTGAGCTCAATCTTTTTTTTTTTGGCCAACCTCGCCTCCCCATCCCATTTCTTCTTGTCACTGAAGTGTGACCTTGGACAAATCACTCAAGAAAATCAAGTGTTATGTAATATAACAAAGAGGACTGGAGAAAGGGTATCAGGGGCTGCATTTTCTTATTCAGTTGACCAAATCAACCTAATGTCTTCTATTTTGAGGGAAGATAATGTGTAGATAATTCTGAAGTTATATCCACTTTTTAAAAAAATTAAGGCAATTGGGGTTAAGTGACTTGCTCAGGGTCCCTCAGCTAGAAAGTGCCTGAGGCCATTTGCACTCAGGTGCCACCCAGCCATGCTTTTGAGAGGTGATCCTGTATTCACTTGGTGACTGTCTATCAAGTACTTCCAGTCTGACCCTCAAAGTGGGAGCCTGAACACTCACTGGACTAGGGAAAGAAGGCTGACAATCCACTTGAAGATATAGGCCAGTGGATGACATTGCACTGTGATCTCATCAATTTAACAAACACTTTTTAAAGTGCCTATTGTGTGTAAGGCCCCATGTTAGGTACTGGGGAAGATAGAAAGATAATGAGAAGTGCTCTCTGCTCCCAAGGATTTTATAATCTAGCAAGGGAGGCATATCAGACTACAGGACAACACAGAACATGACAGGTCTATAAGGTGCCACAAAAAAAACAGAAGAGGCAAAGATTGTTTCAGATGGGGGATCACGGAAGGTTTCATGAAGGAGGTACTGTTGAAGGACATGGAAGATTTTACCTCCCAAAGGACAGTCTGGAAAGGTCTGGGGACAACTGCTTCGAGGATGCAGCCTGCACTTCCCTTCTCCCCTGCCAGCAAGGCCTAGACCAGACAAAAGTGGACAAGGTAGGCTATACTGGCACGCACATATGCATGATGAAGGCTGAGCAGAAGCCCAGGGTTTTTTATCCATTCCCACTCTGGGCACCCTGGGAAAAAGGAGATTCTACACTGGCCTGTGCCTGAAAGCCACCAAGGAAGTCACAAGGGTGGCAGCGAAGGCTGATCCTTTCGCTTGAACAACGTCTTGATGCAGTCTATTTTGTTGAGGCAGCAGAAACTTATTCCCCCATCGGAGCAGTGCCTTGGGAAAGTGGCCTTTTATAGCAAGACCTTCTTAAAGTCTTGTTTATTCAGAAATAAGAGTGAACGAAATCTGTTGAGAGAGAGGGAAATCATTTAGCTGAAGTGGGAGCTGCTACAGAGAGGTAACATTGCCCTGTGTTAGGGCTCTGGGCTGGGTCAGGACACGGATGGACCAGGCAGGCTTTTACAAAGGCCACTTTATTGGTCCAAATCAGTCTGATTTGGAATAATGTGGTTTGAACCCTTGTGCTTTTTCCTTAGAAGCAATTTTTCTCTTAAGTACCAACTCCAGACATGCTTTCCCTCAGTTTTATAGGAGGCTAAGAGGGTGAGGTCTGATACCTTTTATCAAACTGTACACTTACCTGGGAGGACCACGCTGGGCCCGATGCCTCTAAAGGATTCTGCTGTTTTAACCAGGGATGGGTAGGACAGCTTCAGTTTCCCATCCCACAAAAATGTAGGCAACACACCACGTCTATGAAGTCTGTAAGTCTGTTTTTTGGGGGAGGGGGCAGGGTAATGGGGGTTAAGTGACTTGCCCAGGGTCACACAGCTAGTAAGTGTCAAGTATGAGAGGCCAGATTTGAACTCAGGTCCTCCTGAATCCAGGTCTGGTGCTTTATCCACTGTACCAACTAGCTGCCCTTCTCATATACATACATATATATGTGTGTGTGTGTGTGTGTATATACACATGTATATCCATGTATATATGTGTATGTATATATGTATATGTGTGTGCACACGCGTGCGTGTGTATATACACACACACACACACACACACACACGAGGCAATTGGGATTAAGTGACTTGCCTAGGGTCACACAGCTAGTAAGTGTTAAGTGTCTGAGGCCGAATTTGAACTCAGGTCCTCCTGACTCTAGGGCCAGCGCTCTATCCACTGTGCCACCTAGCTGCCCCCTCATATATTTTAAAAACAGTTTTCCTCCCACAGGACTTGAGTGTATAAAAAGAATGTGTGCCTTTTTGTTTAAAACATAAAGAATTAAGAGGTATGGATATCAAGCTGATTTTGATTTCGTAATAAAGCTTTACGCTTTTCCTGCAGTGTGCAGATTATATACCAACCTGATATAAAATGCTTCTTTTCCCTCATATAAAAATTGCTCTATTGTCAACTAAAAACCTAAAATTGCCACAGAATTTGTTACAAATGCTATGATTAAAATCTCCTTATTTCTAGCTCTCAGCTCCCCAAGGTAATTTGAGAGAAAAAGCTTGTGATTTCTTTACAGTCTGATCAGCTTCTGATTGAGAGACACACAGAATAGTTTGTTTGAAGAAGCCAAGAAATGGATGTGAGGTGTATTTAAGCCTTCTTGCAGCATTGAGACTTGGGCAGATCCCTTTGTTTTTTTTGTTTGTTTGTTTGTTTTTTGCGGGGCAGTGGGGGTTAAGTGACTTGCCCAAGGTCACACAGCTAGTAAGTGTCCGAGGCCAGATTTGAACTCAGGAACTCCTGAATCCAGGGCTGGTGCTTTATCCACTGCGCCACCTAGCCACCCCGGGCAGATCCCTTTGGAAGAAGCAGTTATGTGTGGACACAGTGAGTGGACATTCCCATCCTATTAGTTAATTCCTAAAAAGGCTGGCTCTGGCTTTGGAAACCTCTCTAATACGATCTGGACTTTGTTCTCCATACTCGAGATTCCAACTTGGTTTCCTAGGTGTTAGTTCTGGGGCCACAACATCACCATCCTATTTTTATAGAGAAGAAAAAAAACGACAAACAAGGAAAAGATAGTTATACCACTTGATCTTAAGAGCGAGGACGGGTACAATTTTATTAAACTCAGAAAATAGAATATGGAACTCAACTAACCCAGGCCCCTCCAATTTACAGGTTAGGAAATTAAGGATGAGCAGTGAAGCAGCTAGCCTACTTTGGCACCCCAGGGACACAGTAAGTTAGTGGCAGAGTTCCGCTGGGTACTTGGACCTTCAAATTCCTTCCTCTTAGTAGTCTACCTACCACAGCAGGCCCTCACGGTGTTCAACTCCCTAAATGATGTGTATTGTGGATGCACAATTCTCTGAGCTCAGCCCACTTCCAGCACTATGATGACAGCATGAGACCATGAAGCTTTATCCAAACCAAAACTATTCAAACATCATTGTTGGGCATTACAGACCCCACTAGCAGAGGGTGCCCTTGATATGGGATGATATTGCTAATCCACCAGCAAAGGTTCTCAACTGTATTTCTACTAAGTGGGAATGAGTCGCACTGAACCATTTACTCTTTCTTGTCTAGTCTCTGATATGATCATAAGCATATATTTGTGAGGAAGTTAGCTGGCTTAATGCTATGGTCTTTGGGTAGGGAACGATGTTTTTCCATTGAATGAACCACAGTGGAGAACCCTGGCCTTATTAAGATGGTGCTTAGTTCCAGACTGTTACGTGATGTGGACTTCAGTCTATTCTTAACAAGATGATCCCTCAAAACAAAACATTTCTGGATCTTCCAGGAAAAGTACAGGGAAAACAAGCCCCCCTACTTCCTTACTCAAAGAACAGCTCCAAGACTAGAAAAATTTACAGACATCCTGGTGGAAAGGAGGTTTCTTCTAGATGCCTTGAGATGTGAGTCCTTGCTTGTATCACATGAGAAAAGCAACCCTGGCATATTTTTTGACAACTAAACACAGCCATTCACCTTTTAAGCACCTCCACATCTATGGTGCATCATACCCTCCTGTGAGGAGATTCGGTTATTCCCTGATTCAGCATGTCCAAAACAGCCCTACTGTCTCCCACTCAAACCAACATGGCTCCGTTCTCTTTCCCCAACTTCCCTATTTTTTTTTTTGTGGGGCAATGGGGGTTAAGTGACTTGCCTGGGGTCACACAGCTAGTAAGTGTCAAGTATCTGAGGCCAGATTTGAACTCAGGTCCTCCTGAATGCAGGGCTGGTGCTTTATCCACTGTGCCACCTAGCTGCCCCGCCTATTTCTAATAATGGTATAAAAGTCACCTTGGTATGCAACCTTGTACTTCTTTGTTATACCTGGTCAGATACCAAGACCCATCGCATCTTTAAATGTGTATCCTTGCATCAGCAATCCTGGCATCATTACTCTAGTCTAGTCTTCACAATGTCAAGAATACTTTAATGACTTTCTTACTGGTCCCCAACTCCAATTCTTCCTTGGAGAAGACTTCACCACTCAGTTGGTTCTCACTGCTTACAAAACAAAGTCCAAACCTGTAGCTTGGCATTCAAAGTTCTCTAGAATTTGGCCCTTCAATACTTATTCAAATCTTAATTGCTATTACATTCCTTTCCTTCAACCAAATTGATTTTTATACAAATATATTACATTCAGCACAAACTTTAAGACACTGTCCATGTTGTTCCTTCAATATGCCTAAATCCTATGCATCTATCAAGACTTTGCTCAACCACCACTATTTTCTTTTGTTTTAACTTAAATTTTAAAAAAATTCTATTAATCATCACAGCACTCATAAACATTTGAAAAATAATAATATAGGGGGTAGATCCAAGATGGCGCAGTAAAGGCAGGGACTTGCCTGGGTTCTCCCAAATTCCCCTCCAAGCAACTTTAAAATAACTCCTTAAAATGAATTCTGAAGCAGCAGCACCAAAAGGACAGGGTGAAAAATGTTGGTGAAAAATTTTCTAACCCCAGACAACTTAGAAAATTGACAGGAAAGGTCTATCTCACTGGGTTGAAAGTGGAGCACATTCCAGTGCAAGCCACACCCCAACAAACCAGCAGCAAGCCTTGGGGATGACTGAATTGGCAGGGATTCCTGAATCAGCTGTGGCAGCTTTTGGAGCTCTCAGGGCACAGATGATAAGGAGACTGGACAACAGGCAGAAATTATAGTGAACCCTTTGCTGGCAATGGGTGCGGGTACTTGGTTGCATTGCCCACCCATGGTTCTAGGTCACAGTCCCAAGGAGAGGAGGAGTACTAACATACTAGAGTATGCTGCCACAAAGGAGTAGGAACCATGGTCAAAGTTCCAGAGCTGAGAAGACTGCTTGTGGTTGCTCACACACCACAGCACAGGTCAGGAAAGCAGTAACCAAAAATCTTCTTAAATCATACCACCTTGGAAGAAATGAAAACTTACAGACCCCCCTGCCCCCACATAACTACTAGCAGTATGAAAAACCTAAAGCTTGGCACAATGCCCCCTCCACTCTGGGAACAGAGCCCAACTTTCACAAAAAGTTAAAAGTCAAGAAATAGGCTAGGAAAATGAGCAAACAACAAAAAAAGAATCTGGCCATAGAAAATTACTATGGTGACAGTGAAGATCAAAATACTCAGAAGACAACAAAGTCAAAAGAATTATATTCAAAGTCTCAAAGAAAAATGTGAAGTGGTCAAAGGCCCAAAAATTCCTGGGAGGGCTCCAAAAGGATTTTAAAAACCAACTAGGAGAGTTAGAAGAAAAACTGGGAAAAGAAATTAGAGTGATACAAGAAAATCATGAAAAAAAGAGTAAACAGCTTGGTAAAAGAGGCACAAAAATACTGAAGACAGCAACACCTTAAAAAACAGAATAGGCCTAATGATAAAAGGTATTTAAAAATTCACTTAAGAGAAGAACTCCTTAAAAAGCAGAACTGGCCAATTGGAAAAGGAGGTATAAAAGCTCACTGAAGAAAACTTTTTTTTTTTGGCAGGGCAATGGGGGTTAAGTGACTTGCCCAGGGTCACACAGCTAGTAAGCGTCAAGTGTCTGAGGCTTGATTTGAACTCAGGTCCTTCTGAATCTAGGGCCAGTGCTTTATCCACTGTGCTACCTAGCTGCCCCCAACATTTTTTTAAAAAACAAAAACCAAAAAAAAATTAGAATTGGGCAAGTGGAAGCTAATGACTCCATGAAACATCAAGAAATAATCTAGGGGACAGCTAGGTAGTACTGTATACTCATATGAAAAAAATGTTCTAAATCACTATTGATTAGAGAAATGTAAATTAAAACAACTCATAGGTACTACCCCACACCTATCAGATTGGCTAATAGGACAGAAAAATGTTGGAGGGGATGTGGGTAAACTGCAACACCAAAGCACTGTTGGTAGAGTTGTAAACAGATTTGACCATTCTGGAGAGCAGTTTGGAACTATGCCCAAAGGGCATTGACCCAACAATGCCACTATTACTTCTGTATCCTAAAGAGATTAAAACAAAATGAAACACAAAAAAAAAAAAGAAAAAAGGGAAAAAAAGGAAAAGGATCTATATGTACAAAAATACTTATAGCACCTCTTTTAGTGGTGGCAAATAACTGGGAATTGAGGAAATGCTCATTAATTGGGGAATGGCTAAACAAGTTATAGTATATGATTGTGATGGAATACCATTATGCTATAAGAAATGATGAGTAAGATGCTCTCAGAAAAACCTAGAAAGACACATGAACTTATAAAAAGTGAAGTGAGCAAAACCAGGAAAAGAGTGTACACAGTAACAGCAACATTGTATGATGATCAACTGTGAATGACTTAGCTATTGTCAGAAATACAATGATCTAAGATAATCATGAAGGACTTCTGATGAAAAATACTATTCAACTCTAGAGAAGGAACTGATGGAGTCTGAATGTAGATCAAAGAAAACTTTAAAAAATTTTCTTTCTTTTTTTTTGGGGGGGGAAGGTCTGTATTTTCTTTTACAACATGACTAATACAAAAATATGTTTTACATGACTACACAGGTATAACCTATTTCAAACTGCGTGCCTTCTCAGTGAGGGGATAAGGGAGGGAAGGAGAGAGGAAGAGAATCTGGAACTCAAAATGTTAAGAAATAGAATGTTGGGGCAGCTAGGTGGCGCAGTGGATGGAACACCAGCCCTGAAGTCAGGAGTACCTGAGTTCAAATCTGGCCTCAGACACTTAACACTTACTAGCTGTGTGACCCTGGGCAAGTCACTTAACCCCAATTGCCTCACTTAAAAAAAATGAAGAAATAGAATGTTAAAATTTGTTTTTAACATGAAATTTTAAAAATATTTTAAAAAAGAAAAATAGTAATACATACATAAGAAATATATATGTGTATATATGTGTTTTTGAGACATTATTTCTTTACAGTTTACAGAAATACTGTTTACTTATTTATGTAATTGCATATTGAATAAAAGACACCTTCCTGTAACTCTTGGGTAGCTTGGGGTCTGCAGCCTGCAGGTATACCCTTAGTCCATACTTACATACCTACTTAAAAAAAAAAAAACAGGGCAGCTAGATGGCACAGTGGATAGAGCACCGGCCCTGGCTTCAGGAGGACCTGAGTTCAAATCCAGCCTCAGACACTTAACACTTACTAGCTGTGGACCCTGGGCAAGTCACTTAACCCCAATTGCCTCACTAAAAAACAAAAAAACAAAAACCTAAAACAACCAATGATACTTTATTTATTTTAACATTTATTTCCATATTAAACTTCATTCTTTTCTAGATGGTCTAACTTAACCCAATGACACCAATCCACTGATTTTCCCCTTCTTCCAGAGTCTATGTCTACATCACTCATTTTGTGACTTAGAGTCATTAGTGTATTATGATGGAAAAATCAGTTGATAAGGACACAGGACACCCAAAGTGATGTGACTTTGAGGAAGTCACTTTTCTTCTTTGATGTCAGTTTTTTCATCCTCTAACTGACTTGGTGTCAGGAGACCCAGTATCAAATCACACCCTAGCCACTTCCTATGTGATCCAAGGCAAATCACTTTATATTTCAGATTCCTCATCTGTGCAATGGGGATGATAATACTTGCACTAAAGTCTAGGGTAATTGTGAGGAACCTATCAACTTTCAAGTGCCATATGTAAGTTAGCATTCCAGCATTTAGAAAAATAGTAATGTATGTCCATATATGAATCTCAATTTTATATTTCTGAGCTTATTGGCGAAGTTGTTAACAGAGGAGGGGGAAAACTTTGTACTAGCAGTGCATTTGCGTGGGATTTAAAGGCTATTTCAGAATTCAGTAGGCAAAGGGGAGGAGTAGGCATAAAGCTCTGTGTGAACAGGAAAACACCAAGCATATTTGGTGAAAAGAGAATAGTCCAATTTGGTGGAAACCCTTGTTGCAGGAAGATGACTCACAAGAGATACATGAGCCAGCACTAGAGTGCTGAGTCCTGAATGACAAGCAAAGGAGTTTTAAATTTTAGTCAGTGGGCAGTAAGGAGCAGATGACTTCTAAATAGAAAAATGGAATTAAAATAAAAAAAATTATATAAACAAAATGAGTAAAAAAGGAACCAGTTAAGTGGGGAAAATCTTTGCAGCAAGTTTCTCTGAAAAAGGCCTTATTTCTAAGATGACTGAATCAAGATGCAGAAGGAAATGTACATCTTTGGACATGGCCAATAGGGGAAATTTGATTTGCTGACCTAAGCATATTTGTTACAAGGGTCTTGCTTTCTCCTTTCCCCCAATTAGGGGTGGATGGAGGAGGCAGGAGGGAAAGAAAATAAATGCTTATTAATTGAAAACGTTTTCTTAAAAACCAACAACAAAAGAAAAATGGCACAACCAGATTAATGTATAACAATCTAATGACATAAAGTGGGTTGGGGCGGGGGTGGGATCAAACAGTAGAAATGGAAAGATCTGGTAGGAAGCTACTTAAACAAACTAGATGCAATAGTAATAAAGGCCAGTACTAGGGTGGTGGCAATGGGAATAGAGAAGGGCCAGATTTGAGGAATGTTGTACAGAGAGATTTACCAGAACTTAACTAACTACATATGGGAGGTAAGGGAAAGGGAAGAATCAAAGAGAACACCAAGGTTTCAAACATTTGAACAAGGTGAAGAGTAACTGGAATTGGTAGATTTAGGAAGAAAGATAATAAACTTGATTTTGAATATGCTGAGGTTCAGACGCTGGAAAACAGGTAGATACAGATGTAAGATTAAAGATAACGATTTTGGAATTACCTGAATAGAGTTAGTAACAGAAGTAAGAGAGATGAAAGAGTCTATTAGGGACTAGGAAGGCAGATGAGAAAAGGAATAAGGGCAGAACCATGAAGAAAAACCTACCCTAAAGGGTCAGAAAGAAAATGAGAAACCAGAGGAAAATTCAGAGAAGCAGAAGGAGAACTGGAATATTATATTTCTGAAGTGAGGCCTAGAGTAAAGAAAGTATCTCGTAGAAGGGCTGGCCAGTCAAGCAAGAACTTTTATTCAGTACCTACCATGTGCCTGGAAGTGGCAACTGATTAGGTGCCAGGTAGGAGGGAGGGCTGAGTGGGAATAAAGGGTCAAGATTTATGACTCCTAGGATGCAGCCCTGGGTAACTAGAAGGATGATGATGGAATTGACAAAAATGGGGAAATCAGAAAGAGGTTAGAATTTAAGAGAAAAGATGAGTTTGGTCCTTAACAAGTTGCACTTAAGAGCCTATGCGACACATTTAGAGGCCAGGAATAAAGAAAGATTTTTCTAGGAATTTGACTGTGAAAAGGATGGAGCATGGGTTGGGATATAGAGGTTGTAATTTTAGTGTTTTAAATTATAGGGGTTTATAATAACTATCTTTACTTTTATGACAAACATGAATGACACTTTTGGCATGTCTGCCAGACAGGAGACTAGAAACTCAACAACATCAAATGGGACAGAATGGTTAAGGAGGATGAGGACTGAAAAAAATGCCACTGGATCTGATGATTAGGTTCTCATAAGGACCCTTGAAAAAGTAAGTTTCAGTAGACTGATGGGGCAGAAGCTAAATCAAAGGAGGAGGAAGAGAATGTAAGGAAAAATATATCTAGCATAGAATTTTCTTTCAGAAGATTATCAGTGAAAAGGTTTAGAGATGGGATTGTTGGTGGATGGTAGCTCATCACTTCTCCATTAGCACCCCTTCTTTCATTATACTCTTTTACCTATATGTTGTATACCTCCAGTATAAGATAATGTCCTTACACTAATGTACCGTTGGTGGAACTGTGAGCTGGTCCAATCATTCCGGAGAGCACTTTGGAACCATGCCCAAAGGCTATAAAAAACTGTGCATATCCTTTGATATATCACTACTGGATCTGTATCTCAAAGATATCATAAAAAAGGGAAAAGGACTTACATGTACAAAAATATTTCTAACAGCTCTTTTTGGGTTGGCAAAGAATTGGAAATTGAGGGGATGCCCATTAAGTGGGGGAAGACGGTGGCAAGCTGTGGGATATGAATATAATAGAATACTACTGTGCTGTAAGAAATGATGAGCAGGCAGATTTCAGAAAAATCTGGAAAGACCTACATGAATTGAAGTTAAATGAAATAAGCAGAAGCAAGAGAACACTGTACACAGTATCAACAACACTGTGTGATGATCAACTATGATATACTTAGCTCTTTTCAACAATACAATAATCCAAGACAATGCCAAAAGACTCATGATGGAAAAAGAACTATGGAATCTGATTGCAGATTAAAGCATACTATTTTTACTTTTGTTGTGGTTGGGTTTTTTTGTTGTTGTTTCTTCTTTCTTAAGCTTTTTTTCCTTTTGTTATGATTCTTCTTTCACAGCACAATTAATGTGGAAATATGTTTAGCATGATTGCAGTTTAAAAGCCATATTAGATTGCTTGCTGGCTTGGAGAGGGGGGGAAAAATTTGGAACTCAAAATCTTACAAAAATTAATGTTGAAAACTATCTTTACATATAATTGGAAAAAATAAAATACTATTTAAAAAATAAGATAATGTCCTTGAAGTCAGGAAGTGGACTTTTTGTGGGGGTTGCAGGTGGGGTGATTCCACAGTAGTTCAGGAAGAATTTCAGGATCATACCTTACTGAATTTTTGTTAAAGCCTCACTAAAGTAATACCCAGGTCTCTACATTTGTTTTTTGGAGCGCAATGAAGGTTAAGTGACTTGCCCAGGGTCACACAGCTAGTAACTGTCAAGTGTCTGAGGCTGGATTTGAACTCAGGTACTCCTGAATCCATGGCCAGTGCTTTATCCACTGTGCCACTGAGCTGCCCTATATATATATATTTTGTTTTTTTTGCAGGCAATGGGGGTTAAGTGACTTGCCCAGGGTCACACAGCTAGTAAGTGTCAAGTGTCTGAGGCCAGATTTGAACTCAGGTACTCCTGAATCCAGGGCTGGTGCTTTAACTACTGCGCCATCTAGCTGCCCCCTGCCCTATATTTTTTAAAAATAAATTTTGTAACTTTAAAATGATAATCAAATTATTTTAATTTAAATAACAGCTTTGTCAGATTCCAAAGGCATGAGAAGGTAAGAGAAAGGACCTTTCTATCTCTGGATTTATAGAAGGAAGTTACTTAAGAAAGAGTAATAAATGACTTACCTGAGGTTTGGTGAAGTTTTTGTTTATGCACCACTGAACAAAATATTGACTGGCAGCATCTAAACTTTGCTTATCTGTTTTCTTACAGTATACTCGGATAAGCTGTTCAGCAAATTTTTCAGGTAGAAGCCGTGAAACCTTTTTAAAAGAAAGACTCCATTATTTCTTTCTTGAATCACAAAACAGGTAAGATACTCAATCTCTCCACCAACTATACCCCTAGTTTGTTGTTGTTTAGCCAATAAGTTGAATCTGACTCTTTGTGACCCTATGGACCATATTACTCCAATACTGTCCATGGGGTTTTCCTGGCAAAGATACTAGATTGACTTGCTATTTCCTTCTCTAGTGGATTAAGGCAAACAGAATTTAAGTGACTTGTCTAGGGTCATATAGCTAGTAAGTTTCTGAGGCTGGATTTGAATTTAGGTCATCCTGATTCCAGGCCTAGTGCTCTCTCCACTGAGCCCCCCAGCAGCTTTACACACTATCACTAAAGGGTATTAAAAAACCAATACCACCCTATTATCTTCCTTTCTAAGCATTATGTCCCACATAAAATACATATCTATGAAAAGATGAAAAAATAAAACTATTTTGAATTTAAAATGTCACAGAAAGGTGCGCAGACTTGTCAGATGTCACACTAGCAAACATATTTAGGTATTTACCTGATCTTTTGTAATCATGACTGTTTTACTTTGGTCACCCTTACAATAGAAACGAACATTATCAATAGGATTTTTTTCTTTCATTCCATAATCCATGTTAATAACCTTGAAAGAAGAAAAAACAGTTACACAATAGCAATAAGAATAATACTTTAGGGGCAGCTAGATGGCGCAGTGGTTAAAGCACCGGCCCTGAATTCAGGAGTACCTGAGTTCAAATCCGGCCTCAGACACTTGACACTTACTAGCTTTGTGACCCTGGGCAAGTCACTTAACCCCCATTGCCTGCAAAAAAAAACCAAACAAACAAAAATAATAAAAAAAGAATAATACTTTATCACTGATGGAGCTTAGAGAGGCTAGCCAAGGAATACTGCCCATCATCATAACTGAGACCAACAGAATAACAGAGCTAGACATAAATATTCAGCTACAAAAGGTTCCTAGAAGGGGCAGCTAGGTGGCACAGTGGATAAAGCACGGGCTCTGGATTCAGGAGGACCTGAGTTCAAATCCAGCCTTAGACCCTTGACACTTACTAGCTATGTGACCCTGGGCAAGTCACTTAACCCCCATTGCCCCACAAAACAAAACAAAACAAAACAAAAAAGGTTCCTAGAAGGGTAGCAGATACCATTACTTGGCAGATTAAGTATAAGTGCCCATCAAACTTCCAGCAATTCCCTTTGGCTATGGGATGAGAAATACATAGATAGTCCTGTCCCTGCTTGTCACCTCAATGATTTCCTGGAAAGTATGTGGTAAACAAATGGGATTTTCCTTTACAGAACAATGTTATAATTGTGTTTGTTCTTCTGACTAAGGATATTTTATCAAATACTGTCCTAGAGATGATCAACAATTTGTCATAAAAGTAAAGACAATTATTATAAATGCCTATAATTTTATTTTATGGCAGGGCAATGAGGGTTAAGTGACTTGCCCATGGTCACACAATTAGTAAGTGTCAAGTGTCAAGTCCTCCTGAATCCAGGGCTGGTGCTTTATTCACTGCGCTACCTAGCTGCCCCATAAATGACTATAATTTAAAACACTAAAATGTCAACTCATCCAGCACAATCCACATTCCAAATATACTGCCTAATATTGGCAGCTAGATTTACAACCCTTTCAT
Organism: Dromiciops gliroides; assembly: GCF_019393635.1. Lineage (NCBI taxonomy): Eukaryota > Metazoa > Chordata > Mammalia > Microbiotheria > Microbiotheriidae > Dromiciops > Dromiciops gliroides. The sequence continues at coordinate 362,401,033 of NC_057862.1, forward strand.
TTCAGGCAGAACAAAAATCAAGCCTTATAAACTGGGAAGTTAGAATCAATAAAAATGTCATACTTCCAAACTACAAGAAATGATGATAAACTGAATGACAAATGGATAATTATAAGCAGCTTACAGCTACTTTCATACATATTTGTCTTGAGAAATGTGCCTTAGTGCCAGCAACTTACATCAACTATGAAATCTTCAGCCTTTAATTCAACTTGTAGGGTTATACCTTCTGGTACGGATGCAGCAACATCCTTTGGAAGTTGATCATATTCCTCCTAGGAAAGAAGTGATTTTTAATGTATTATCCAGAGGACAGCTCAACCTGTAACAGATGCTTTATACTACTAACAAGCATATTCACAGGTCTTATGTCATGCAACCCACACCTCAACCCACCTTATGCTCTACCCAGTGTCTGGACTGTACTCCCTCCTCATCTCTCCATCATGTTAAAATCCTTCTCTCCCAAGAAATTTGGAATTATGAGAACAGAGTGACTAAACTATCCATACCTTTTGACAAAGAAATGCTATTGCTTGGCATATACCTCAAGATAGTTACTGCCAAAAAGAAAGACCCCCAAATACACAAAAATATTTAGATCAGTATTTTTTCTTAGTGGACAAGAAATGGAGACCAAGTAGATGATCACTGACTGATTAAATGATTAAACAAATGTTGATACAGAAATGTAATGCAGTATTACTCTCCTATAAGAAACACTAAAAATAATGAATAAAGAGAAGTGATGAAAGACATTTTTGGATATAGCCAATATGGGAATTTGACTGTATATTTGTTATAAAGACTTTTCTAAAGGGGAGTGGGGAAAATGGGAAGATGGGGGCATAGGGATAGGGTGGGAAGAAAAAAACAAAAGAGAGTATTTAGGTATCTTTTTTTTTTTAATGGAGGGAAAAGAATGGAAGGAAGGCAAGAAAGCCAGCCAGACAGGACAGTTTTGAAAGCACCAGATTGATCTTATTATGTAATCTGTGTCTAGTAGAGCCTTGTGGTTTCAAATATAGTTCTATTATGTATATGCAATTCTCAGTCTCTCTGGTATTTGTTAAAGTTCAAAATAAATAAATGGGTTTTTTGTTTGTTTTAAAGAAAAGACTTCTATAAATGGATGCAAAGTGAAATAAAGAGAAGCAGGACAATATACACAGTGACTACAATGTAAATGGAAAGAACAACACAATAATTAAAACTGAAAGCTATGAAATTAGGACTAGGGTTAGGCCCAAAAGAACAGTTAGGATACGACACCTCCCCTTTGCAGAGGTGGGAGCTGATCACGAGTAGGGTACCCAGCACACAACACTAGACTTTTCCATCTGCTGGTTAGTTTGGCTGAACCTTTTTTTCTCTGGAAAGGGGTGGGAAGAGGGATACTGTGGAAAAGACAGATGATATAAAAAATTAATAAAAATGTATGCAAAAACCTCTTCCTTTAAGGCCCAGTTCAGATGCTGCTTCCTCCATAAAGCCACCTAAAATTGATCCCTCCTCCTCACCCCCTATTCCCAGACCAAACTGGGCATGGTCTCTCCTTCCTTAAATGTTCTAGAGCATTATGAACATCTTTGATCCTAGGGGTTCTTCTTCCTTTTCAGTCTATAGCCGATCACATTTTCTCAGATTAGAGTACCTGTCCCATGAACTCCTAGAGCATATATGGTCATTAAAAAAAACACAAACCACTTTGTAATCCCAGTGCCTAACAGCACCTTAAATGTAGTAGGCATGTAATGTTCATGGAAATGAACTAAGCAAACTATCTTAGGCTGTCCTAAGATACCATACAAGATAAATGTGGTAATTCTTCCTCTTGGCAGAAAGGCAGGAGGACACATTGCTGAATACACAGATGAAATCACTATACTGGTTCTTTTTATTTAATTGTTTTTCCTCTTTATAAGAGAGGGTTCAATCTGGGGAAGAAGACGGGCATATTAAGAAATAACCGTGATGTAAAAAACAAAACCATCAATACATTTTAAAAATAATGAAGGAAATTGAGTGAATCCCAATATTACTCAGTTCCTTTTCCATTCAATTATGGGTCAAGTCTAATTTCTGTCTTGTGAAAAAACTTTATTCAACTATGAGAAATGTGTGTGTGTGTGTGTGTGTGAAAACTTTATTGCACTGTTTGGACCCAGCTCAGTGTGGCTTGTAAGCTGGACCACCTCTATCCGTTGCTTAGAGAAGCTTAACTAAGGACGTAGGTTATGATGACCAAAAATCCAATGAGAACTGAAGACTCACGCAAGGAGTTTTCTCACAATTACACACCTTAAGCAACCCGTCTTTTCTGAAACCCAGCCCTGGTCAGTTTTTGTCAATCAGTTACTGTTTCCACTGAACACAGACACCTCTTTTTTTGATTTCAGGGAAGTGCACCTGTTTGTTCTCCCTCTCCCAATCTGGAAACTCTCTAATCTTGCCCTCAATTAGAAATCAGATTACCTAATTTTGTATCCTGTTAACTGTTTTCTTTTTATTAGTCTTATTTAATTGTTTTTAATATGTAAGAATCTGCCTCACAATGTATTTATAGTAAAATGGGCATAATCATATTTTAGGCCTTAGATTTTATAAGGAAAGCACTTTGTAAAACAAAAAACAGGGATAATAACAGCACGGACAGGGTCTCTGAACTGATTGGGGAGTCCACTAACCTATTTATAATGTCTGCTTAGCTAAGAAATCACAGAACCGGATTTTTCTCCCTCAGTTATTGGGGGTTTTTTTGTTGTTTTTTTTTTAAGTGAGGCAATTGGGGTTAAGTGACTTGCCCAAGGTCACACAGCTAGTAAGTGATAAGTGTCTGAGGTCGGATTTGAACTCAGGTCCTCCTGACTCCAGGGTCGGTGCTCTATCCACTGCGCCACCTAGCTGCCCCCCTCAGTTATTGTTAATCTTTTGCCACATAAAGGGGAAGAAGTTTCCTATCAAATGTAGGAATAAAAGAAACCTGGTGAAATGTGGGCTCAGTGCCTAGCCAGTGATGCATTTAGTTACCACATGAGAAAAATATGACAATAAATTAAAATCTTTTAAAAGTGAGTGTTGGGGAGCAGCTAGGTGGCAGAGTAGATAGAGCACTGGCCCTGGAATCAAGAGGACCTGAGTTTAAATCCGACCTCAGACACTTGACACTTACTAGCTGTGTGACCCTGGGCAAGTCACTTAACTCCAAGTGCCTCACCAAAAAAAAAAAAAAAGTGAGTGTTGGGATCTCTGGGTATCTGGTAGCATGGCCCCCATGTTCCAGGACCCTGGCTTATCACACAGAACCCCTTGTGAACTTCTGAAAGCTTTGTTCATCATTCTTCCATTAGAATGACATTTAATTCAACTCAGATCAACTCAGCTGTTACCAATGCAGAGAGAAGACTCTACTTAAAGTCCAGATGGTCCAGGCAGCCAAATAAAAACCAACATGGCAGCACAGTTTGGGGAGCTCAGTTTCAGACCTAGCTTGAGGGAAGCTTGGCTAAGATCTCACCAATGGCTTAAAATAAAGGAAAAAACCGTATAAACCAGGCAAGACACAGATATGGGGCTGCTTTCAGACTGGTATTTCAGGGCTTAGTTCATGAAGCGAAGTTCAGAAGGGTTCAGGTGGCATTACGACTTCAGATTCTTCTTCAATACATTCTCAGAAGGAGCCAAAATACCATAGAACAGACACAGAAGGGCATGCAAATTAAACAATACAGAAAAAATGATACAATTTTAGAGAAAACTGCACTCAGTGACACTGGTGAATTCTGGCACCCACACATGGATTGGCCTGACCTTTGCTGGTATAAACCTAACAGCAAAAGACATTTTGGCAAAATTTGTCTCCAACTACCATGGTAGGCAGGGAGAGGCACTGCTGTCTAATTGAAAGAGAAGTCTTTGAGCTGGCAGAATGAGATGAAGATATCTAAGCAGGAAAAGGCAGAAATGGTCCAAGAGAACAGAACCAGTCCGAAAAGGTTATCTCATTTCATATAGTTAAGATTTTCTTTTATCACATATTATTTGATAGGGACTGGGATGAGAACAACTACCTTGAGAGAACCACTATGAGTCATCTATAAATCAGACACCTACATGGTCAAATTTCAAATCAAAGTTAGTGTGTATAATCTGAGGGACTTCAAAGCACACCAATAATGGTGAGTTACCATTATCTCCACTTACCATTTTAATCTCTTTCCCTTTTGGCTGAGTCTCGCCCACAAACTTGTATAGTTTACGACATTCAACTTTTTGTAAAATCTCTCGTGCCTCGGCCAATCTGGGATCACTAGAATACAGAATCTCCTGAAAGACGTGATCTGCCAAAATCAAAACAACAGTTCACACCCTACTAGTCAAAGCCCAATCAGTCATCTAGAGGTGTAGGAATGATGTATTAATAAGGGTTTTCTAGGAATTCCTAAAAATCAGAGTCTTGTGTTTTAACAAGTGATCTTTAAATAAATCTTAATTTATGCTCTACTCTTAGCACCAAAGTCCAAAGTGATAATACATTTCTTCTCAGTTTGAACCAATACTTTATGAAGATGGTAGTGGTAGCTTCTATGATAGTGTTTTTTGTTTTACAAAGTGTTCTGCTCATAAAGCCTAAGGCCTCAAACATTATTATGCCCATTTTACTGATGAGGAGCCTCAGGTACAAAGAGCCTGAATGACTTCCAGGGTTGGTCAGAGGCAAGGATGTGAATCTTAGGTATTCTCTCTACTCCCCCATTCTCGATCTATGATACAACACTTGTCATCTTTTGGAACTATTGCCAAACCAAAAAAGGGCAAGGGAGAGGATATCACTGTCACTTATTTTTCTAATTTTCCTTTATGAGTCATCTCAAGGTGAGAAGCAAGCAAGGTTCTGAGAGTGCTCATGTTAGAGGGTTGCTAAGGGCCACTAGGGTCCAGATTTTCTTCTTTTAAAGAAAGAACACTGGTTTGCTGCAGCTTTCTAATGAAGTGTTTTACATTTCTGGTCAGAGCAAACTAATAATGCCAATAGAATGCAGGCTGAGAATCATGCTTCCTCTAATTAACAGAATGCATGAGGAGAGACTCTCATTAGAACCTCTGGAAAGTCTCCGTGGCAGAACCCATCCCCTTTACCATAACTTCCATTACTAGGAGGAGTCTTTCTTTAGATATTGGAAGCAAGGAAGAGGTGAAGTCACATGGCTTTGGTGCTTCTTCCCTTTCACCACCATGGCTTTGGTGTATGAAAATGTGTTCCTGGCACCCCTAGTTGGATCTTGGAGCAGTTTCCTAGAGAAACGTTATAAATATTGGATATGTGGTGACACCTCCCCTGAAGTTGTTTTCCAATGGTAAGGAACTGGGGCAGCTAGGTGGCTTAGTGGATAAAGCACCAACCCTTGGATTCAGGAGGACTTGAGTTCAAATCTGGCCTTAAGACACTTGACAATTACTAGCTGTGTGATCCTGGGCAAGTCACTTAACCCTCATTGCCCCACCAAAAAAAACCCCCCAAAAAAACCCATTGAACCAATGGTAAGGACCTAACCCTATGTTTTGAGAAGCTTTTGTTGTGAGCACAGTCTCTGGCAGGTCCTACCTTATACGTTATTCAATTAAATAAACATTTATTAAGCTCCTCCTATATACCAGGTCCTGTGCTAAGCACTGGAATACATAAAGAGGCAAAAGACAGTCCCTGCCCTCAAGGAATCTAAAATCTAATGGAAGAGACAATATGCAAACAAATATATACAAAGCAAGCTATACATGGGAAAAATTAGGAAACCAATTAAGAGGGGAAGCACTGGCATTAAGATGGGTTGGGGAAGGTTCCTTGTAAAAACCTTAGTTGAAACCTAAAGAAAGCCAGGGAGGGGGCAGCTAGATGGCACAGTGGTTAAAGCACCGGCCCTAGATTCAGGAGTACCTGAATTCAAATCCGGCCTCAGACACTTGACACTTACTAGCTGTGTGACCCTGGGCAAGTCACTTAACCCCAATTGCCTCACTAAAAAAAAAAAAAAAAAGAAAAAAAAAAGAAAGCCAGGGAGGTCAGTGGTGGGATAGGGAGAAGAGTGTTTCAGGCACAGGAGACAGTCAGAGAGAATGCCCAGAGCCAAGGGCTGGAGCATCATCTTTCTAGAAGAGCCAGGAGGCCAGTGTCCCTGGATGGAAGGGTCTATATTAGGGAGTCAGGTGTAAGAGACTGGAAAGGTGGGAGGGGGTGGGGTTAATAAGGGCTTTGAATGACAAACAGCATTTTGTATCTGCTTCTGGAGGCCACAGGGAGCCAGTGCAATTTATTGAGTTGGGGAGGTGGGAGAAAATGACACGATCATACTTTCATTTTAGGAAAATCACTTCAGTGGCTGAATGGAGGATGGACTATGGTGGGAAGACGTGAAGGTATGTGACAATCCATGTGTAAGGTGAGGAAGGCCGGCACCAGGGTGGTGGCAGTGTCAGAGGAGAGAAGGGGTGTCCTTGAGATGCTGCAATGGTGTAACATGTGAAGGCTTCAGATATGGACCTAGTGCTGGACTCCGTGTCTGTTGGACAGACCAGCTGAGCTAATTTCAGATATAGGCATCAATGGAAGCTTGGCTACCAGGTGATAATTTTTTTTTGGTGGCCAAAATAAGTTTTAAAAAATCTACTGAAAACACAGGACACAACACTTTTTAAGCTTTACAAAGTACTCTACATTTTACCTCACTTGACCCTCCCAACCCTGGGAGGTCAGTGCTATTATTATCCCCATCTTACTGATGAAGAAACAGTGGCAGACTTAAGTTATATGACTTGTCCAGGGTCACACAGCTACTAAGTGTTTGAGACAGGATTTAAACTCAGGTCTTGCTGATTCCAAGTCTAGCCCTCTATCCACTGCACCACCTAGCTGCCACACTGATTAAATCACACATCATCTTAAGTACTGAAATAAGGTCTATATGACTTATAATTTTTGACCAGCTACATTATGGATTTGATGTGATGGGCTTTTGTGGTTAGCCTGGGAATCTAATTACCAGTTATAATATTGTTTCTATAGCAAATCACTTTTTGAATCTGAAACAAAAAACTTTATCTTTTGAAGTATAACCAATTTCTAAGTTGGGACTTACTTATTTGCCTATATTGGACCTCACCTGTAAGTTTAGCGTAGGCTTCCATATCATCAATTGCTGTAGAAAGTGTGTACTTTTTTCCTCCAGTACCTTCTATTTGTATGTAGGGATCTGCTTTAAGGAAGGCATCTGTAATCCTGTTGAGAATTAATTCATACTAATTTAAATACTAAATTTATACTGATTTAACACTAAATTTATATATAAAGTGCCTCTTCTATCACTTCTAGGTGGGGGACTATGCAGCTGCTGTCACATACAGCTAATTTGTAAACTGGTTTTACCTAACTTTCTTTTAAATCTTTCTTATAAGGGAAGGCTCACTGGGTAGAGTATGGGGAAATAAAGTTTGAAATGAATGTGACATGAAAACAAACATGGGGCAGCTAGATGGCACAGTGGATAGAGCACCGGCCTTGGAGTCAGGAGTACCTGAGTTCAAATCTGGCCTCAGACACTTAACACTTAGTAGCTGTGTGACCCTGGGCAAGTCACTTAACCCCAATTGCTTCACTAAAAAAAAAAAGAAAAAGAAAACAAACAGAACTCATTTCATCCGAGTGAAGACTGAAGCATACCTTTTTGCTTTGTTTTTGTCTGTTTTCTTTTACAACATGACTAATATGGAAATATTTTACATGAATGCACATGTTTATCTGATATCAAATTGCTTGCCTTCTCAATGAAGGGGAAATGGAAGGAAGGAGGGAGAGAATTTGGAACTCAAAATTTTAAAAAACAAATGTTAAAATTTGTTTTTATGTGTAATTAGAAAAAAACACTAAAAAAAGAACTCATTTCAATGCTCTTAGTAACTTATTCCTACTTCTAGGGGCCTTTATGCATGAAGACTATTTTTTCTTTTCTTTTTAATTAAAAAAATGTTTTTTATAATAAACACTTTAATTTAAAGTTTTGAGTTCCAAATTCTGTCCCTCCTTCTCCTCCCCAAGACAGTAAGCAATCAGATACAGGTTATACATATGCAATTACGTAAAACATTACCGTGTTAGTCTTTTTGTATAAGAAAAATTGAGTAAAAGAAATGAAGGTGAAAAATAGCATGCTTCAGTCTGTGTTCAATCAATATCAGTTCTTTCTTTGGATAGCATGCTTCATCATTTTTGGGACTGTCTTGGATCATTGTATTGCTAAGAATAGTTAAGGCATTCACAGTTCTACATCAAACATCAAACAGTATTGCTGTCACTGTGTATAGTATTCTCCTGGTTCTGCTCACTTCACTATATATCAGTTCCTATAAGTCTTTCCAAGCCTTTCTGAAGTCATCCTGCTTGTCATTTCTTATAGCATAATAATATTCCATCACCATCATATACCACAGCTTGTTTAGCCATTCCCCAATTGATGGATATTCCGTTGTTTTCCAATTCTTAGCCACCACAAAAAGAGCTGCTATAAATACTTGTGTACAAATAGGTCTTTTCCTCTTTTTTTGGGGGGGGGATATAAATCTAGCAGTGGTATCATTGGGTCAAAGGGTATGCAGAGTTTTATAGCACTTTGGACATAGTTCCAAATCACTCTCCAGAATGCTTGGATTGGTTCACAACTTCAACAAAAGTGGATTAGCTTCCCAGTTTCCCCACATCCCCATCAACATCCAACATTTTCCTTTCTTGTTATATTTGCCACTCTTGATGGGTGTGAGGTAGTACCTCAGAGTTGTTTTAATTTGTATTTCTCTGATCAATAGTGATTGAGAACAATTTTTTCATATGACCATAAATAGCTTTGATTTCTTTGTCTGAAAATTGCCTGTTTGTATCCTCTGACCATTTATCAATTGGGGAATGACTTGTATTTTTATAAATTTGATTCAGTTCTCTATTTATTTGAGAAATGAGAAATGAATTATCAGCGATACTTGTTGCAATTCTTTCTCAGTTTTCTGCTTTCCTTATAATTTTGGTTACATTGGTTTTGTTTGTGCAAAAACCAATTTCATATAATCAAAATGATCTATTTTATATTTTGTATTGCTCTCTATATCTTCTGTGGTTCTAAATTCCTCTCCTGTCAATAAATCTGACAGATAAACTATTCCATGTTCTCTTAATTTGCTTATGGTATCCTTTATGCACAAATCATGTACCCATTTTGACCTTATTTTAGTAAACGATATGAGATTGCTTTTTTTTAAAGAAAGCCACAAGGAGGGGGCAGCTAGGTGGAGCAGTGGATAAAGCACTGGCCCTGGATTCAGGAAGACCTGAGTTCAAATCTGGCCTCGGACACTTGACACTTACTAGCTGTGTGACCCTGGGCAAGTCACTTAACCCTCATTGCCCAGCAAAAACAAACAAACAAAATAATAAAATTGTCCAAAAAAAAAAATTAAAAAAAGAAATCCCCAGGGAAAAAGGTTCCTCCATCATATCAAGTAACCAATCCTGCTGACCTTCCAGACCCATGTATGCAGGCCCAGGAAGCCTCCAGAAAACACCACAAAGCATCAAGGCCAAATAGGTAAGACAATTAGTCTGTTCATGACACAAGATGGGGAATATATAAAAATGGAGATTAATATGAGCAAATTAACCATTTTATGGTCAAGGGGTCTGAGCCATAAGATTCATTAATGCCAATAGCCAAAATGTACTAAATGTCTTTAGTCAGATCAAATATGCAGCCACCAAATATTAATTATCAGCGTCTTAACCTGTAGAGGAAGACAAAAGCTGTCAGTGGATCAGAGGGAAGATGTAAAACTCCAAACTGATCAATTGTACTAATAGTAATCTTAGCTAAAAGGGTTGAAATTTAGTCTTAATACTAATTTTTATTATTAATCTGGGGGTATCAATTATACTGGCTTCATCTCCTATTATATTGCAGATAGATCAACAACTTCCCTGCAGACAGAAGCCAGGCAATGGTGGTTATTCATTCTCTGAATCAAGTATTGAATAGCTCCGTCTCACTCATTTGATCTCGTTATCCCAAAAGCAACTATGTTTATTATGTCTTCTTTAAACAAAAAACAAAACACACAACTAGTCAGCTGAGCAAAACGAACCTAGACATCAAAAAAAGGTCTCTCATGATAGGCAATTTTCCACACATCATGGTCTTCTACCTTTCCAGTGATAAGATAGAGTACCTTGCCACAGCTCTCCCTCTGGGACCATACTTAATCATTATAATTCAATAGCACTCAGTTTCAATTTTTTGTTTATGTTCTTTCCATTCACATTGTTTCAATCATTGTGTCTATTGTTTTCTTGGTTCTTCTTATAAGTTTGCCTGCCATCCATGATTCTCTGGATTCAAATTTATTGTTTGTTTGTGTTATAGCACAGTAAATCTAGTTCTATGTACCTCAACATGTTTAGCATTAATCAATCAATGGGCATCTTTGTTTCATGATCTTTACTACTACAAAAAAATCCCATTATAATAAATATTTTCGACCATATAAGCGTTCTCTTTTTGTCATTGATCTCCTTAGAGTATATGCCTAACAATGAGATCTCTGAGTTAAGGGGTCATCACAGTCACTTTCTTTGCATAATTTCACATTACTCTCCAAAATGGATAAACCAAATCCTAAGTCCACCAACAACACATGAGTGTCAGTTTCCCACAACTCCTCCAACACTGACTATTCTCATCCCTTTTCCTCTTTTTCCATTTGCTGGATGTCAGGGGAAACCCTTGAGGGGTTTTATTTGTGTTTCTCTTAATTTAGGAGATTTAGAACAGTGTTTCATATTGTTGTTAATAGTTTGTAACTCTTCTTTACAGAAATGTTTGCTTACATTGTATGACTACTTATCTATTGGGGAATGCCTTTTAGTCTTACATATTTGTTAGCTGTCTTGGGTATCTTGGGTAATAAACTCTTACCAAAGATATTTGATACAAAGACTTTTTCTCCGTAGTTGACTTCCCTCTTGTTCTGGTTGCTTTAATTATGTTCACGCTATCACTTTTCAATTGTAATAATAAAAGTTAATTTCTATTTTATGATTTCCCTTTATTCCTTGCTTGTTTAGGAATTTACTCCCTTGTCATGTGAAAGGCAACTGATCTGGATTCTAATTTCTTTGTGGTATAATAATAATAATGTCGAATATTTACATAGTGCTTATTATGTGTTAGGTGCTGTGCTAAGTGCTTAACAATTACTATCTCATTTCATCCTCACAACGAGCCCGGAAGATAGGTGCTATTACTATGTCCATTTTACAGATGAGGAAATGGGGACAAATAGAAGTTAAGTGACTTGCCCAGGGTCACACAGCTAGTAAGTATCTGGGACAGGATTGGAACAGGGGCCTTCTTGACTACTGATCCAGGGCTCTGTCCACTGCTCCACTTAGCTGCTATGGCATTTACCATTCAGGTCAAAGATCTATTGTGGGACATATTGTGAGACGGTGACCTTTTTAAAACATAATTTGTCATGCTGCTTTCCAGTTTTACCAGAAAATTTTGTCCAAGAGGGAGTTCTTCTCAAGATAATTGAGTTCTCAGGTTTATTGAACCCTTCCTAATTGAGTTCAATTGTTTCTGAGTCTCCTTTATTTTAGAATTCAGGAAGACCTGAATTCAAATCCAGGTTTAGATACTAGCTGAGTGACTCTGGGCAAGTCACCTAACCTCTGTTTACCTTAATCCACTGGAGAAGGAAATGATAAACTATTCCATTATCTTTGCCAAGAAAACCCCACGAACAGTATGGTCCATGAGGTCACAAAGAGTCAGACACAACTGAACAACAACTTCTTTACGTAGCCTATTCCAGTGATCTATTTTCTTTTCTTTTTTTGGTGAGGCAACTGGGGTTAAGTGAGTTGTCCAAGGTCACACAGCTAGTAAGTGTTAAGTGTCTGAGGCCGGATTTGAACTCTGGTAATCCTGAATCCAGGGCTGGAGCTTTATCCACTTTGCCATCTAGCTGCCCCTATTTTCTATTTTTTTAAAAACCAGAATTAAATAGCTTTGATGGTTGATGCTTTATGATATGATTTGGAAGGGCTTTCTATTTATCCTCTATTCCTATTCCCCCCCACCATTTGTTTCCTTTGCTCTTTTAGATATTCTGAATCTTTTGTTCTTCCAAGTCAATTATCTCATTAGTTGGATGGGCTCTATAAAATATCTCAAATATGACACGCTTTTCATTTTATCTGAATTTTGTCTAAATCTCAGATCTAGGTCTCAAATAGAACATGCACAATAGTCAATTCACTGTGAGAATGGAACAATGAAAATTTTGCAGGGAAGTGGTCAGCAAAGGCCTTACATGGTTTCAATAATGTTGCCGACTTTGTGCTGGTAAGCTCTTCGGTGCAGGCAATTGCGTGTGTGGAACATGTCATACAGATTTCCAACTTCCTAGAGAATTATGAAATAAATTTTAATTTATACAGTATACAAGTAGAAGAAACAGAAAAGGGCTGAAGACTGTCACAAATAATGTCTATAAACTTAACAAGAATACTGTAGGATCATAGAATTTGGAACAAGAAGGGTCCTTAGAGGTGATCTCATCCACATGCTCTGAGAGTTAATGACTGATCCAAAGTCACACAGTGGTACATAGAGAGATCAAATTTAAACTTGGATCTTTTGACTCCAAATCCTGTTCTCTTTCCACTACAGAATGAATAAGGTATATGCCATCTCTGAGTACCATTAACATGAGAGGACGGTAGATCAGTGATCCTCAATGGCTTGCTTGTAACTTTTTAATACTTATCCATGAAGCTAACCTAAATACTCTTAATAATAAATAATTCTCCCAAGGTTTTATTATAGCATAATCTTGTGTAAGATAAGCACATTCATACACAAATATTTAAATACATGTCTACATAGATGCACGTATGTACAGACACATGTTTATGTATGTTTGTGTGTATACAAATATCTTACAAAGGCTAATTAAACAGTTACGTTCATTACTTTCCCTTACAAAGCATGCTAAATAAATTCAAGGTAGTGAAAGTAATCATTCATAACAAAGACTGGGAATACTTTCCAATGTTTTAGTAATTATTAATTTTTAAAGTCAGCAGTGCTAAACAAAGAGAAAATGACCGATAGTACTTACAAAAAACTGTGCTACTGCCCTAACCCACAATTTATAAACAGGACCAACCAAATCCCTTTCTTTATTGATGGCTTCTCCCTCAAAACACTTTACCTTGTCTCTGGTGCAAATATGTTTCGTATCCTTTACTTTACATACACGAGCAAACTTAATAAAGCGTTTATAGTCAAAGTTATTTTGAATTCCAAGATGGTGGCAATCCCTAAAAAGATTCCAAAGAAAAGGAGCTGAAAAAAGTCAGTAGGAAGCATGCACCTTAAACAATAACAATCAAGTTATTCTTATGACAGCACTTGTGAAATGTTCAACGTGTACCTGGCAAAATAATCCCATTTATCCACATCAATGCCATTGCGTTTATTAGCCACTATCTCATAAAGAAAGCCTTTTTCTTCAGGTCGCCCTTTATATGGCCACTGGAAGAAAACCCAGGGAAGAACAGATTTAGTCTTGATCATGTATTTATGTTACATTTACAGATATGGTATCAAAGTAATCTTACAAATAAATGATTATTTACACCTTTTCTATTTATGTTGCCAAATTTTAAAACACATGAAAAATCTTTTACATGCAAGATGACTCTTTCCCCAACATCACCTCTTCATCACCCTGTGAACAATGAGCATCAATTAACATGACTGCAAGTGAAGATTGACATTATCCCTCCCAAGAACCACGGTGGTCAGTACTTTGTGCAAAAGGGTATGGAAGCAACTATGTCAAAGCTCTAAGACCAATCAGGAGCTGTGCTATATTTCTAGAGAATGTAACAGAACATCTCAATGCCTGTCAGACCTAAAGACTTATTCCTAGTGAGTCATATGGAATCATTTTAAAAGGGGGTCTCAATTCTTTGGATATCATGCATCCCTTTGGAAGTCTAGAGAAATCTATGGATTCCTTTTCAGAATAACAGTTTTTAATGCAGAAAACATATGATTATAAAGCAAACAAATTTTATTTAAATAGAATTATCAAAATACTAAAATTCAGGAAACCTTTTAGGGTCCACGGACCCTAAACTCTGCAAACACTAAGGGATTAAGAATTTAGAAACAATCTCTAAGGACTATGAAGCTTTCCATAGGCAGAAAACTGAGGCTGGAAGGGAGGACAGAAAACACAGATGCTATTTTTAATATTTTTAATTAAAGGGAGGGACTTTAGAAAAAAAGAGGAGACTTAAGAAGTGAAAAGCCAACTGAGATTATTCAATGAGACTTTCCAGTTCATGGCTTAAGCCACAGGATGAACTGCATATAATAAGAACCAGAAAGGATATATTTAGGGGCAGCTAGGTGGCACAATGGATAAAGCACTGGCCCTGGATTCAGTAGGACCTGAGTTCAAATTCAACCTCAGACACTTGACACTTACTTAACCCTCATTGTCCTGCAAAAAAAAAAGGGATATATTTATATATTTATTATAGAAACTTACAGATATGATCAAAGTGACTTTAAACTGAGAGTGTAAGGGAGGGAGACTTCCCAAATATAAACTCTACACCAGACATCATTAAATACAGAAAGCACGAGTCCACCTCTTGTTAGAGAAGTAGTAATCCCAAGTTAACTCTCTTTCTCAAGAGGGAGTTCCTAGTTCACTGTTTTTCTTTCTTTCCCAGCTCCTGCCCTTATGGTAGGGGATTTTACCATCCATGCTGATTCTTCCTCTGACACTCTAACCTCCCTGTTCTTCAACCTCCTTATATTCCATGACCAAGCCTTCATTTACATCCGCCACACAGAGGGATGATCAAATTCTTCATCTCATCGTCACCCCAAACTGTTCTACTTCTTGGATAAAAAAAGCAATGACATTTTTCTATCCACTTGTAATTTCCTATCATCCTGTACCTTAACCCTCAAAAATTATTCCTTTTCCTCACCATAATCTTCAATCCTTTTATTCCTCAGTATTTTCTCAGGCCATTATCTTGTCTCTGATGTCATTTTCTTTCCTTCCTAATCTCAAACTTATGGCTGATGAGTTGTGCTCTACACTGTCCTCTATTCTCAAATTATTTGCCCCCTCACCTTATTGATACTCATGCACTGCCAAACCCTAATCCTAAATCACTCCCACTTTCTACCTTCTTTTATACTCAATTGTTGTTGCTGAATGGAGTCAAACTACTGAGGTGGCTGGATCCACTAGAAACTGGTTATAGAACCTCAACTCTTTCTTTACTGATACTATATGCTACACCCTGAGAAGTTATTCCAAACCTCTTTTCTCCTCAAACATTCCATGCCTTTTTGTCTTGATTAACACTCTATTGAAGGGGTGGCTAGGTGGCGCAGTGGATAAAGCACCGGCCCTAGATTCAGGAGTACCTGAGTTCAAATCCGGCCTCAGACACTTGACACTTACTAGCTGTGTGACCCTGGGCAAGTCACTTAACCCCCACTGCCCTGCAAAAAAAAACCCCGAAACCCAAAAAACCAAAACAAAGAAACCCACTCTATTGAATTCAATTAAGTACATTCTCTTTGACCCAGCAACACCACTAACAGAATTATACCCTAGTGAGGTCAAATACAGGAAAAGGTCCCATGTGTAAAAATATTTGTAGCAAACTTCCTGTAGCAGCAAAAAAAAAAATGGAAGGAAAATGGATATCTATCAAGTGGGGAGTGGTTCAACAAACTATGGTACAGGAATGTAATGAAACTGTTGTTAATTCAGTTGCATCTGACTCTTCATAACCCCATGAACCAATATCTTGCAATATCTTGGCAAAGATTTTGGAGTGGTTCATCACTTCCTTCTCCAGTGGATTAAGGCAAAGAGAGGTTAATTGATTTGCCCAAGGTCACAGAGCTAGTTCATTCCTAAGCCTGGATCTGAACTCAGGTCTTTCTGACTCCAGGTCCAGTGCTCTATCCACTAAGGCATCTGCCCTATAAAGGAACTGTCCCTTAAGAAATAATAAATAGAAAGAATGAAAAGACACTTTAGAGAACAAATGAGCCAATATGAACCTATATGATTAGAGTTAACAGAACCAAGGGAATAATTTAAACAGTGACCACAATAATGTAAAAGAATACAACACAGAAATACTTCAGAGGACTGATGGTGACACGCCTTTGAGAGACAGTGAACACCAGCTGTGGAATGAAGCACACATTTTCACACATAGCTAATGCTTGATTTGTTACAAGGGAGGGTTCTATGAGGGCAGAGGAATGACTGGGAGGTGACAATGATGTAAACAAAAATCAATAAAACATTGAAATAGAAAAAATTATGGTATTCATCAACAGATGTGCTACAAGAGAAGTTGAATCGGGGCAGCTAGGTTGGCACAGTGGATAAAGCACTGGCCCTGGATTCAGATGACCTGAGTTCAAATCCGGCCTCAGACACTTGAGACTTACTAGCTGTGTGACCCTGGGCAAGTCACTTAACCCTCATTGCCCAACCAAAAAAAACCCCCAAATGAAGAGAAGTTGGATCAAGGGTGGCCAAGAAAAATGCAGTGGAAACAGCTGCAAATGACTCCTATGAAAAATAAATGGAGGAGTAGTATAAAGAAACTGCTGTGGCTGGAGGAAATGCACGGATGCATCTCTGATTCTAAAAGGACAACTTTCAAGAGAAGGAAGCCAGGTCAAATAACAGGATAAATATAAAAAGGTAATAAATATGCTACTTTAAGATGAGTCTCAAGAAGGGGGCACAGTGGATAACACACCGGCCCAGCATTCAGGAGGACCTGAGTTCAAATCCAGCCTCAGACCCTTGACACTTAAGTAGCTGTGTGACCCTGGGCAAGTCACTTAACCCTCAATGCCCTGGGAAAAAAAAGATTAGTCTCAAGAAGGATCCAAGTTTCTGATAAGTTCTAAAGAAAATTAAAAGGACCTTTCAATCTATGTTAGGAGCAAAGGAAGAACAAGAAAGTGATAAAGTCAATGCTTGAGGGAAATGGAATAATGACAACTGAAAATACAGAAAGGGCAAAACTAACCGACTTCAATTCTGCTTCTATTGTCCTTACTGAAGAGTATGAACTTTAAAACTGTAGGCTAGAACAAAAAATGGTTCATAGGAAACTAAAGTACCAAGTTAATAAGATCACCAAGCTGCTCTCAATCAAAACATTAAATGACATAACGTGGGTAGGATACTCAAATCTACTTCTACTAAATGTCACCTTATTAGATTAATATATAGTCATTTGGACCAGAAGAACTACAATTGAGAGTCATATAAAAATTCTGGGATATGACTGCTGAATCCCTATCAATGACATTTAAGCAACTGTGGAATTGAGGGGAGCTTCAGGACTGGTGGTGGGTAAATGATATAATTCTGAAAAAGAAGCAAGTTCTTCAAATTCTAGTCCAATGATTCTTATTTTCTAGAAATATTAATTTCTAGAAACAGGATCAGTAGTAAAGGGAAGTGATGAGAAATGTTAATTAACAAGGGTTCATTAAAAAATTGTGTTGAGTAGCCAGATCAACTTTTTTTTCCCCCAATGGGATTACAAGACAGGCAAATCAAGGTGGTAATACAGACACAGAATACTTGGATTTTAGGAAAATACTTGACAGAGTCTCTCACAATATCCTCACGGACAAGGTGGACAAATTTATATATGACAGAATAGGAAGATGAGAACAGTTAGTCCAATAAGCACCTCTGGACTCAAAAGTTTTGATGTAAGGATAGATGTCATTCTGGATGGATGTTTCTAGTAGCGTATCACAGGACCCCATTCTTGGCTGTGTCCTAATCAATATTTTTACCAATGACTTGAAGACAAAGGGAAGACCTACCACCAAAAGTGTCCTTCCCCTTTCCTTAAAGCCTCTCACTCAGCCTCTAAGCCATCCATTAAATGAAATTTAATAGGGATAAATGCAAAGTCCTACACTTGCATAAGCATAAGATGGAGGAGGGGGCAAGGATAATAAGACAATAGTTCATGTAAAACAAGAAAAGGTCTGGAGATTTTTAGTGAATATGAGTCAATGGTATAGTCCAAACAGGCTGCATGAGAAGTAGTGTCCAGGACAAGGGAATTAACAGTCAGTCCCTCTATGCTCTCTTATGCAATATTATGTTCAGTTCTGTGAACCTTATTTTAGGAGAAAAATTGGTAAGTTAAAGCCCATTCAGGAAGGGGACTGTCAGGAGGACTTGAAGCCAGGCTATATTAGGATCAGTTGAAAGAACAGGTCATGTTGGATCTGCACAAGTTTCTTTGCTTTTGATTTTATTCTGCTGCATTTTGCGGGGGTGGAAGGAGGGGAAGGAAGCAAACAGACATGATAATCATCTTTAAAAATTTAAAGGGTTATCTTGTAGAAAAAGGTGAGAATCATTCTGCTTGGCAGAAAGGACAGAACCAGGACCACTGAGTAGAAGTTTTGGGGCATTAGATTTCAGTCTGATAGAACGAAAAGCTTCTAAGTAATCAAATAACTACATAAACGGAGTGCACTGCTTTTCAAGATAAAATTAACAGATAAGAAAATATAGTCACTCATTTGCGAAGTATTGGGCAATTCAAACAAACCAGTTGACTCACCAAAGGACTCTTTACTGGTGAATAAAGAGGCCCTGCAATTTGTTCTTTGATAAAACATATGTCCTCTTCTGGGATAAGTCCATATTTCTTCATTACAGTCTCAATTCCATTGGCATTAACCAGGTACTCAAACATCTGAACTGAAGCTATTTCATGCTGAAAAAAATAAGAGAAGAAACTTGCCTATCTGATCTATAAAAATTAAATGACTTCTGTATCATTTATTTGTTCATCCTATTTATAATTAATTGATTTTGTCCATTAACTGCCTAAGTCATGGTCCTTTGTCTCTGAACTTAGTTTAGAAATTCAGCTAGCCTGTAAGGAGTTAAGTTTGGAAATTCAGTTGTCTTGTTAAGCACTTTTCTGTTCTTGCCTCAAGGAATTCTGGTTGTGGCTGACACCAGGAAGTCTGTTCTAGTACCTTTACACCATCAAGCTATCATTCAAGGATGTCTCATTTGTTATCCAAAGAAGTCTGGTCCACTATCTTTAACACTGTGGGTGGACTAAAAGAATGAACATTTTAGTCACAGGAGGGAAGGAGGGGGTTATTGCTAGCCCCTCATTCCCAATTTCCAATCAATCATATTGTTTTCCATGCCTCAGTTATGTAACCAAACAAGTTGTCCTTGACCCCATGATGTCACCAACCCTATAACCATTAAAAATTTTTCCCTCACCTACCCTGTTCTGTTCTTTGTTCTAATTTTATAAAAAGGAGCTGAGTCTCCATTTTGGGATCTTTGGCTAAACTAAGGCAGACAATGACCCACTCTACTGGTAGATGTTCAGTCGTGTCTGACTCTCTGTGACCCCAATCTGGGGTTTTCTTGGCAGAGATGCTGGAGTGGTTTGCCACTATTTGTCCCACTATTGTAACTTCTAGCATTACCTTGCTTTAGTCTCACTTTCCTCTTTTTTCAGGCTTGATGTTACAATTAATCCATTCAACTTTACAAGGTCCCCAGATTCAGGGCCCCAAATCCTTTGTCCTTTTCTCCTACTATTGCTCATTATCTCCCCTCCCCTCCTCTGGATTATTCCCACTACCTTCTTATATGCTCTTATTTTTGTTGCTGATAGTTGCTGAAGGAAGTCATTCAAACCATGTAGTATGAGTCTACTGCAAATGTATGTTATCTAATTTCAATATACTTCATTGCTCTCAAACAATCCTTGCTATGTTCCTGAATGTACTTCCACAGCATCTGTACCAAACTTCTTTTTTCTCTCCTAGTTACTCTTTAGGGAAAACTATTTTCATCTGAAATCCCTTCAAAATCTTCTCTTATTCTCTTCTCCCTTGCTCTAGTATATGAAGAAAAAAATGGCCCATGTCTTGATCAATATCAATCCCTTTACTTATATCCTGAATCCCCTCCCTTCCCATATTCTCCAAGAATGTGACCCTTCTATCATATTCTCTCTCTGCCTCACTCACATACACACCCATCCTTTTTCATATCTCTTTATTCATTAATTCCTTCCCTGCTGCCTATGAACATGTCCAAACACCCGACAGACAAACCTTAAAAAACAAACAAACCCCCAAACCTTCTCTTGACTAAGCTGCCCCTCACGCTACTGTTCTATTTATTTTTTTCATAGCCCAACTCCTATAAAAAACATCTATATATCCTGCCTCCAACTTCCTTCTCAGTCCCTTGCAATCTGCTTTTTGCCTCCACTAACTTGACTGAAACCCCTCTCTTCAACATTGCCAATGAGCTCTTAATTGCACAATTAGCACTGAATTAACAAACTGTCCTTATTAAAAGTCCTTCTTCAACTCTTGCTGGCAGGGAGGCAGCCCTGGGTTCTCAAAGCCTATGTGAATTAGACACAACCACTGGAACTTCTAGCCAACTGAAAGTGCTCTGAGTAGAGGCCTAAGCAACAGATTTGTCTGTCATCTCATGCCAATCTAGCTAAGTGTGGAGAGACTCCTCACCACAACACTAGCCACTAGGAGATGAATTCTTTTGGACCCTGAAACTGACATGACCATCTACTAAAGCAAAGCTTCTTAAACTTCAGGCTGTGACCCGATAAGGGATTGCATAACTGAACGTGGGGAAAATTTTGGCAACAGGAAAAAGTTACATTATACCTATTTTATATACCTATATACCTGGGGTCGGGTAAAAATTTCTTAGGTGAAAAGGGGTTGAAAGTGGAAAAAGTTTAAGAAGCCCTGTACTAAAGCACGAAGAAGTTATCATTTGAAGAAATGGAAGAGGTAGTCTTATTTCAACCCAAAGTCATCACAGTTCTTTTGAAATATTGAATATTATTAAATATTGTCACAAAATACATTAACTTATATAGGTTTACTAATATAACAGTAGTAGCTACAATTAATATAGCACTTTAAAGTTTTGCAAAGTATTTTACAAATATTATCTAATTTTCACAACAACAAAGCTGGGAGGTAGGTGCTATTATCCATTTTCACAGATGAGAAAATTAAAGTAGACAGAGGTTATGTGACTTGCCCAGGGTCACAAAGCTACTAAGTTTCTGAGATTGAATCCAGGTCCAGTGCTCTATCCACTGTGTCACCTAGCTACAAAATGGACAAAATTTGGCAGTGCTGTCATACTGAATAGAGGGCTGGCTGAAGAGCCAGGAAGAACTAAATTCCCATCTTGCCTCTCATGTGAAATGTAACTCTAGGCACGTCATTCAATTTCTCTATGCCCCCACTAACTCTCTAAGCCTCCAAGGTGCAGAATAGTTTTGCTGATGGGGCCAGTAGTAGGGATTTATACGCCAGAAGTTCTCTATGCCAATGAAATCAGTCTTGTCCCCCCTCCCCCCAAAACATCCAGTGTGCATAGGAGGGTATTTAACAGTATCTTACATGCAGCAGGTGCTCAATAAACATTTGTTGAATGAAGGAACTTCTTCTGGAAAAGCCATTATTTTAAATTCCACAGGTGTATGTGTCATAGACTTCCTAGTCTGTTACTGAAATTTTGATTTTGGATGATAGCAAACTAATGAGTTTTTAGGACAGCTTTGCCTTAGAAAGAATCTTATAAACAGGGCAATGTCTTGGTGAAGGAAAAGCAGCTGCCTAAAAGGGCACTGGAACTGGAAGATGAAGTTCAATCAAAATTGAATGTACAGTGGATAAAGTACCAGCCCTGGATTCAGGACTACCTGAGTTCAAATCCAGCCTCAGACACTTGACACTTACTAGCTGTGTGACCCTGGGCAAGTCACTTAACCCTCAATGCCCTGAAAAAAAAAGAAAGAAAGAAAGAAAGAAAATTGAATGTACAAAGTGAATAAGTATGACAAAGTCAGTAAAAAAAGGCAGGTCTCAGAAGCATTAGGATTATTTGTGGGCATCCAATATATATATGTTTTTCCATATAAATATTTTATTATTTCCCAGTTACATTTAGAGATAGTTTTCAACATTTGTTTTTATAAGATTTCTAGTTTCAAATTTTTCTCCCTCCTTCCCATCCCTCCCCCCTACCCAAGACAGAAAGCAATCTGATATAGGTTATACATGTATAATCACATTAAACATATTTCTGCATCCAATATATTTTGCAGGAAATATTATTTCAACATTTTATTCAATATGCAGTCAATCCCTACCATTTCACCAGCAGCTTCATTAGTCACAGCTGACAAAAATAAAACAAACCCCGCCCCCCTCGAACTACCCAGAACCTGCTCACCCATTTCATTCATTATACTTCACTCCAAATATCTTTGGAAAAAGAAAATTAGGAAGGAAAGTTTGAGATCACATAGTCCAAATGCTTCATTTTGCTCTTGAGGGAACTGAAGCCCAGAGGTATCAAGGAACTTCCTGAGGTTGCATAGCTAATTAGTGGGAAAGCCATGTCTAGAGTCCTTTCCCCTAAATCCACCTTTAAAGAAGAAAGATTTGCTACCACTGGTGTGCAAAAGGAAGTGCATTGGTTTGCAGGAAAATTCTACAGTAGCTCTAAAATTCTGTGATCTGGAAGGGCCTTCAGAGGTCAGACTGGGATGCTTCCCGACTTGAACTCCAACGCTCCACCTATGGGTATTTCATAAGATCACTGACTTATAGCTAGAAGGCACCCTGAGCTCATCTCATCGAATCCTCTTGTTGGACTCCACCCCAAAGAAGGATGAGGGAAGTAAGGCCCCAGAGAAGTTCGGTGACTTGCTCAGGGTCACACAGCTGGGAAGTGGCAGAGCCAGGACAGGACCCCAGGTCCTGACTCCACATCTAGCCCTCCTTCTACTGTAGCAAACTGCTAGAATTAATCTGTCTTCCTATGAACTAACAGAACCATATTTATAATTCTTTTCTACACTTATCATATTCTCACTTGAGAAAGGCAGTATGGTAGAAGGGAAAAAGGGTACTGAACTTGGAGCCAGGAAGACCCAGATTCAAGGTCTGAAGTGGATATCAACTAGAGGTGTGACCTTAGCAAAGTCATTTGACTCTTTCTAGTTTCAGCTTCTTCACCTGTAGAATGCAGAAAATACTTGATCTATGTCCCTGTCCACCTCACAGGGCTGCCCTGAGGAAAGCATTTTGTAAATCTGAATGTGCTAGATAAATGTGAATTATCACTAACTTGTTTTATAGTCAATTGTGCATATTTTATCTATCTATCCTACTAGATTTTAATTGTACAACCAAAGAATCCCAGAGCTAGAGAAGGTGTCAGAGACCACCTAGCCTGACTCAAAGCCAAAATGTCCTCTGCTCCATGACTGACAAGTTCACCATTGACTGGAATGTCTCCAATGGGTGAGAGAATACCTTACCTTCTTAGGAGGCCCGTTTAGTTATCAGACAACTCTAACTGTTAAGTCATTTTCCCTTATATCAAGATGAAATCTGGGAACAGCTAGGTGGTGAAGTAGATAAAGCACTGGCCCTGGATTCAGGAGAACCTGAGTTCAAATCTGGCCTCAGACACTTGATACTTACTAGCTGTGTGACCCTGGGCAAGTCACTTAACCCTCAATGCCCCCCACACACACAAAAAAAAGATAAAATCTGCTTCTCTATAATTTTTCCCCATTGCTTTTAGTTGCTCTGCCTTTTGGAGCCAAGCATAATAAATCTCATCTCTCTTTTCTATGACATTTAGTTTTATTTTGTTCTCTAGAAATAATTTACTTGTAGATAGATTTCTTTTTATCTATCTTGTCAAACTTAAAAATTAACTGCTCCAAAGTTCTATGTTCCAAAACATTTGGGATTTGACTACAAAGCATCCAATTACAGAAAGTCAATTTAATACCCTTTGACCCAGAGGCTCCACTTGCCAGGCAAAACCATGAAGTCACTGAAAAAAGAAAGGCCCCAAATACAGCTAAACTTTAATAGCACTTTTAATGATAGCAAAGAACTGGAAACAAAGTGTCAATTAAATGTGGGAACAGCTAAATGAGCTATATGCTACATGAATGTCATGGCCATAAGAAATGAAAAATATGATGTCTACTTAAAAGCACAGGGAGACACAGGAACTGATGAAAAGAAAAGTAAACAATCAGGAAAACAACATGTAAAACAATGACAACAATGAAAATGGAATGACCAAAAAAAACCCCTCAAAATGAAATTCTGCAAAATTATGATTTAACTCCCCCTAACACACACACACACACAGAGATCTGAGAAAATACCACCTCCTGATTCTTTTAAGTGGTAGGAGACTCAATGTGGGACACTATCTATAATACCAGACTTCTTTGCTGGAGGTTAGTTTTGTGGTTAGTTTTTCTGAATTACTTCCCTCATTCTTTTATTTTAAGAGATTATTCTCTGGAAAGAAGAGGGGATAGATACATTGGGAAATACAGATGATGTAAAAACAGCATAGCTGACTCTTTAAAAAACTCCATGGCAAGTCACTTAACTCCAATTGCCTCACCCCCCCCAAAAAACCCCCCAACAACTCCATGGCAAATTCTTGCATGAAGCAAAAGCCTGATCTCCTAATTAGTGAGTTTCTAGCTCTGACCTCCATGGCCCAGGCCATGCTAATTTCACTCCTGGGTCCACTCCTTACTCTTTGGACTTTTCAACTCCTTTACATTCTGTGTACTCTGGAGATGTAGTGCCCAGGAGGCCTGCTCCTTCCCCTCTCTTCATGTTTTCCAGGTCCTCTTTATTTGCTATCTTCCCTCATTGGAATGGAAGCTCTCTGAGGGTTGGGACTGTCTTTTTTGCTTGTATTTATATCTCCAGAACTTTGCACAGTGCCTGGCACATAATAGGTACTTAATAAATGCTTCATCTGTTTATTCTATATGAAAACATGACTGACTATCACATACCTTCCAATTAAAGTCTGGGCGAGCAAGGGGAATAAACCTTCCGTCAAACATGTGTGAAAATGGTCCATGACCTTAAAAAAGAAGATAATAAGAAACACTGGTTCATACTATTGAAAAGCATAAATTCATTTTTCCTATTCTTCATTCAACCTCAATTCATTTCTATTCTTTGAAAGATCCATGGTTTTACCAATACACATCACATCTCCTTCAGGATTGAAAAAACCCAGGGAAATATTTAAATATGAAAAACAAACAGGTATATGAGGGAGTCACTGGGGTCTTGGGAGAAAAGGGAATACGTTTTTGCAGCTCAAGTTGCTGTGACCAAAATACTTCATCATTTAAGAGCCAACTTTATTTTTAAAAAAATTTTTTTCCTCAATTACATGTAAAAACATTTTTTTTAACATTTGTTTTTTTTAAAAATTCCAAATTCTTTTCCTCCCTTCTATTTCCTCCTCTTGAGAAGGCAAGCAATTTGATATAGATTACAAATGTGTACAAAACATATTTCCATATTAGTCATATTACAAAAGAAAACAAACCAAAAAGAGAGAGAGAGAGAAAACAAACCAAAAAAGAAAAGAGAGAGGGAGAGAGCTTTTTAAAAAGTAAGCTTTGATCAGCATTCAGATTCCTTCAGTTCTTTCTCTGGAGATGGATAATATTTTTCATTGAAAGTCCTTTGTATTTGTCTTTGATCATTGATATAGATTATAAATGTGTGGTCATACAAAACATATTTCTATATTAGTCATACTAAAAAAGAAAACAAACCAAAAAAAGAGAGAGAGAGAGGGTTTTTTTAAAAGTATGCTTTGATCAGCATTTGGATTCCTTTAGTTCCTTCTCTGGAGATAGATAGTATTTTTCATCAAAAGTCCTTTGTCATTGTCTTCAATCATTTGATTGACTAGAGTAGCTAAGTCTTTCACAGTTGATCATCATATGGGCAGCTAGGTGGCGCAGTGGATAGAGCACTGGCCCTGGATTCAGGAGGACCTGAGTTCAAATCCGGCCTCAGACAGTTAACACTTACTAGCTGTGTGACCCTGGGCAAGTCACTTAACCCGAATTGCCTCACCAAAAAAAAAAACAAAACAAAAACAGTTGATCATCATACAATATTGCTGTTACTATGTACACTATTCTCCTGATTCTGCTCACTTCACTTTGCGTCAGTTTGAACAAATCATCCGAGGTTTTTCTGAAACGATCCCCTCATCATTTCTTATAGCACAATAGTATTCCGTCACAATCATATACCACAATTTGTTCAGCCATTGCCCAGTTGATGGGCATACTCTCAATTTCCAATTCTTTGCCACCACTAAGAGAGCTGCTATAAATACTTTAGTATATATCAGTCCTTTCCCCTTTCCTTTGATCTCTTAGGAATGGTCTGTATTCCTAGGTCAAAGGGTATGTACAGTTTTATGGGGATTTGGGCATAATTCCAAATTATTCTCCAGAATAGCTGGACAAGTTTACAACTCCACCAACAGTACATTAATATACCTATTTTCCCACATCCCCTCTAGCATTTGTCATTTTCCTTTTGTCATATTAGCAAATCTGATAGGTGCAAGGTGTTATTTCAGAGTTGTTTTAATTTGCATTTCTCCAAGTATTAGTCATTTATAGCATTTTTTCATATGACTACTTATTGCTTTGATTTCTTATTCTGAAAACTGCCTGTTTAAATCCTTTGACCATTATTCAACTGGTGAATGACTTGTGTTCTTATAAATTTGACTCAGTTCTCTGTATAGCTGAGAAATGAGGAAGGGCAAACTTTCTACTGGTAATCTGTTCTAAATTTACCTTGACTGATCAGAGGGCTGTGAGAGACGTTTCCTTCCTATCATTTATGGAACACATGGGAAAGAGTAAGCTGTGATTACCAGAAAACTTGATTTCTTCATATGGCAGATCTCTGTGGTCCCTTCCAGCTCTAATGATTACTTCACAAATAGCTACAAGAGTATTTTGGGTTGTCAATAGGGTTACTAATATTACAAACAGCAAGTATAATGAGCCTTTATTTACAGTTCTAAGGGCTGTTGTCTAGCCTTACAGCCACATGGATTAGAAGTGAGAAATCCTCCCTCCCACCCCTTCCCAACCTGAGAATCTTCCTATTCAAAAAAGCTCAGGTATTCTGAACATGAGAAAGATGGCTTCAAGAGGGTTAGGAGGCAAAGGATCCAAATATCTGCTGGGATATATATACAGATCAGAAGGCTTTCCTAATCCAATTGATTCTTTAATACAGCATACTATAGCAGAAATGCTCAACCTAGGCAAGAGGACTTGGCAATGCTTGGGAGCTTTGCCACATGTATTATAGCATTACAGAGGGAAACCATGACAAATTTTGTATGCCGATACTCACTGAGGTATTATAAAGAGAACTTAGGATTGCTGTTTTACTCTAAACTTGTTGGTTGGTTTTTAACAATAAAAGATCAGTAAGTTCCCAATACTAATTTAATCATGTTTTTATTTTATGTGTCAACTCCTTTGGTTTCTTGAACATTTACCTAGATCATGACAGAGCCCAGCAATCTGAACACAAAGCAGATCCCGCTCAGTTATATTGAGGTCAGGCTGTTTTTCTTGCAGTTCCCGGACCAGACATCCTGCTAGATACCCAACACTGTGAAGCAATGAAAAAAAAAAAATCTCATTTTGGGAGCTGTCATCTCTCCAATCAAGAATATACCTTTTCTCTGTATAATTTTATGTGAATTTTGACCTGTTAGAGGCCATGCCTCTCCTACATACCACTGTGACAGTAAAGAACCTTAAGTAACCAGAGGGAGGATGTTCCTTGTTTGAAATTACTCCTCTCTTCAGGCTCAAAGAATAGTAATCCAACATGTTATATTTGCTTACATTTCTATGGAGCAGAGGTTCTTATCCTGGGGTCCCTAAATTTTTTAAACCTTTTTTTTGATAATTACTACTTTGCTACAATTTTTTCATAACACTATACGTCTTATGCATTAAAAAATATCTTTTTGAGTAGTGGGGTCCATAACACACGAAAAAAGGTTAAAAACCTCTTTCAGAATAACCTTAAAATTCCAGTCACCCTCAATTATCTGAACAAATGCAATGGAGCATAGAAAGCAGTAATCCAAAAAAGGGTACTTTGATGTATAATTTTTGTATTTACAATTTAATATGGGTTATATGTGATTCTCTAATAATTCATATGACATAGTATGACAAAGTTATATGGGAAAGAACTGTCTTAAAAGAGAAACTGAAAACTGTCTACACTCCCTCCCACCAGAGCAATGGAAAAAAAAGACAAATTCTAACATTGTTGACACTGCTCTAATCTTGTCTTTCAAATTCATAATTTTTCCTAAGATGTTATTTAGTCATTTGGTTTCAAAGGCTCAATGAATGCAAGAATAAGCATTTAGTAGGAAAACTGAAGGGCTTAATATTTATAAACTATAACGTCAATAAGAAGGTAAAACAAAGAGGGTACCTGAAATACTCTGAATAAATTTTTAAGTGTTTCACCAGCCCAACCACCACCCTTCAGGAGGTATGCAAGTAGGAAATAAATCACATCATAGCAATGCTTAACTGTGCTGGGAAGAATTCATTTAAATACCTCAGTTAAAGTACCAAAAGAGATAATCATGGCATGCCTTAGCCATGTAATGGAAACATTTAGAGAAGGACCCATTTGTAATATCAGTGTTTAGGTTCCTATTTCCTACTTACCCTAGAGAATGCTCAAATCGGTTGTGTGAAGCACCTGGAAAAACATAGTAAGAGCCTCCCAGCTGCTTAATATATCTAAGACGTTGAAACTGAGGTGTGTCGATGATTCGCATAAGAAGAGGGTGAAGTTCTATGTGGCCATGGATAGGATCATTAAATATCTGAAAAATGATGATTATTACTTTATCTGAAGCTATCAGTTGTACATGAAAACAGTTTATGCAGAGGTTCGAGGGAACAACACATTCTTTTTAAAAAAATTTTTTTTTAAGTGAGGCAATTGGGGTTAAGTGACTTGCCCAGGGTCACACAGCTAGTTAAGTGTTAAGTGTCTGAGGCCAGATTTGAATTCAGGTACTCCTGAATCCAGGGCCGGTGCTCTATCCACTGTGCCACCTAGCTGCCCCACAACACATTCTTTTAATCCCCATGTAGCTATTCCTAGAGAAATCGGAAGACCAAAGCTATTTAGGTATTTAAGATACTATGTAAGCCAATGACTCTGTTCAAGTAATATAATTACACAATTCTGGGTTACAAGTCCATTCATTACAATTCAAATTAAATAGAAAGTTCATTTGCTTCATCTTATGACTGCCTTGACTAGTCTTGCTAGGGTAACCTTGAGCACCAATTAAAATGGAACTTCTCATTTGCATCACCTATACCTTTCATGAATGTTAACACATTGAGTTAAAAAGTGACAAAAATCAGTGTTGAATATCAATACCAAAAACCCAAGTACATTCAGAGAAAATATATCATTCTAGTTGAAGTTGTATAGTTGATTTAAAAATACAATATGAAAGCTGCTGAAAGGTGCTATTGGTCTTAATGACAATTGAGGCAGGAGAGCCTGGAAATGCTGTTTGTTAGGTCAGCTACAAATATAGATGTGGTTGTGACATTAACAGCGGTAACAAAGGTGATTCTATTAATATATGAGATTCACACTATGCATTGTCTTTTACTGTTAGAAGGTAGGGTCCATCTTGCTTACTTATATTTGTATCCCTAGCACATGGTATGGTACACTTAACCAAGGCTCGCTCACTCTGTCTGTCTGTCTGTCTCTCTAAATGTCTAAGACCAGGACTAACTTGTGATTTCAATGTAACAGGTCTGAGAAGTGGTACTGAGGGGGGTCACATAACTTGCTCAGTCACACAGCTAGTACATGGCAGAGGTGGGACTGAAAGCCAGGGCACAAGACTCTGAGGACAGAATCATGTCACCTGTCTGATAAGACAAGAACTGGAGGGGCAGCTAGGTGGCACAGTAGATAGAGCACCGGCCCTGGATTCAGGAGTACCTGAGTTGAAATCCGGCCTCAGACACTTGACACTTACTAGCTGTGTGACCCTGGGCAAGTCACTTAACCCCCATTACCCCGCCAAAAAAAAAAGACAAGGAGAACTGGAAAGGTACACAATCAGAATGTTTTCAATTGAAAAAAGTCTAAGCAAGTGAGCATGCCTAAATGGGGACTGTGGAATGATTGAGGAATGTGTGTGGTTTAGCTGAAGAGTTTACAATTGGCTGAAGAAACGTTATACCCATGGTTGCCTGAGTAACAAGGCTGAATTCTAATCAAAACATCAGCACCAGGGCTAGCACTTGCTTCAAATACCAATGCTTAAGGGTCAGCATCAACCAAACAACTGACTGTAAACAAGCAGAACTTATTGATTGTACGGTTGATTAACAAAAACAATATATAATGATATCCTTTGCATGAACTTCCTTCATGATTTCATAAAAGCTAAGATTGAATCCACAGGGACTCACTAACAATCATCACTTCTTCAAACACTGGCAATGACAACTGGTACCTCTGAGTACACGGGAGCAAAAATGTTCTATGTGAGTCATTAATGGCCCAAACTGTATAGCAACCTCAGCCCTGGGCCTGGACCATTTTCTTCCATGGTTCAAACTCAGGACAAACTAAAGTACCAGATCCCCTTTCCTCAACCCTGTCTTTCATGCCCTATTCTGCCATGGTTGTGGAAGACCCCAAAATGCCAATCTCCCTGAGGCTGTCATTTTTTTTTGTTTTTTTTTTTTTTTTAGTGAGGCAATTGGGGTTAAGTGACTTGCCCAGGGTCACACAGCTAGTAAGTGTGAAGTGTCTGAGGCCGGATTTGAACTCAGGTCCTCCTGACTCCAGGGCCGGTGCTCTATCTACTGTGCCACCTAGCTGCCCCGAGCTGTCATTTTAAAGAAACCAGTGACCTTCCTGAGGACAACCAAACAAAATCTGATTTGGAGGAGGTGACACACACAATTACAGAACGCACTCTTGTCAACCCTGATGAGGCCAATAACAAATTCAATGACAACAGGATATGGACCAAGGGGCTTGACTTTTCACATTGTATTAGGAAAACTGAAAGTGGAGTTTGAAATGTTTTAGCAGGACATAGTGGCCCAAGAAGTACTAGCTACTGTTGTATGAGGTTCAAGAGTTAATTACTGAGATGGAAAAGACAAAGACAATAGTTAAAAGTCAGCTGCTAAGCTGTGTGACCCTGGGCAAGTCACTTAACCCTCATTGCCCCACCCCACCCCCAAGTCAGCTGCTAAGAAGACAGCTGTCCTAAGGCAGTGGCTAGTTACTTCCCTTCTAATCTGATCACAGCAGCAACTTCACTGACCCTGATGGAGTCCTGGCCAAGCACCTACCAGTACAGCCAAAAGTGGCAAAGTACAGCATGAGGGTTGGTGAAGGGCACAAGAATGCTACATAATTGTCCTGAGCAGGACAAGTTCTCCCAAGGTGCCAAGACTGCAGAGCCTGAGAAACAGCTATTATGACCCTTAGCATCCTTTAATCTGTGGGTCTGCAGGGATCCTGTCTAGTAGAGACTGTCACCTACGGCAGACAAAGGTGAGTACCGTGGACCAGACTGCTATGGAGACCAAACTATGGACTGTTCTGGGACTGACTACGGAATGTTCTGGGGAAAGTGAATGCAACTACTAAAGTACAAAGCTGCTTCTGAGGATGCAGACCCACAAAGCAAGGAACACCCGTCCTATAAGAAGACTTAGTGCTTGGTCCCATTGCCTCTATACTTCCTGAACAGGGGCAGAGACCTGTTACCAACAAGCAGCTGTGTGAGCAACCTATGGCTACTTGGGCCAGCTCTGATGCATCAGTATTATCACCCAAGGACAACTGTCCTACTGAGCCAGGTGCAGTAAAGCTTGCAGGAGAACCCCTGTCAATGGAGGCTAGAATGAAGAAACTAGAAAAGGGAGCAGTAGGGAAGGAGTCCCTGACCCCCCTGCAGCCTGTATTTATCAGCTCAAGTGTGTGGCTGTGCTCTCCCTACTTAGTGATAAAAGGCTCTCCTGCAGGTGGAGTTTGTGTACCTCCTTCCACACATTAAACAGTGTGGGGGAGAAGGGAAAGTGTCTCCTTTAAGCCCGGGAGAGGAGGGTATGAAAACAACCACTTTCCTGGTCTGTGTCTAAGATAGCTTTCTTGTGGTGGGGTGGAGGTAGGAGTACAACTCTTCTGCACTAACTGTACAACCATATCATTAAATGATGTTGTGCTGTAAAAAAAAAAAAAATTAAATAAAAAAAGAGTCCAGGTAGAGAAAAGTCTGGTCAGTTTAAAAAAGAAAAATCAGAATTTCACAACCATTGTCATTTTCTTTGATCGTTCCTTCTTCCTGTGTATAGATCAGCCAAATTTTTTCTTCCTACCTTTTCTTTTTTTTTTTAAAAGGGACAGCTTTCCTAGTTGTACATGATCATAGCCCTTTGGGGGGTTATTTTTAAAATATTTATCAACATACTAGTCACCACCCTAACATTAAGTCAAAGTATCAATTTAGTATTAAGTTACCAACCTATTCCACAGAATGTTACAGATCTACAAAGTTCCTTAGAAGGAAGTTAGGTCTCAGTTGAAATGGTGAATAACCACCTATGATCGCACCTCAGGTTCACTCCAATACACCCCAGGCAGGGACTGAGAGAAGTACCGAAGCATCCTATTCTTAGACCAGGAAGGGCCGCTCTGAGATCACCTAGTCCAACTCCCTCATTTTACAGGTAAGAGAACTGAGGCCCAGAGAGGTGAGCTGATTCTCTTCAGGTCACACAGGTTATAGAAAAGAGAGACAGGCCTTTATTAATAGAGATCATCTGACTCTAAGTTCATCATCTACCTCCCTTGGAGGATGTATCGACAGGCTTAGAATGACTGGGAGGCAAATACAGAAACATGACACGAGCTCAATATATTTAAAAATTTTTATATTAGTCTCAATTCCCCCCCCCCAAAAGATCATGATAACTAGCAGATCCCTGAAAATGTATTCCATTGTTAAAAGACCTTCAAAAGCTGCCTCCTCACTTAGCTTTTCTAACAATGTCTAATCTTGGGTTGTGTCTCCTCCCATTCTCTTCTGCTGTCCCTCCTGCTAGTCAAGGCTATCTTTGCTTTCAAATCCTTTGGTAATTTCTATCTGAGGCTACAAGACCCAGCTCTTCCTGAGTCCAGGTCCAGCATTCTCTCTACCTAGCTACCTATGCACATGCATGAAAGTGCAAATCTCGGGCAGCTAGGTGGCACAGTGGATAAAGCACCAGCCCTGGATTCAGGAGGACCCGAGTTCAAATATGACCATCTGGCCTCAAAACACTTGACACTTACTAGCTGGGCAAGTTACTTAACCCTCACTGCCCCACCAAAAAACAAACAAAAAACCAAAGACAAATCTCTACTATATAGTTTCCTTTAAAAAAAAAGTAATAATAATAATATTCAACATTTAGAATCTATCTGCTGAAAAGTACTGTTCACCCATAAAGCTGAGATATATAGCAAGGCAGTCACAATACTTTAAATAAGTATTTAAATGCACCTGGCTCAGTAGGACAGTTGTCCTTAGGTAATAATACTCTCTCTTTAAAACCAAACCAAACCCCCAAACTCCAGTTCTCCCTCCACTGGAAAAGGATTAGGAGGCTTCAATAAATATTAATAAGTCAGAACCTTGAAAAGCTAGTTTTCTTCTTTCTAAACATTGGAGGTCTGAATGGAGTAGAAAATGAAAAAAGAACTATTTTTTTTCTGTAGCAAAATAACAGGGGCAGCTAGGTGGCGCAGTGGATAGAGCACTGGCCCTGGAGTCAGGAGTACCTGAGTTCAAATCCGGCCTCAGACACTTAACACTTACTAGCTATGTGACCCTGGGCAAGTCACTTAGCCCCAATTGCCTCACTTAAAAAAAAAAAATAACAGCACATTCTAGTGTACACTGTTAAATTAAAATTTACTAACACCACAAACTTTTAAAAACAATTATCTATGATCTAGGCTATGTAAGAAAACATATGTATTGAATTTACAAGAAAAATCTATTTCTAAAAATACTCAACAACTGAATGATAATCTTATTAAAATAACTTATATTACACTCTTAATCATGAATCAAACATGAAATGGGTAAAGGGAAAATGAGGTCCTCTAAATAGAGAATAATATTAAGATCTAACATTAAAAACTAACTCTCACGGGGCAGCTAGATGGCGCAGTGGATAGAGCGCCAGCCCTGGAGTCAGGAGTACCTGAGTTCAAATTCGGCCTCAGACACTTAACACTTACTAGCTGTGTGACCCTGGGCAAGTCACTTAACCCCAATATGCCTCACAAAATAAATAAATAAATAATTGGAAAGTGATCCCTACAAAATAGCAAACACGCTAAAAAAAAACCTAACTCTCACTTACCTTCATTGAAACATCATTGTTCTGATTTCGCTTCTGTCTCTCTTCTGAAGACCTGGGAGAGTCCCTGAACACCAGAAAATACAAGTCACAAATTGCTTGATAAAGTCTGTGGTACTGCTTAGAAATAATTTTTTAAAATCAAGTTAATTGCCTACAGATGATTAAGAAGCAAGGACAATTTAAATATCACTTTAGTAAGTCTCACAAGCAAATAAAGTTTCTAAGCATATTCACAAGATAACCAGCTAGTTGGCCTTTCTAGCCATCTGAAAGCTAGATGGACAAAATGCTATATTTCCTTTGTGTCCCCTAATGCACTCTGTTGTTGTTGTCCAGTTGTTTTTCGGTTGTGTCCTACTCTTTATGACCCCATTTGGGGTTTTCTTGACAAAGATACTGGAACAGTTTGCCATTTCTGTTTCCAGCTAATTTTGCAGATGAGGAAACTGAGGCAAACAGGGTTAAGTGACTTGTCCAGGGTCACACAGCTAGTAAGTGAGTGTCTGAGACCAGATTTGAACTCAGGAAGAGGAGTCTTCCTGATTCCAAGCCCAGAGCTTTATCCATTGCCTCATCTAATTCACTTAGTCCACAATAAATACTAGCTGACTATGATGATAAGAAGCTTTCCTAATCAGTATGATTTAAGGACACCACTCAGCATCAAAAATTAAGGCTGAGATTCAGTCCTGGAATTTAGGCTTTCTCTTAATCAAACACTTAAGTATACAGTCACTTCACTGTGTGGTTCAAAATCCTTCCATACCTAGCTTATTTATCAGAAAGGGAATAGCAGAGCACTCCAGTATCTTTGCCACAAAAATCCCAAATGTGGTCACGAAAAGTCTGAAAGGACTGAATAATAACAAGAAATCTGACACTCAAGGAATGTGATCCTTGGGCAAGTCTGTTAACTTCTCAATCACTCCAACCCATCTGTCTTGTCCCGTCCTGTCCCGAGCACATCTTTTTACCTGCCCTGCCCAGACTCAGGGAAGATTCAGTCCTGTTCTGCCTATGTGGGAGAAGGTGCCTCCAGCAGAATCATTCCCAAAGAGAAGTACCTTCTTATGATAAGTGTTGATTCTCAGTGGATTATTTTCAGAACACCCTCAGATACTAGGAGGGGCCAGGCCTCTGATAAATAGGCTAGGTATGGAAGGATTTTGAACCACCAAGCTGCCCCCAAAATTTACCATGGCCTGTACAGGGATCAAATGGCTGACCCTGGTGTTATGAGCCACCGCCACATTCTAACCAACAGAGCTAAACAGCCACTGCTGAGAGTGTCAGAGGCAGGACCCAAACTTGGGTTTTCCTGACTCCAAGCTAGCTTCCTATTCACTGCACCAAGGCTGTTGTTACTGCTACAGTTTTTACAAAATATATTTTATGGGGATGGTTAGGTGTTGCAGTGGACAAAGCAACATCCCTGGATTCAGGAGGACCTGAGTTCAAATTCGACCATCCAGCCACAAACACTTGACACTTACTAGCTGTGTGACCCTGGGCAAGTCACTTAACCCTCATTGCCACCCCCCCATATATATACATACACACCCCAGTGGTGACTGGAGGGAGAGAAAAACCTGATATAGGCTACTTTATGTCTCTGATAATAACACCACTGTCTCACAATTATATCACCTTTTAAGGTTTACAAAGTACTTTCCTTCCATATAACAACCCTGTAAAGGTAACTAGCACAATGAGTATCACCTGACTTTGTAGAAGAGGCCATCTAGGCCAAGAAAGATAAAATGATTTGCCTTGGGGTCACATAGCTAGTGTTGGAGCCTAAATTCAAATCTAGGTCTCTAGCTCTCACTTTCCCCATGCCAAATCCATCTCCTCTCACCCCCTTTATCTGCCCTGACCATTTTAGCAACAGAAACAGAAACTATATCAATAAATAAGATAATAAAGACTGATCACTTGTCTTATAGCAAGTTTTAATTTGACCATTCTCTCTAATACTCCAAAGAAGCAATATTGCACTGGACTCTGGTGTGGAATGTTAGCACTGGGTGATCTCCTTAGCTCTCATCCGTCCAATCATCATGCAAATGGGTTCTAGATCTAGTTATCCAGCTGTGGTCCCTTCTCCTGAGCCCCACTTCTTCAGCAACACATCCAGTTACTTAATGGACTTTTCTAGTTGTATGTCTCTCTCTTAAGACACCTCAAGACTCTACATATCCAAAACAAGTCATAAAGCCTATCCCTCTACTCTGTTTCTGTTCACGGCATCCCAATCTATCTAGTCATCTAGGCTTGAAACTCTGAAGTCATCCCTGACTCCTCAATCTCTCTCAGCCAAAAAATCCAATCAGCTGACAAGCCTCATAAACACTACCTCTACACCACTCACATTTCTATCTCCTTCTCTCCATTCACATAGCTAACCACCTCAGCTGAGGCTCTCATCCCCTCTCACCTGAACTACTGTCACACCCTTTTAAATGGTCTCTCCTTTCCAATCCATTCTCCAAACAGCTGCCAAAGTGATACAGTCCTAAAACGTAGGTCTGACCATGTCATTCTTCTCTTCAAACTCCAATATTCCCCTAGAGGTCTATGGTCAAATGCAGATTCCTTTGTTTGGCTTATAAAGCCCTCCATGACTAGGCCTCAAACTATCTTTCCAGCTTTATCATATATCACTTCCTTCACACACTCTGCTCTAGCCAAACTGGACTCCTATCTCTTCCTCACACACAAAACTCCATCTCCCATCTCTGTGTTTTGGAATGATCTGCCCTGACACCTAGAATGAACTCCCTCCTCACCACCACATCTTATAGCCCTATTAGAGTTCAGCTCAAATACTACCTCTTAAATGAGGCCTTTTCTGATCCTTCCAAGAGATGCTAGTGATTCACCTCCAAATTTACCCTGTATTTATTCTGCATCCGCTTATATGTTGTCTCTTCATTTATTTTTTCTTTTCTATCTCCAGTGACTGCCTGGTTGCCCAAGGTTAGACTACTGCCAGTAAACAGAAATTCTCTTGATTGTCATCTATTTCCTGCTCCCAAACTATGGCTTCTGTCCTAGGCTCTCTGTAACTTTCCACAACACCATAAAGTGGAATAAATTTGAAATACTGGGTCCCTAACAAGCTCTTATACACCAAGATTACTAGCCCTGGAGGAAGTTAACTCCAAACCCTGAGGAAACTGCTTAAGAAGCACATTTGAATAGAACCAACGACATCGTAGGTGAGTCTTAAAAGAGATTAGCTAATGATCCTAGGATAAAACTACTTAAGCATTAGGTACAACTGAAACTTGCTAATGGCACTTGGTTTTCTTTCTCCCAGAATTAAATTACCAGCAAATTGTTGGCTTTTCAAAACATGAAGATTTAAAATCAACTGCTAACCAGGTGGCAACAGAGAAAATTTAGATGGAGTTTCCAAGTATTTAAGATATGTTTGCAGTCTCAGGTCTACTTACAAATATTTTCCCCTATCATCTTTGTACATAATCTGTTGCTCTCTAAAATAAGTCAGAATAAGGTCATTAAAAAACATTTACTCCATAGCAATATTCTTCAACTAAGAAAGACCAGGTTGAAAATATATTGAATTGTCATTTCTCCACTGACAAGCTTCTTCCATATAAAAAGGGAAGTTTCTATGAAGACATTACCATGATTTTTTCTTTTATTCTGTCTAAAAATTAAAAACTCAAATAACAACCCCCCCCAAAGCAAATAAAATCTTAAAAGGGAATTAGGATAGTGTGCTTTGATAAACTTCAATATAAGCAATAATCTTACCTTATGCCAGATTTTTCAAGTGATTCATCATGGTGGGATAGAGAGCCTCTGTTTGAGTTTTCTATGGAAACATTTTAAAAGATTAATATTTTAACATATCTTAACATATCCACTAAGTAAAATGTGCTTAAAATGTAATTTTCTGGAAAAAATTCACTAACTTTGATTTATGTAAAATACTTACAAGAAAGTTTATCTGCAAAATGTAAAGGAAGGAACACCAAAGCAACTGTGATTATAAATACAACTTAAAGAATGTTGTGTTTTTGCCAATGAAAGGTAAGGGTAAGCCACATTTATCTGTTGGTACTTCAAAGCATAACTACCATCACAGACTGATGTATTATTATTTTTTTTCATTCATTCATTCATTTATTTTATTATTTATTTGGTAAGGCAATTGGGGTTAAGTGACTTGCCCAGGGTCATGCAGCTAGTAAGTATCAAGTATCTGAGATCACATTTGAACTCAGGTCCTCCTGACTCCAGGGCCAGTGCTCTATCCACTGGGCTACCTAGCTGCCCCTGTATTATTATTTTTTAAAAGGCAGGAACAGTAAAGCACACAATCCTGACTTTTGGATGCATCACTTTATACACAGGTGATTCTACTATCAAGTCTTTGCCCAAATCCTACAGGGATTTTGCCTGCTTCCCTTAAAAAAATTTTTTTAAATTTTTTCTATGGTGGTTTTATTGTTGCCTTTTTTTCAAACACCAGTTGTTTCCCCTTAACATTTCCTGACCTCTCCTTGTAACAAATGGAAAATTTTAATCAATGATAACCAAAAAAATAACCCTAACAGCTTCAACTTGTATTGAATTCCATATCCATAGTTTTGAGAGGGAGATATGTATCACTGTCAGTTTTTCAAAATATCATTAATTACAATCTGTAAGTGTTTGCTTTTTTACAGCTATTGTTTATACAACGGTAGTCACTGTAGTTTGCTCACTCTAATGAGAGAGCAATTGGTCCCGTCAATTTAAAGGCAGCAAGACAGGAGATTATTACAATGGTATAGGAAACAAGTAATTAAGTGCTAAACTAAATCGGTAACTAACAATGGAATGGGGAAGAGAGGATGAGTGAAAAAGATATTGAAATAGGGTAGCTCTAAAGACAGGACTCAGGACTAATTGAAGTTTCATGCCTGGAAGATCAATTGGCACCACCAAGACAAAGAGGGCATCAGAAGACTGGTCTGTAAGATTCTGGAAGGAAGATGATGTTTTAGACATACCAAGTTTGAAATGGCATGGGAATATCAGAGTAAAGGGGTTAAGTAAAGCAAGCTTTGAGCTCAGGGTGATGGTAAGACATGGGACAAAGATCTGAGTCATCCATATTACTACATGAGGGCACTAGAATGGATGTGGTAGGGGCAGCTAGGTGGTGCAGTGGATAGAGTCCTGGAGTCAGGAGTACCTGAATTCAAATCTGACCTCAGACACTTAACATTTACTAGCTGTGTGACCCTGGGCAAGTCACTTAACCCCAATTGCCTCACTAAAAAAAAAAAAAGAGAGAGAGACTATTGTTGGGGTGGCTAGGTGGCATAGTGGATAGAGCACTGGCCCTGGATTCAGGAGGACCTGAGTTCAAATCGGGCCTCAGACACTTAACACTTACTAGCTATGTGACCTTGATTGAGCAAGTCACTTAACCCCAATTGCCTCACAAAAAAAAAAAAAAAGAGAGAAAGAGACTATTGTTTGGGGCGCAGCTAGATCGGGAAATTGATAGAGCACTGGCCCTGGAGTCAGGAGGACCTGAGTTCAAATCCAGCCTGACACTTAACACTTACTAGCTGTGTGATCCTAGGCAAGTCACTTAACCCCAATTGACTCACCAAAAAAAAAAAATTTAAATTAAAATTAAAAAAATAAAAGAGGGGGCAGATAGGTGGTGCAGTGGATAGAGCACCAGCTGAAGGAGGACCTGAGTTCAAATCTGGCCTCAGACACTTAACACTTACTAGCTGTGTGACCTTGGGCAAGTCACTTAACTCTCATTGCCCAACCAAAAAAATAAAATAAAAAAAGAGACTATTATTTGCAGATGGTTCTGGCAGAGAGAAAAGAAGTTTAAGTACGTTTTTCCAGGCAGAAAAGACTAGCCGCTGGTAGTATTTCTTTGGCACACTACACATTGCCCAGTACAAGTGCTAGGCATTGAGCACTAAATAATCAAATATTTCTCTAATGGAATACACATAAAGAACATCTACATTAAATTCTAACAAGCAATGGATTACATACTCTTATTTGTTTTAACTATTAGCATTTAGACTGGGATATAATATCAAGGACACCCTCTGTTCTGGAAACACGAATTAGTCTATAGACCTTTCAAGTCAGTAAAGTGGCATCTCACTCATTGCAAACACCATTTTTTTTTTTAAACCAAGGGACAGAGGGGTACTGGGGGGGGGGGGAGGGAAAAGTACAGTGAAATAATCAACTCTGGGGGAAGGAATTAGGAAAGAGTAATAACTTAAGAACCAACCCCAGAGTCCTAGAGCAGTAACTGCTCCCAGAGTTCCCTAACCCCTAAAAAAAGGGTTTGGGGAGAGAAAAAGGAACTGAAGATTTGGGTTGGACTGGTTTCCCTTCCCCTCATTGTTTTTAGGGCCCCACCACAGGAAGGGCTCTTTCTTGGCCATGCAAAGATCAGAGTTGCAAATCATAACCAAACAACACTAGCTTCCACTTTTGGTAGAGGCTTTCATACCCAACTTCAAAAAACTGAGGAGACTGCAAAGCTTGACAAGGAACTTATTCAAAAGTGGTTAAATAAGACGCTGAACTTTAAGCCTGCACATTTCAGCCATGACTTATATTAAGTGCCTAAGCCTGGATCTGGGTTAGACCCAAACCAAAGAGAGATGGAAACAGGATATCAAAGAAAAAAAAAGTCTATGTGACGAATGGAAGCTAGGGAGGAAGGAGAAACAAACATCTTTTAAAGCACAACTTCTTATGATGTGGCATAGCTGTAGACGGCTAGGAAACCACAATACCAGCTTGGTGCTCTGCCGAACAAAAGATTGGTAGTGGAACCACTGTTTTTTCTTTCCAAGCAATTTCATCAGCATCGGAATCCCTGTAAACAACAGGCCCAGCCACATTCAATGGGTAGATGCTCAGGCTGTAAATAAGTCCATGTAGCCATAAAACTTGTCACCATTTATTATTTACCAATAAGGCAAATGACCCAATTACCACCTTTCAGAAGCTTAGGAGCGCACAGCTTTGTACAAGCTTGGCACTAACAATTTGTCACAATCCCAAGAGAGAAATGCCTAAATTCTTCTCTTTTCCTATCCTCCAGGACTAATCATTAGGCCACTAAGTTGGCCCCATCCTCACAAGTTCACCTGTGCCTTGGAACACACTGCTCAGCCAATATACCTCGATGACTCCAGCACCCACCACCTCTAATTATTGAATCCTGGATTTAGTTCGACAAACATTAACTTTACTACATACAGCACTGTTTACACCCTTTTGGGATGCTTTTTAGTCTACTTGCCAACTTCAGGAGACTTCCCAACTCCAAATTTCCCTCCCCACCTCCAATCTCCCCCTACAGCTTAGTAAGTCCCCACTCAGTTCTGGCATTCTGGGCATTGGTCAGGTGAGAGGCCAAAGACAACGTTCCGTAGAGAAGGATAGGGGATCTGGTTAAGGGCTCCCGCTAAGGAGTCAAATGAAGGGATGGATGGCGAGAAAGGATGAAGAGAAGTTTCAATGGGGGTGGTGATGGGGTGAAGTAACAAGTATGGGGAGTCACTGACCAAGTCACTGGGGCCTGGAGGGAGTCAGAGGAGAGTGGGAGGGCTTGGGGGGGGAGTGGTGGTCGCCGAACCCCGGTAGTGTGCGCCACTGAGGAAGCAGTTTCAGGTGAGGATGGTGGCGGGGCGGGGAAGAGTCGCTGACCAGGTCACTAAGGAACAACAGGGGAGGTCTCTGGGGGGAAATCATGGGGTTGTGGGCAGAGAACTAAGTCGGGGGCTGGGGGAATTCCCTGAGGAGCAGGTGGTTGCGAGATGTTCTCTGACCAAGTCCTGCAGTAGACGCAGAGGTCTGGGGAATCGCTGGAGTGGGTGGGAGGAGGTGGGTTAGCTGATCAGGTTATGGGGACGGGAAGACCCCTAGAGGGGGTGGAGGATAGCTGGCTAGAGAGGGAGTAGGGAGGACTCCCTGCAGGGGCGACCGGGCAGGGGGCGTGGGGCTCCCCGGGATAGTGGCTGGGAGGGGGTCGTTAGGCGTGACTGGGGAGCTGGAGCGCGGAGCAGATCGACCCTCCCGGGGTTGGGCGTGGCACCATCCGCCCCCCATCCTCGCTGGCTACCTCGGATGCAGCGGAGCAGCTTGGGGTCGTTGAAGCCGTGGTGGCTGAGGAAGGCGCACAGCCGCTCGGCATCCCAGCTCTGGGGATCAGCATCGTCCTCGGGCTCCACGCCTACTGACTCGGCCAGCGCCGCAGCGTGCTCGGGAGTGGGGCTAGGAGTCCGGCTGCGAGCACGTTTAGGGGGCTTCCCGCACACCCTCATGGCCTTTTCTCAGCAGCAGCCACCCGCTGAGTTCCAGGAGCCGGCTACTGAGCTGAACGCGCAGGCGCACAACTACCCCAGTGAGGGAAGGCCACCCCTTCACCTTCCTCTAAAGGCTAGGAGAGGATAGCGCCCCGCCCGCCCGGAGGGTGGCTGAGCAATGACTAGAACGGCCGCTGTTCCAGCTGTTGTAGCGACCGCAGAAAAGTGTGCTGCCTTTGAGTTTTCTGTAGTTGCAGAATCTCAGAAACAGCCCAGGACCTCAGAGGCGGTCGGGGCCAAACCATATATAAGCAAAAGTCTCTGCAACATCATCTAGCCTTTGCCCCGGAGCTCTGCAGAGAGGAGCACTCACCACCCGAGGCATGTACTGACACAGACTGAGGCAGGGCTTTACCTTTATGTTAATGAATTTTTACTTATATTAGAACCCTACGTTTGCCTCATTGCAACTTCCACCCATTATTCCTGGTTCTTCCCTCTGGGACCAAGCTGAACAAGACTAAGGACTCTTCTGCATGACTATCTTCCAAATATTTGAGTGAGTGAATATAAATATTTGCTACTTGCCAA
Source organism: Dromiciops gliroides (assembly GCF_019393635.1). NCBI lineage: Eukaryota > Metazoa > Chordata > Mammalia > Microbiotheria > Microbiotheriidae > Dromiciops > Dromiciops gliroides. The sequence continues at coordinate 362,444,536 of NC_057862.1, forward strand.
ACTCTCCCTTAAACCCAGAGGATACGAATATAAAATTCAGAAAATCCCTTCAAGGCTTATATTCGAATGGGCAGGAGACTGCACATAGAGGTGGGTAATGGCCAGGGAAGGGAATTTTGGCTTGGAAAAGAAAGCCCTGGCTTGGTGAGTAGACGCATAGGAAAGTCAGTTGGCACTCTTTTCTAGAAACAATAGTAGCATTGATTTGGTCGTGGTTCCCAGAACAAGAGCGGGACCGAGGGCTAGGGAGAGCAGCAGGCTGTGGTGGCTGCAGCACAGTTAGCAAGAAAATGACTGGGGTACAGGGCTAGGAGAGGTGTGAAGCTTGGTCCAGTCAGGGACAGCTGGATACAGTAGGCCAGGTGACTGCTTAGTCTCCTAAGCTATTGTCTGTCTTCCCTAAATCTTCTCTCCTCCGACCAATCCACAAATAGCATGACTATCCTTGTGTGTGGTCGTGGTCGAGGTAAAGGTATACTTCATGGAAGTTGAGGAAATTGATGAATTGAGAAACCAGGGTATTTGAAGGGACATCAACATGTAAATTGAAGTGCCCTAGAACTGAGAGGCTGACTGTGAGCAGTGTACTGAACTGGAGAAAGCAGGAAGAATGACCTGGAGGCTGGGAAAGAGTAGGGAACTTTGCCCCTTGATGGAGGAGACTGCATTTTCCCTAGGAATTTGTGAGGGAAGACAATCCTCTTCTCAATAATTCTTGGGAACTCATTGGCTTCTGGTGAGGAGGCACCCTAGTGTGCAGCTAGTGGGTGCAAAGAAAGGGGTCTCGGGGCCTGTTTTAAACCCTAGTCCCTAACAGAAATGGACCCTCCCCTTTTTCATCATTGGTCCATTATTCAAGGGTTACAATCTACACGCAAAAACTAGCTAATCTTAGTATTCCCATCCCTAATCAGTTCTTCCTTATAGGACATAACTCAGGAGTGAACCTTATTCTTCCTTATATGGACACAACGCCGGAGCAGACCTTATTGAGACCAGGGCTCCTTGAACCATGTGATTTTGTTGCCAGAGGGGGAGGAGGGGATCTGAGACCTTTGTCCAAAAAACAGGTCAGGAGGAGTAAGACTGACTGTTATATCCTCATTGAGAGGAGACAACTACCCATTTTCTCACAACTCATACAATCGTTCTAAGTGCCACCCTGGGTTTAGGGCAGGTTTAAGTTTCAGGAGATGAATTCAGGGTTGTCGAAAGAGTCCATCCCTCCACTCAGTTCTGCCTTATACAGGAAGCTACATTAGTCCAAACTTATAGTACCATCTTAAGGTTGAGACCCCAGCCCCAGTAGGAAAAGACCTCAAAGTTGCTGGCTACTTTCTCTGACCTGCACAATCCATGTGACTCATAAATTCCAACCAATAGTAACATTTGGGTTTGTTTCTTATTCTTCCTGGTTGCTTTCCTTTTCCAGATCCTTTGATTCAGTGTTCTGCTGCCTCCTGATTGGAACAAGGATGTTTTTCAATGCTGCTGCCTCCAAAGTTGCCATCTGAATCCCTTTGCTGCTCTCAGCTCCAGCACCAAGCTCAGTAAAATATTACTACTCTAAGAGTATGAGACAACCTTGGCCAACATACCTCAGGGCTTCTCAACACATTTCAAGCTCTTTTTAGTTAGTAAACTACATCTGGCTGAGACAGAAACAGGCTACTTACTTAGACAACTGCAGAGCGCCTGTTCAAACATGAATTCCCTCTTTCTTATTCTAGGTAGAATTGGAATGACTAAATTCCACTTCCCTTTACCCTACAGGGCTTAAGCTGGATTCCCCCTACTCCCTAGCTACTACTAAGTAAGCATCACCCTTGAAGCCAAAGCCCTGGACCTGGGAAAAACACCCCCTTTTATTCTTCTTTTTGATGCTCACCTTTCTCAAGGACATAACTACTCTTTTGAAACCCAGCCAAAATACCTGGAGACTCTGGAAGACTCATAAAGGCTCTAGTGACTGCTGCTGGAATGGGAAAATGCTGGAGGCTATCAGAAGCATCGCCCAAGGGCCCAGCCTGCCTCCTTGGGCTATTGCTAGAATAGCCTTTTGTAACACCTATAGAAAAGGAAGTTTGTTGTTATCGTTGGAAGGTAAGTTGGAAAGAGCTGTGGAAGGGGTCAGAATGAATAAATAAATAAAAAGCACTTATTAATCACCAGGAATACAGGGAAATGTAAGTGAATTCAAAACAAAAATGTTTTGGTGATTTACTTGATTGCTCTCTTTTGGGGAGCTTTGGGAATAGGAATACAAAAGAGAAATAGTCCTCTTGGTGCTTACATTCTAATTGGAGGAGACTTGTCACCTGAATGTAATAGCTTGAGAAGGGTATTTTCCTTTGGGTTTGTAAGGAGCCTTATGGGAGTTGGTTGATAGTCTTGTCATGGGGTGCAGACCCCAGAAGTTCTCTGGGGCACATCAAGGAAACTTCTCCTTGAAAAACTAAACCAGAGGACAGATAACGCCTAGAGAAATAAACTGAACCAAATCGGATTGAGCTAGCTTTGGATTCCTACCCTTCATTCTGGTCTCCCTTACCCTGGGGAGATAAATTTGGGTGTGGCTGCAGCCTTTGTGTTCTGAAGAGGGATCCATAGCCACCCCTCACCCAATTCCCCCAGCTACCACCAGTGGGGGATGGTCCTCTCTCAATAAAGGAACTTTTCAGGGGCAGATGGTCCACCCCCATCAGTCCTCTATAAAAGTACCTTCCAGTCTCCTGTGCGAGGAGATTTGGTACCTCTGAGCCATGTGCTTTATGCCAATCTCCCCATGAAAAGTCCAAGGATTTCTTTCATGGTTTCCCTCCCCCCACCCTTCCCTTCCCTTGCTCCTAAATAAACTACCACCTTATTCTAACTGCTTTTGTTTGCAAGAGAGTGTAATTCTTTAAAGAGGAATTCCCAAGAACCCCATCCCCTAACCCAACCCATACCCCATTTTCCCACCATATCATTCCCTTCTCAGAAGCAAGGTTAAGTATTGATTTGATTAGTCTTAGAATTAGAAGTCTTATCTTGGTAGGTGCTGCAGTGGATAGATCACTGGTCCTGAGGAAATGAGGAAGACCTGAGTTCAAATTTGACTGGTAGTGGATAAAAATTGTGTAACCCTGAGCAAATAGCTTAACCTCTGTCAGACTCAGATTCCTCATTTGAAAAAATAGCCCTACCTCCCAGACTTGTCATGAAGATCAAGTGAGATATTTGTAAAGTGCTATAAAAATATTAGTTATGATTATAATCGTTGTATAATTGTTGTCATTATCAACTATACAATAGAAAAAGTGATAGATTTTGAGTTTGAAGGTATATCCTTCACCTGACAGTTAACCATCTGTGTGAACTTTAGGATGCTGCTTAATTTCTCGTCTGTAAAATAAAGTGGTTGGTACGGAAAAAACAAACAGAAAAAACTAGAAGTCTTCCCTAGTTCTAGTAATAGCCACCAACTTCTGTGACCTTAAGGCATTTACTTCCTCTTTCTGGGCATACCTCATTTTCTTTCTTTGTCAATGGAGAATTGCCGATGTTTGCTGTCTGAAAGAGAATGTGTGTGTGTGTGTATGTGTGTCTGTCTCTCTGTCTTTTTGAGGTTTAGAGATGGATTAATGAACTAGAGAAGACTTTAGGTTTCATTTACAAGTACTTTCCTAAGGAATTAATTATACCATGCTCTGCCCTCCACAAAGGTCAGGTTATTGTGGAGTCTCCTAGACAATGAAACTCCTAATGCCAGAGCCCAACCAAAATTGATATTTCAGTCTTGCTCCTCCTGCCCTAAATCACCTTTCCTACCCCACTGGGAGCATTTCTTGGAGAGACCAAACTTCAAAAGGCAAACTATCTTGAGGGTGAAAATAGGAAATTGGGGTCTGAAAGTCACATTAAGGACCAAATGATTAGTTTGAGGCTTTTTAAAAAACAGGTAGGCAACAAAATACTAAATGAATGCTTATTCATCTATTCCTTCTACATTTATGAAGCCTACTCTGTGTAGATTAATTTGACAGATTTCTGTCTTCTGGTGCCCAAATAAGGTTTTTGGTATTTTAAGTTAGACTTTTGATTTTAAACATTTAGGGAGCTCCTTGTGAGGATATATATTCCCTTTAGCAAAATATATCTGCATTTGCTGGGCATTAAAGTCTTGGAACACGGCCTGGGCCACTGATGTGCTAACTGATTTGCCCAGAGTCTCTAAGACTCTCAAGTGTCACAGGCTGAACCAGGTTTTTGTTTTTTGTTTTTTAACCTTTTTATTTAAAGTTTTGAGTTCTAAATTCTCTCCTGCCTTTCCCTCTCCCTTAGGCAGTAAGCAATCAGATATAGGCTATACAATTATGCAATTATGTAAAACATATTAGTCATTTTGATAAAACCAGGTTTTGAATCCACTTTACCTTAATACTTCTTTTCCAAATAATCACAGGACAGAATGGAATGTGATAAGTAGGTGATAGCATTGGTGAGAACAAGCTCTCAGAGATTATAAAAGGAATAATAACCTGGGGTAAGGAAAGGGGGACAACAATTTAGGCAGCTACATAGAGCAGGCGGTATTTGAACTGGATCTTGAAAGACTAATAGGATTTTAGTTGGTGGAAGCCAAAGCCGGACATGACTATTTTTGGAATAGGATGTCACCTGCAACTGGAAAGAAGGCAGAAGGACTTTGGCCCACTTCACTGTTTTGCTCTGGGACTTCAGGGCCTGTTAAATTTATTTTCTTCCTCTTTTAAAAATATTCTTAGGGGACGCAGTGGCGCAGTGGATAAAGCACCGGCCCTGGATTCAGGAGTTCCTGAGTTCAAATTTGGCCTCAGACACTTGACACTAGCTGTGTGACCCTGGGCAAGTCACTTAACTCCCATTGCACCGCAAAAAAAACCCCCAAAAAACAAAAAACAAAAACAAAAACAAACCATATTCTTGGGAGCAGCTAGGTGGTGCAGTGGATAGGGCACCAGCCCTGAATTCAGGAGGACCTGAGTTCAGGTCTGGCCTCAGACACTTAAGACTTACTAGCTGTGTGACCCTGGGCAAGTCACTTAACCCCAATTGCCTCACTAAAAAAACAAACAAACAAACAAAATATTCTTTATTCTCCGGGAGGGTAAAAGAGATAATAAATGGGAAAATGTAAGTGACTTAAAAACAAAAATGTTTTGGTAATTTATGTGTGTGAGAAATAATTCATTTGGACCCCCTACTCTAGTCCAATTAGTATTAATGAGTTTTTGATACTCTACATAAATCATAAAGGGATAGATTCTTATAGTGGGCCTCAAAATGTAATGTAATGTTCACTACTTGTTTACCAAGTTATGAAGCTCACTTGCGAAATCACAAGAATGCTGACAAAGATATGTCTGTCTTGTTTTACTCAAATTCCACCTCCAAACCCAAACGTGGGTGGGATGCCTTGATGCTTTGGAAAGTCCCCCAACTTATGTTTGTACCTCCAGACCATTTTCTCTTGTCTAAGTTGCCAAGAAAAACCCAAGTGGGGTCACCAAAAGTAGGACATGACTGAAAACCACTGAATTGGTCAAAGGATCATTTTAGTCACTTAAAATTTTTTATTGATATCTATAGTTTTTTTTACATTTCCAAAATTTCTCCCAGTACACCTTCCCCTGCATCCTCCCAGAGAGCCATTCTGTTATGGGGTTAGGACTATTAAAATTTAGGGGCAGCTAGGTGGTGAAGTGGACAGAGCACCAGCTCTGGATTCAGGAGACCTGAGTTCAAATCCAGCCTCAGATACTTAACACTTACTAGCTGTATGACCCTGGGCAAGTCACTTAACCCCAATTGCCTCAACAAAATGTTTAAAAAGAAATGAATGAATGAATGAATAAATAAATGAATAGATAAATAAATAAGGACTATTAAAATTTAAACTGACCAGCTGACATGGGTCTTCTCCTTGAGAAGACAGACACACTTGGAAGCAATAGAGATAAGCCCATTAGGCAGGGCTGCTGCCAGAGTGATGCCAGGGAGACAGAGAGAGCCGGAGAGATCAGAGCCTCCTCTCACCTAACTTCTCCCTGCCCACCACCAGTGGGGGGCGTCCCACCCTCCAGTGATCACCCCTGTATGGAGCAAACTGCCTCAGTTTACCCAAATAACTCGAGGAGACCACCAAGTCAAGCAGAGACAGATTTATTACATTCCCGTAGGAATGGGCAAGTTCAATACATGAACCGCGCCAGCCAATACATGCCTTAACCTTATATAGGAATGCTGGTCAGAGGGGAAGTCCCCACGCACACTAGGTCGAGCTCACAATCTAACATCCAATCCTGTCTCACCCAGGGTGCATGTTCAGCTCGTGATCAATGTATGGAGACATGCATACATGTTCCAGGAACAAGGTCAAACCAAAGGAAGAGGAAACAGGGGAGTGACAGTCAGATGTTTCAGATCTCACAGTTCCCACTGACTCCCCTCTCCCGGCCCCTGTCTCAAGATATTCAACCTGAATAACAGGAAAAGTCACTCAGGTGCTTCAACATTGTTAAGGATGACAGGGTTAAAATTTATCTTCGGTTATGTTGGGAAGAAAAGAATAATCCATTGTTGGGACCCCAGGGCCAAGGGGATTCTGCTCTGAGAAAAAGAGACAATGTCACTTAACATCTGGTCTCAACTCAATTGCTGCATCCTGTGCCGAGCCCCGTCCTTTCTTCTTGAGTCCCGAGTATTGAATTGGTGGGCAAACTCCCTGACCCACTGACTGGGGTTCCGACACATGATGGATTGCAGACAAAATTAATATGTAGCTGACAAGTGGGGAGACTGAGCAGAAGTAAAAATACTGTTAATTGGCAATAAAACTTAAAGGAGACAGTGAGAATTTGACAAGCAATAAACTTCTAAACAAACTATACTGGGGCAGGGCTGGGTACCTTCCAGACCCCATCCTCAGAGTTTAATCTGACTCAAATCCATAATCATATCATACACCCCCAATAAGGAAACTTTCCACAGTCAGGTGATCACCCCATTGGTCCCTCCACCCTCTATAAAAGTATTTTCCTTTCTCCTGCTGGAGGAGATGCATATCTCAGAGAACCAGGTCTCTGTGCCAAGCCATCTCCCCATGAGAAAAAAAATTCAAGGATTTTTCTCTTGGTTTCCTTTCTCTAGCATCTAAATAAAAGATTTGTGTGCAAGGGTGTAATTCTTTAAAGAGGAATTCCTAAGGACCACCATGCCAACACTCCACCTCCATTTCCCCCATAACACATTCTAACAAATATATATATATATATATTTTATTTTATTTATTTTTTGGGGTGGGCAGGGCATTGGGGGTTAAGTGACTTGTCCAGAGTCACACAGCCAGTGTCAAGTGTCTGAGGCCGGATTTGAACTCAGGTACTCCTGAATCCAGAGCTTTATCCACGGCGCCACCTAGCTGCCCCCACAAATATTTTTTTAAAAGCAACAAAACTTAACTATACATCAAAAAAGGATGGAAAATATGTACAAAGTGCCACAACTGTGGACCTATGGATCTCCTACCTCTCTAAAAGAGAGGAGTGGGGGTGTCTTCTTGTGAGAAATACCACTCCAATAACTTCTGGAACCCAGCACTGGTGATGTGTCAGAGGCTCATTTATTGTCATTCTCACAAGAATGAGAATGGGCCACCCCTTGTCCATCTGGTGGGTGACCAAAGATGCAGCCCTGCTTTTATCTCTTCCCATCCCTCACTCGAAATGACCCCTCCCTTTTTCCAGGGTTACAGTCTACTGGAATTCCCACCCCTCTGCCAGAAACTTCCCTAGGGAAGTTTCACTATTGACTCTCCCAGGCGGAAATCTCTCAATCTGAATTCACACTAATCCTCACCTGGGGACACTTTCTTCGTGACTGTTCTTAATTAGCTTGATTCATACTGTGACCAGTCATTCCAAACCCCAATTCCTCACACTTGTTTTCTCTTGTTTGGAGTCATGCATATTCTTTGTAATTTTGTAACATTTTTTAAAAAAAACAAAACTGGGGCAGCTAGGTGGCACAGTGGATAGAGCACCGGCCCTGGAGTCAGGAGTACCTGAGTTCAAATCTGGCCTCAGATACTTAACACTTACTAGCTGTGTGACCCTGGGCAAGTCACCTAACCCCAATTGCCTCACTAAAAAAACAAACAAACAAACAAACAAACATTTTTACTTAGAGTTTTGGGTTCCAAATTTTATCCCTTCCTCCCTCCCTCCTCTCCCCCCTACCTGAAGTGGTAAGCAATGAGATATGGGTTATACATGTGCAATTATGTAAAACATTACCATATGTCATTTTGTACAAGAGAACTTGAATAAAAGAAAAAAATGAAAGTGAAAATAGCATGCCTCAGTCTGTGTTCAATCAATACTAGTTCTTTCTTTGGAGGTGAATAGTATGTCCTTTGGGATTGTCTCGGAGCATCGTATTGCTGAGAATAGTTAAGTCATTCACAGTTCTTCATCAAACAATTTTCATGGGGTGCAGAGCACCCCAGAATTTCTCTGGGGCACACTGAGGAATCTTCTCCTTGAGAAACTAAACCAGAGGACAGACAACACCTAGAGAAATAAGCAGAGCCAAATCGGATTGAGCTAGCTTCGCATTCCCACCCTTCATTCTGGTCTCCCTTGGGTGTGGCTGTGGCCTTTGTGTCCTGAAGAGTGAGCCACCCCTCACCCAATTCCTCTAGTCACTACCAGTGGGGGATGGTCCTCCACTCCTCACCCAATTCCCCCAGCTACCACCAGTGGGGGATGGTCCTCTCTCACTAAAGGAACTTTTCATGGGCAGATGGTCCACCCCCATCAGTCCTCTATAAAAGTACCTTCCAGTCTCCTGTTCGAGGAGATTTGGTACCTCTGAGCCATGTACTTTGTGCCTATCTCCCCATGAGAAGTCCAAGGATTTCTTTCATGGTTTCCCATCCCCCCCTTCCCTTCCCTTGCTCCTAAATAAACTACCACCTTATTCTAACTACTTTTGTGTGCAAGAGGGTGTAATTCTTTAAAGAGGAATTCCTAAGAACCCCAACCCCTAATCAAACCCCGTACCCCATTCCCCCCATTACACAATGTTGCTGTCTCTGTGCACAATGTTCTCACTTCACCATACATCACTTCATACAGGTCTTTCTGAAATCATTCTACTTTTCATTTCTTATAGCACAATAATATTCCATCACCACCATATACCATGGCTTGTTTAGCCATTCCCCAATTGATGGGCATTCCTTTGATTTCCAATTCTTAGCCACCACAAAAAGCTGCTATGAATATTTTTGTCCAAATAGATCTTTTTCTCTTTTTGAGGATGTCTTTGAGATATAAACCTAGCAGTGGTATTGCTGGATCAAAGGGCATGCACAGTTCTATAGCCCTTTGGGCATAGTTCCAAAATGCTCTCCAGAATGGTTGGATCTTTTCACAGCCTCCACCAACAGTGGATTAGTGCTCCAGCTTTCCCACATCCCCTCCAACATCCAATATTTTCCTTTTTTGTTGTAACATTCTTTTAAAAATTATTTTGTGGGGGGGGCAGCTACATGGCGCAGTGGTTAAAGCACCGGCCCTGGATTCAGGAGTACCTGAGTTCAAATCCAGCCTCAGACACTTGACACTTACTAGCTGTGTGACTGTGGGCAAGTCACTTAACCCCCATTGCCTAAAAAAAAAATTATTTTGTGGTTGTTCTTTCCATTTACATTGTTGTAGTTATGGTATATATTGTTGTCTTGGCTCTGCTTACTTCAGTTCATGTAGATCTTTCCATGCTTCTCTGTATTTATCATATTTGTTTCTTCTTAAAGCACAGTAAGCACTTCCCTTCTTAACCTAGATCAAATCAAGTCAATACTCATTTATTAAGTGCCAGGCTTACGCTCAGCACTAGGTTTACAAAAAAAAAAAAAAAAACCAAAAGAAATAATCTCATTAAAATTAAGGATGACCAGGAAAGACATCTAGTTGAAGGTGAGATTTTAACTGATTGGAAGGAAGCCAGATGTATTAATTTTGTTTGTATAAAAGTTTTTCAGTGTCATGTAGTAAAAATCATCCATTTTATCTTTTGAAATTGCTTCTATCTCCTCTTTGGTTTAGAATGATATGGGGAGAAAGCATGTGGGTCCTTAGGATTCCTTTGTAAAGAATTACACACTCATGCAAGTCCTATTTAGGAATAAAATAAAATAAAAGAACAGGTTTATTGGGGTACAAGAGAATCTGGCCAGGAGGAAGGTTTTTAAAAAATGCTTTCTTCCCCTACTAGCTTGGGTAGCGCTCTTTTATAGTGCCAAGATGGCATGGGTAAAATGTCCCTTATTGTGCTATGGGTTGGGGTAGTTTGATGATGGGTCATGGGCAATCTGGTGATGGATGTTAACTGGTGATGGATGTTAACCTGGTGGGTTCCAGCAGTCTGCTGGTGGGCAGTTCCTTCGTCCTCTTCTGGTGTAGCCACGCCTAACAGGATTACCTCATCCAGGTGGTGAGGAGGACTGGAATGTAGGGTGGTGGTCCTGAAACTTGCTCAGTGCGATCTGGTGCTGCTTCTCTTTTGGGTGTGTCTGTCCTTGGTTGAGCTGAAGGAGAGGCCTCCTTGATCTCAGGGGAAAACTCCTGGGGTTTCAAGGAAAAAGTTCCTTGACCTGGGGTAACTGGGGCCCATAATCCTCCCATAACAAGAATAATTCACCTATCCATACCTGTGAAAGATATGATTTACTTCTAGTTTTTTAATTTTATATATATATATATATATATATATATATATATATATATATATATATATATATATATATATATATATAAAATTTTTTTTTAGTGAGGCAATTGGGGTTAAGTGACTTGCCCAGGGTCACACAGCTAGTAAGTGTTAAGTGTCTAAATCCAAATTTGAACTCAGGTACTTCTGACTCCAGGGCCAGTGCTCTATCCACTTTGACATCTAGCTGCCCCAATCATATTTTTAATAGAAAGCTCTTCTATCCACTTAGAATTTATTTTGGAACATGCCATAAGGTGTTGGTCTAAGTTAATTTCTGCCAAACTGCTTTCCAGTTTTCATAGCAATTTTTATTAGAGAGTTTTTTCTCAAGTAATTTGTGTTTTCTGGTTTATCAAATACTAGGTGATTGAGTTTCATGTTTCTGATTCTCCCCTGTGTAGTTTTGATTTACCTCTCTTTTTTTTTTTTTAAGGAATACAAAATTATCTTGATGACTACTGCTTAGAATATAGTTTAAGGTCTGTGTGAGAAAATGGGTAGTTGTTTCCTCTCAATGTGAATATGACAGTCAGTCATACTCCTCCTGACCTGTTTGTAGTACAAAGGTCTCAGATCCCCTCCTCCCCTTCAGGTTAGCAAGGTCACATGGTTCAAGGAGCCCTGGTCTCAATAAGGTCGACACCAGAGTTGTGTCCATATAAGGAAGTATAAGGTCCACTCCTGAGTTATGCCCATATAAGGAAGAGGGGTGGGAATACTGCCTTCTGATTAGCTAGTTTTTTGGAATAGATTGAAATCCTTGAGTAATCGGACCAGTGATGAAAAAGGAGAGGATCCATTCCTGTTAGGGACTAGGGTATAAAACAGGGCCTGTGAGCCCCCTTTCGGGGCACCCGCTAGCTACACACTAGGGTGCCTCCTGAGAAGGAATTAAAGAGCCTTTGTCATGTCATGGGAGGATTATGGGCCCTGGTCACCCCAACAATTCTCTGGGGGGTTCAAGGAACCTTTTCCTTGAAACCTCAGGGGTTTTCCCTTGAAATCAAGTAGGCCTCTCCTTGAACACAATCAAGGACACACACACCCACCTAACGGAGATAAGCGGCACAGATTGAACTGAGCATGCTCCAGGACCATCACCCCACATTCCAGTCCTCCTAAGCATCTGGATGAGGTAATCCAGGAGAAGACCACCTGGAACCGCCCATCAGCAGACTGCTTAGACCCATCAGGACAAAGTTGACACCCACCACCAGATCTCTCAGGAGGGATTCTTCCTACCGCAGCGCAACGCGGGAAGACCACCAGCCCCTCACCCAATAAGAGACTCTTACCCACCCCCCATCTAAACCCTATAAAATGGCACCCCACAAGTCAGTTGGGGGGGGGAAGCGCTTTGTTCTGGCAAAACCTTCCTCCCGGCCGGTTTCTCTTGTATCCCAATAAACCTGTTCTCTTATTCCTGATTAAGTCTTGTGCGAGAGTGTAATTCTTTACAGAGGAATCCTAAGGACCCACGTGCTTTCTCCTATCGCTTTCCCCATATCAGTCACATCCCTGTTGAGTTCCTGAGAATTATTGAGAAGGGGATGATTTTTTCCTTCACAGTCTGGAAGTGCTATTCCCCCTTCATCCCTACCTCTTAATTTCCTTTGATATTTGAACTGATAATTAATTTGTGAAATTACTATCAATATTGTTTTCATACCTATCTCCTATGGAAAACAGATTAGAGAAGGTTATTTTCATAAACTTGCCTTTAAAAAAAGATCAGAGACAGACAGGAAAACATTGCACCACTTTATTTGTCCCAAGAACAAGCAGGCATGTATATGTAGAGACTCCTTCCAAAGAAGAAACTAAAAGACTTTTTTTGTGTGTGAAGTTATATAAACTTTCTTTGCTCATTGGTTACAGAGCTTAGTTTAGGTCTCTATTAGTAAATCAATCAGACAGAGATTGATTAACTTTCAGTTTTCCCAGTTCAATAGCACAGGGTATTATCAGTTCCATTAGCATGATACAAATCAATTTGATAGTGTGAGAATCAGAGCACCACCCTGAGGAAAAAGCATGTGATTAGCATCTGAACCGTTACATGCCTGTAAGTTATGTCAGTCACTGCTACCAGCCAATTAGCTTAGAGCTGTGTGTGTAGGGACCATGCCTGGGTGGGCCTGCAGGGAGCTTCCACTCTAGAGAACTGGGATGGCTCTTTCCATTGGAGGTTGCAAGAGGAGTAGCTGCAGGTGCAGGGAGTGAGGTTCTTTTCTTTCTTTCTCCACGTGTTCTCTTTACTAACCCCTAATATACTTTAATAAATACTTAATGCCCAAATATTGGTGCTGTACCTTTCTAATTTAAGGTGACCACTCAGTAGATTTTTTCTCACTCATTAGGTTTTTAGACATCAAAGTTAGATTTTTAAGCTTCACAATAGTTAAAACTTGAGAACAAACAATATGACAACAGCATATGATTCAAAAGGAGTTGTCACAACAAGAATACCCAGATGTTTTTACAAGAATGGCTCCAGCAGATGAAGGTGTTCATTAGAGAGCCTCAAAGTCTACCATTTATCCTGGGGAAAGAAGTCACAGTAGAGCTTATCTGCTAGCTATAAACTCTCAGACATTTGGAGAAGCAAATGGTATACAACACTCCAAATGACTCTGAGGTTTGCTTGACGCTCACTTATATATCGTCTGGGTTCAGTTGGAGTTCAGTTGTTAATCCAAGGTTTCATAAAATTCTTTTGGATGATAAAGCAGCTCCATCAAATCCAAGTGGTTTATCTATCTATCTATCTATCTATCTATCTATCTATCTATCTATCTATCTATCTATCTATCTATCTTTCTTTCTTTCTTTCTTTCTTTCTGTCTGTCTATTCATCAACCATCTCATTTATATCTAGATTATTAAATTTTGCATAACTGCCAAAATAGGAAAAACTAGGATCTTTAATGGAGGCAAGGGAATTGAAATTTGGGGCCACCATGCAGCACCAAAGTATTGAAGTGCCAAAAAGGAGCAGACAGTGGCAGGGTTAAAGACTGTTCAACAGGGAGGGAGCCTCATGGGAAGTGAAGCCTCAAGAAGCTGTTATAGAACTTGTTTTGCATAACAACTGAAAGGCCACAGAGAAGGCTGGGGGAGATAACTTCTGGTCTGAATGGGGGCTCCCTTCTTTTTTTAAACTGGTTTTGAGAGTTCTCCTTTCCACTGGTTTTGATTGTCCTCAGGCATTCGTAGCTCTGGGATCAGGCAAGGTCAGATCATAGTCGGTATCATTCAATGCATCCTATTTTCAAGATCAGTATTTTTGCTTATACAGAGATCTATTTTTAAAACTGTTATTATTGGGGCAGCTAGGTGGCAAAGTGGATAGAGCACCAGCCCTGGAGTCAGGAGTACCTGAGTTCAAATCCGGCCTCAGACACTTAACACTTACTAGCTGTGTGACCTTGGGCAAGTCACTTAACCCCAATTGCCTCACTAAAAAAAAAAAAGTTATTTTTTCTTGCTTCTCTTGCCTGGGTAAATCATTTAACCCCTGACTGTTTCAGTTTCTTCATCTCTAAAATGATGATGATGCCACCTACCTCACAGAGTTATTGTGAGGTTCAAATGAAATAAATTTTGTAAAGCATTAGCTTAGTACCTGGCACAGAGGTAGTGCTTAATAAACACTTGTCTTTCTTCTCTTTACAAACTGATGTTCACTGCTGTGTCTTTGCATTCCCAATCAGTTGTTTGAGGCAGTTAGGTAGTGAAATAGATGATTGGACCCCTATTTTACCCTAATCAGTATTAATCAGGTAGTGATTTTATAGGGGTAGTGATTAGTAGTAATTATCAATATATTATCCTTCTAATCAATATGTATTTAGTCAATCAATTAGCCAACCAATACATTTAATCTTTTTTTTGTTTTGTTTTTAGTGAGGCAATTGGGGTTAAGTGACTTGCCCAGGGTCACACAGCTAGTAAGTGTTAAGTGTCTGAGGCCGGATTTGAACTCAGGTACTTCTGACTCCAGGGCCAGTGCTTTAACCACTGCTCCATCTAGCTGCCCCCAGGTCACTTTAATAAATAGTTATTGGCTTGAAGTTCTGCCTCAATGGTTTTTCTTGCACATTGGACTTTTTTTTGGCCTACAGTGGTGCAGTGGATAGAGCACCGGGCTTGGAACCAGGAAGACTCATCTTCATGAGTTCAAATCTGGCCTCAGACACTTACTAGTTGTGAACCCTGGAGAAATCATTTAACCTTTTTTGCTTCAGTTTCCTCACCTGCAAAAAATTCTTGTCAAGTAGGGAATTCCTTCTTAGGTAATGTATGTTCGAGAATTTATTGAACATTGGGTTATTAAATTCATTTAAAAATTTTTCTTTTTTTTATCTGCTCTATTGATCTACTTTTCTGTTTTTAAAATTAGTACCAAATATTTTTTCTGCTTTTGTCTTGTTTTGTTTTTGCAGGGCAATGAGGGTTAAGTGACTTGCCCAGGGTCACACAGCTAGTAAATGTCACGTGACTGAGGCCTGATTTGAACTCAGATCGTCCTGAATCCAGTGCTAGTGCTTTATCCACTGTGACACCTAGCTGTCCCTCAAATAGTTTGTTCAATCCTCATTCTTAGGCAAGTATTTTCTTTAGAGAGCTTTTGTATCTCTTTTCCCATTGGGCTTTATAAGCTGTTGACTTTTTTCTCATGATTCTCCTGCATCACTCTCATTTCTCTTTCCATTCTTTCTTCCACCTCTCTAAATCTTCCTTCTCTCTCTCATACTTTCTCTTCAAAGTCCCTTTTGAGCACTTCCATGGCCTGAGACCAATTCATATTTTTCTTAGAAGCTTTAAATGTAGGGGCCCTGAGGTTTTTATCCTCTTCTGAGGGTACACATCAATCTTCCTTGTCGATGAAGAAACTTTCTATTGTTCTCAACTTTCTTTGCTTGCTCATCTTGTCATCTTTTACTTGACTTTTAACTCCCTCTTACAGTGGGGCCCTACTTCCAAGCTACACTGTCCCAAGCTTCAGAGGGTCCCAGGTGTTTTGGTTTGAGGGAGGACGGGTTTTCTCTCACCTGGTCTGTTCTCTGGTCTGAAGATAACCTCAAGCCAACTTGCTAATTAATCCACCAGCAGAACTTTGTGTGCTGTGGTGGTTCTTGGCTCCAACGAGCCTGCACCCCTCCCCTACCGGAGCCTCCCACCACTTACAATTTCTTCCTGGTTCCCCACTGGAGCGGGATAGCCAAATTCCTCCTTGGGTCCTGCAGACACCCCTGTATTTCGCCCCCGCCCTGGCCAGCTGCTCAGCCCTCTCACTGGACCACAAACTCAGTTCCAGAAGATGTTGCTGATTTGGGGTTGGGGGGTAAATTTTTCTGGCACAGCCTGACTGGGGACTGTGTCAGCTGATCACAGGGTTGGACTCTACTTGCAGCCCAGTATAGCCCCCTTTAATCTGTCTTTGGCCAGAAAATAATCTCTGCCCATCTTTTTGTGGGTTTTGCTGTTCCATGGGGTTGTTTTATTGCTGTTTTTGGGGGTAATTGTGTCTGGATCTCTGTGTGTTGGATGTCTTTCCTCTGCCATCTTGGCTCCACCTGCCCCCCCCAATAGTTTTTTTTTGGGGGGGGGCTATGGGGGATTAAGTGACTTTCCCATGGTCACACAGCCAGTAAGTGTCAAGTGTCTGAGGCTGGATTTGAACTCAGGTACTCCTGAATCCAGGGCCAGTGCTTTATCCACTGCGCCACCTAGCTGCCCCCCAATAGTTTTGATAATAAAGTAAAGTAATAATGCTATTTTCCCTGCTTTGGTTCCCTTGATGTTCTAGATTTTTTTTGTTCCTCCAAATAAATTTCATCATTATTTTGTCTAGTTCTGTAAAGTATCACCTTGGTAGTCTGGTTTAACACTAAACTGTTAATTTAATTTTTATAGTATTGTCACTTTTATTATATTGCCAGCATCCAGCCATGAGTGGAATCCCTTCTGTTGTTTAAAATGCTATTTAGTTCTTTAAGAAGCATTTTGCAATTGTATCTATTCAGGTATAAAATGTACTTTGGTAGATAGACTTCTAGTTATTTGGGCATATTTTTGATAGATATTTTTGTTATCTTGTAATTATTTTAAATAAAACTTCCCTTTCTATATGTACCTTTAATGCTTGTAAAGTGTTTTTAATAGATTATTTCAATTTGATTCATTTTTTCAACTTGATTCAATTTTTGGTTTAATTATGCCTATTTTATTGATGAGGAAACTGAGGTTCAGAGAAATAAAACAACTTGCCAAGTCATATAGCCAATAAACTTCACAGGCATAATTTGAAGCTAGTTCTTCCTGATTCCCACTTCAACACTCTATCCACTTAGCTACTGATATAATAGCCTATAAGCTCCTGACTTGGGTAGATCTCACCCATGGAATACTATCCTGTCTTGCAGTTTCTCTGCTTACAATTTTTTTTAGCAAAAGGCAAGCTAGGCAGAGGAAGTCTGACCATGTCACCTCCCTACTCAGTAAATTCTTGTGTCTCCCTATTATCTCTTGAATGAAATGTGAATTCCTCCTTTTGGCATTTAAATCTCTTCCCAACCTGGCCCCTTCCTAGTGTCTCAAAAATTTCTAAGTCCATAGAAGAAAAAGAAACAGTAAAGTCTCCAAGCTGTAGAAAGATAGGTTTATTGAGAGAGGGATTCTGTCTCACAATAAAGCCAGTCTTAGGTCTAGGACCCGAAGACCATGAACCTAGGGTTTTGGTGATATTTATACCCCAGTAAGTCCCTTCCATTGCATCTTTAGAGCATATAGCAAATGGTACAGAACATGATCCAAATGGTATAGGAACAAAACATTTTACATGGTCATCATGCCTAAGTCTTGAAAATGGTTTTCAGTGACAGTAACAGGGCCAAACAAATACCTGGCAGCCAGCCAATGTAGGGTTCTTCTCAGAGCTTTTTGCAGAAGTCTAATGCATATTATATCGAATGCTGATTGGTCCCTTCAGCTTAGAAGATCCTATTTTTAGTACCTTAGTTGGACATTTAATCACAATAAAAGGAGATGGTCAAGAGACAAGTTCACAATAGGAACATGTTACACAATTTCTTTCCTACTTATTGCATTCACCTAAGCCACTAAAGAATACTCAGAGCACATTGAATCACAGTCTCTAAGGGTTGGGGAAAATCTCACTCACTCACACTAGCTTTCCAGTTTTAACACATTACTCTCCATGAACTCTGCATTTAAGTGGAGCGAGCATCTAGGTATTGCAGTGAATAGAGTGGATGAAGTCAAGAGAACCTGAGTTCAAATCTCACCTCAGACACTTACTATCTCTGTGATCCTGGGCAATTCATTTAACCCCAACTGCCTTGAAATATCTGGGGCCATTTCCAGTTGTCCTGATGCATATTTTGCCACTGGACCCAGGTGACTCTGGAGGAGAGAGTGAGGTTGGTGACACTGCACAGGTCTCCCTCACTTAAATCCAATTTACTGCATGTCATGACATCACCCTGATGTCATGGTCCTCTCGGAGAATGAAGGACAAACAATAAACAAGCATTTAATCAGAGTATTGGTCTACTCATTATTCTGAAGCTCCATCAGCTGTATTCAAGCCTTTATAGTCTCTCTCTCTCTCTCTCTCTCTCTCTCTCTCTCTCTCTCTCTCTCTCTCTCTCTCTTTCTCTCTCTCTCTCTTTTGTGGGGCTTTGAGGGCTAAGTGACTTGCCCAGGGTCACACACCTAGTAAGTGTCAAGTGTCTGAGGTCAGATTTGAACTCAGGTCCTCCTGAATCCAGGGCTGGCACTTTATCCACTTCGCCACCTAGCTTCCCCCTTTATACTATATTTCACCCATGGTTTGAATGCACTCTTTCCTCACTTCTACCTCCATCTCCTGGAATCCCAGGTTTCCCTCAGCTTCTACAAGAAGCCTCTCCTAATTCCCCCATCTGCTAGTGTACTCCTCCCAAAATACCTTGTTGTTCATTTTGTGTATGTTATGGGCTGGTGGGGGGGGGCGGGAAGAAAGGGCAGGAATTGGTCAGGATATTTCTCATCATTTCACTCAGTTAATATAATTCAGGGATGTACTTGATATATTTTCTTGATATATGTTCACTTAAGGAAAGTGATGAGGACTTTATTAATAATACAAATTAAATTTAAAAGTATGTGCTGCATTTATTTTTTCCAGAGACCTGATTATGAAACAATTCAGCTGTACAACTTGGGTATAATCTCAGAAAGGGATAGATAAAAGGGGAAAGAGGTATTAATATGTAAGAAGTTTTCTTTCACTCAGTTTTCCCTACTTAATGAAATAAGGGTGTGGTAGTAATAGTGAGCAGTGCTTCCTCCCCCACTAATTACTCATTGCTTAGATGGATTTCCTGTATAAACATGAGACTTTCTTTCTTTTTTTTTTTTTACCCATTTGCCTTCTAATTTTTATTGGTTTGATAGAAAATTGGTATTGACAAACATGGCATGACATATGTAAACTCCAAAAGTATATATCACTTAGAAATAAACTGTCACATTATAAGCAAATGAAAGCACAAATGAGAAGTTATCTATTATATTCATGGATAGGGAAGACTTCATGGCCAAACTAGTGATAGAATCATGGATGATAAAACATACCATTTTAATTATGTAAAATGTAAAAGGTTTTGGACAAACAAATGAAAAGGAGTTACATTAGAAAGGGAGTAAAGGGAAAAATATTTGTAGCAAGTTTCTTTTTTTTTTTAGATTTTTTTTATTTATTTAAGTTTTCAACCTTTGTTTAGATAAGATTTCCAATTTAAAATTTTTAACATGAGACTTTCTGTTCCAGAAAGTTACAATGAATGAATCTATCTCTTTTTTCTTTTTCTCAAAACTCCTCAGTTTTAAATCTATCTCACTCTTCATTCCAAAAACACTCCCCTCAGTCACCTCCTTTGTTCTAAAAGTATTTTATTATTTTCCACTTACATGTAAAGATAGTTTTCAACATTTTTTTCAATAGGATTTTTAGTTCCAAATTTTTCTCTCACCCTCCCTTCCTTCCCTTCCCCCTCCCCAAGGCAAAAAGCAATCTGATATAGGTTATATATTTACAATCACATTAAACATATTTCTTCATTAGTCATGTGAAAGAAGAATCAGAACAGAAAAAAAATGAAAAAAAGTAGAAACAATATGGTTCAATCTGCATTCAGACTCCATAGTTCTTTTTCTGGATGTGCAGAGCATTTTCCATCATGAGTCCTTTGGAATTGTCTTGGATCATTGTATTGCTGAGAAGAGTTACATCTATCACTGTTGATCATTCCACAATGTTGCTGTTATTGTGTACAATGTTCTCCTCATTCTGCTCATCTCACTTAGCATCAGTCCACTTAAGTCTTTCCAGGTTTCTCTGAAATCTGCCTGTTCATCATTTCTTACAGCACAATAGTATTCCAGCACATTCATATACCACAACTTGTTTAGCCATTCCCTAATTGATGAGCATTCCCTCAATTTCTAATTCTTTGCCACCATAAAGAGAGCTGCTACAAATACTTTTGTATACGTGGGTCCTTTTCCCATTTTTATGATCTTTTTGGGATATAGACCTAGTAGTGGTACTACTGGGTCAGAGGGTTGGCACAGCCCCATAGCCTTTTTTTTTTTAGGCAATGGGGGTTAAGTGACTTGCCCACGGTCACACAGCTAGTAAGTGTCAAGTGTCTGAGGCCGGATTTGAACTCAGGTACTCCTGACTCCAGGGCCGGTACTTTAACCACTGCGCCATCTAGCTGCCCCCCCATAGCCTTTTGGGCATAGTTCCAAATTGCTCTACAGAATGGTTGGATCAGTTCATAACTCCACCAACAGTGCATTAATATCCCAATTTTCCTACAGCTTCTTCAACATTTATTATTTTATTTTTTTTGTCATATTAGCCAATCTGATAGGTGTGAATTAGAAGCTTAGAGTTGTTTTAATTTGCATTTCTCTAATCATTTAGAGCATTTTTTCCTATGGCAACAGATAGCTTTGATTTCTTCATCTGAAATCTGCCTGTTCATATCCTTTAACCATTTCTCAATTGGGGAATGACTTACATTATTATAAATTTGTTTTAGTTCCCTAGATAGATATATATTTTAGTGAGACAATTAGGGTTAAGTGACTTGCCCAGGGGCACACACATAGTAAGTGTTAAGTGTCTGAGGCCAGATTTGAATTCAGGTACTCCTGACTTCAGGGCCAGTGCTCTATCCACTGCGCCACCTATCTGCCCCTAGTTCCCTATATTTTTTAGAAGTGAGGCCTTTATCAGAAACACTGGTAGCAAAAATTGTTTCCTTGCTTTCTGCTTCCCTTCTGATTTTGACTACATTGCTTCTGTTTGTATAAAACCTTATTTTTGGGTTCCCAATTTTCTTCCTCCCTCCCTCTTCACCCCTCCCTAAGAAATCAAGCAATTAAATATAAGTTATATGTGTGCAATCGTGCAAGACATCTTCGCATTAGTCAGGTTGTGAAAGAAAACAAAAAAAAATAACTTTAGAAAGAGGAACTAACAAATAAATATATACTTCAGTCTGTATTCAGATACCATCAGTTCTTTCTCTGTTGATGGTTTGCAATTTTCATATAACCTTCTGATAGCATTCTGCTCATCATTTCTTTCACAATTACTATTGCTAACTGTATTACCCTCCATCCTATTCCCTCCTCTTGATATTTACTCTATTTTCTATCTTCTTTCACCCCATTCTTCCTCAACAATGTTTTGCTTTATACTGCCCCCTCCCCCAATCTACCCTCCCTTCCTTTACCTCTCCCCCCCCTTATCCCCTTCCCCTCTCGCTTTCCCTCAGGGCAAAATGCATTACTATACCCACTTGAATGTGCATGTTATTCCCTCTTTGAGCCAATTTTGATGAGAATAAGGCTCACTCACTCCCCCACTCTTTCCCCACCTTCTCCTCCCCTCCATAATCTTGTTATTGTTTCTTTTATGTGAGCTACTTTACCACATTCTACTTCTCTTTTTCCCTTTCTTCCGGGGCATTCCTCTTACCCCTTAACTTTATTTTCAAGATGTCATCATGGGTCAGTTAGGTGACACAGTGGACAAAGCACCAGCCTGGGACCCAGGAGGGCCTGAGCCCAAATCTAGACATAAGCCACCCCACCCTGCCTGCCCCACAAAAGACAAGAATAAACAAAAAATAAATGCTTTACAGATATCATCCCTTCAAATTCAATTCACATTATGCCCTCTAAGTATATTCCTTTCAGCTGCCTTAATACTGAGAAAGTTCTTATGAGTTAGAAGTTTTATCTTCCCATGTAGGAATGTAAACAGTTTAACCTTTTAATATGCCTCATAGTATCTTTTCTCTGTTTACCTTTTTATGCTACTCTAGGGTCTTGTATTTGAAAGTCAAATTTTCTATTCAGTTCAGTTCTTTTTATCACAAATGCCTGAAAGTCCTCTTTTTCATTGAAGTCCCATTTTTCCCCCTGAAAGATTATACACAGTTTTGCTGGGTTGGTGATTTTTGGTTGTAATCCCAGTTCCTTTGCCCTCTGAAATATCATATTCCATGCCCTCCAGTCCTTTAATGTAGAACCTGCTGGATCTTGTGTTATCCTGACTGTAGCTCCACAGTCTTTGAATTCCTTTTTTCTATCTGCTTGCAATATTTTCTCCTTGACATAGGATCTCTGGAATTTGGCTATAATATTCCTGAAAGTTTTCCTCTTGGGATTTCTTTCTGGAGGTGATCAGTGGATTCTTTCAATTTCTATTTTACCTTCTGCTTCTAGAATATCAGGGCAATTTTCTCTTACAATTTATTGGAAGATAATGTCTAAACTCTTTTTTTGGTCATGGTTTTCAGGTAGTCCAGTGATTTTCAGATTCTCTCTCCTGGATCTATTTTCCAGGTCACCTGTTTTTCCAAGGAGATATTTCATATTGCCCTTTATTTTTTTCCTTTCTTTTCTTTTTTTTGTGAGGCAGTTGGGGTTAAGTGACTTGCTCAGGGTCACACAGCCAGTAAGTGTTAAGTGTCTGAGGCCAGATTTGAACTCAGGTACTCCTGACTCGAGGGCCGATGCTCTATCCACTGTGCCATCTAACTGCCCCATGCCCTCTATTTTTTTATTAATTTGGATTTGCTTTATTGTGTCTTGTTTTCTCATAAAGTCATTAGCTTATATTTGCTCTATCCTAATTCTTTTTTTTTTTATTAAATTTTTTTTTTAGTGAGGCAATTGGGGTTAAGTGACTTGCCCAGGGTCACACAGCTAGTAAGTGTTAAGTGTCTGAGGCTGGATTTGAACTCAGGTCCTCCTGACTCCAGGGCTGGTGCTCTATCCACTGTGCCACCTAGCTGCCCCCTATCCTAATTCTTAAGCAATGATTTTCTTCAGAGAACATCTGTGCCTGCTTTTCCATTTGACCAATTTGGCTTTTCAAGCTGTTGGCTTTTTTTCATTACCCTCTTGCATCACTCTCATTTCTCTTTCCATTTTTTCCTTTATCTCTCTAACTTTTCCCTCTACCTCTCTTACTTAATCTTCAAAGTCCTTTTTGAGCACTTGCATGGCCTGAGACCAATTAATTTTTCTTGGAAGCTTTAGATATAGGAGTTTTGACTTTGTTATTTTCTTCTCAGGGTATATATATATATTTTTTCTTTTCTTTTGGGTTTTTTGTGAGGCAATTGGGGTTAAGTGACTTGCCTAGGGTCACACAGCCAGTAAATGTTAAGTATCTGAGGCCGGATTTGAACTCAGGTCCTCCTAAATCCAGGGCCAGTGCTCTATCCGCTGCTCCATCTACCTGCCCCTATATTTTTTTTAAATGGGGCAATGAGGGTCAAGTGACTTTCCCAGGGTCACATAGCTAGTAAGTTTCATGTGTCTGAGACTGGATTTAAACTCAGGTCCTCCTGAATCCAGGGCCAGTGCTTTATCCGCTGCACTACATAGCTGTCCCCTAAAGGTGTATTTTGATCTACCTTGTCACCAAATAAACTTTTGATGGTCTCCTATTTTTTTTAATTAATAAAGTATTTTATTTTTTTCCATTACATGTAAAGATAGTTCTTACCTTTTGTTTATACAAGCTTTCCAGTTTCAGATTTTTCTCCCTCCCCTCCCTCCACCCTCCCCTAGACAGCAGGTAATCTGATATAGGTTATATATATATATATATATATATATATATATATATATATATATATATACACATAATAACATTAAACATATTTCTGCATTAGTCATATTATAAGAGAAAAATCAGAGCAATGACGAAAAACCTCAAAATAGAAAAACATCAGCACCAAAAACAAAAGAATTAGTATGGTTCATTCATCATCTACTCCACAGTTCTTTTTTTTTTTTTCCTGGATTTGGAGATCCTCTTCTATCATGAGTTCCCTGGAACTCTTCTGTACCATTGCACTGGTGAGAAGAATATAGTCCATCACAGTAGATCCACACTCAATGTTGATGATACTGCGTACAATGTTCTTCTGGTTCTGCTCATCTCACTCATCATCAGCCCACGCAAGACCCTCCAGGTTGCTCTGAACTCCTGCTCATCGTTTCTTACAGCACAATAGTATTCCATTGTATTCATATACCACAACTTGTCCAGACATTCTCCAATTGATGGGCATCCCCTCAAATTCCAATTCCTTGCCACCACATAAAGAGCAGCTATAAATATTTTTGTACATGTGGGTCCCTTTCCCCTTTCCATGATTTCTTTGGGCAAAAGACCCAAAAGTGATATTGCTGGGTCAAAGGGTATGCACAGCTTTATTGCCCTTTGGGCATAATTCCAAATTGCTCTCCAGAATGATTGGATCAGTTCACAGCTCCACCAACAATGCATTAGTGTTCCAATTTTTCCACAGCTTCTTCAACTCTTATTATTTTCCTTTTTTGTCATTTTAGCCAATCTGATAGGTGTCAGGTGGTACCTCAGAGCTGTTTTAATTTGCATCTCTCTAATCATTAGAGTTTTAGAGCATTTTTTCATATGGGAGTAGATAGCTTTGGTTTCTTCATCAGAAAACTGCCTGTTCATATCCTTTGACCATTTCTCAATTGGGGAATGACTTGGGTTCTTATAAATTTGATTTAATTCCCTATATATTTTAGAGATGAGGCTTTTATCAGAAGTACTGGCCTCAAAAATTGTTTCCCAGCTTTCTGCCTCCCTTCTAATTTTGGATGCATTGCTTCTGTTTGTACAAAAATTTACTTTGCTTGGTTTAGGTATTATGATGTTTAAAATCTAAATGTGTGATCACCTTAAATTAGAAGCTTTAGCGCCAGTCTTTGGGCATTAAGCATTTATTAAAGCATACCAGGTAGTCACGTGGAGTTCAGAAAGTTAAGAAAAGGCTTATCTAGCCTAGAGTTTCAGCCTAGTCTGGTTCTTCCTCAAGTCCTCCGCCACAAGCCTGCTTCAACCATGAACTCCTCTCAAACAGAGTGTGGAAGCTTTTTATAGGTCTGGAGCAGAGGTGGTCTTTACACATTGCTTCAGGCTGATTGGTAGGCGTCATCCAAATCCATTGGTTCACTGGACTTGAAGGTGGCCTCCAGTTGAGTTCAAAGTCCTTAGCTTCTGAGAACAATACCTCCTTAAGGGCCAGCCAGGTGTGGTTACAATCTAATTACCTTGAAGTAGGCTAATCAGCAAAGTCAATCACTCTCACTTAATTTAATCAGTTTAGATTAGTTTCCAGGTGAGCCTTTGAGTATCTGCCAATCCCTTTATTTTCTCATAGTATCAACACCATATTTGTGTCATGAAAGGAATTTGGTAGAACTCCTTCTTCACTTGTTTTTCCAAATAATATAGTATTGGAATTAATTGTTCTTTAAATGTTTGGTAGAATTCACTTATAAACCCATCTGGCTCTGGAGATCTTTTCTTAGGGGGAATTCATTGATGGCTTACTCAGTGTCTTCTTCTAAAATGGGGCTAGGGGCAGCTAGGTGGCACAGTGGATAGAGCACTGGCCCTGGAGTCAGGAGTACCTGAGTTCAAATCTGGCCTTACTACCTGTGTGACCCTGGGCAAGTCACTTAACCCCAATTGCCTCACTAAAATAAATAAATAAATAAATGGGGCTATTCAAGTCCTTTATTTCCTCTTTTGTTAATCTGGGCAATTTATATTTTTATAAATATTCATCCATTTCATTTAGATTGTCAAATTTATTGGCATACATTTGGGAAAAATAGTTCCTAATTATTGCTTTATTTTCTACTTCATTGGTGGTAAATTCACCCTTTTCATTTCTGATACTGGTAATTTGGTTTTCTTCTTTTTTTTTAAATCAAATTAACCAAAGGTTTATCTATTTTATTGATTTTTTTCATAAAACCATCTTAGTTTTACTTATTAATTCTATAGTTTTCTTAATTTCAATTTTATTAATCTCTCCTTTGATTTTCAGAATTTCTAATTTAGTATTTAATTGGGGATTTAAAATTTGTTCTTGTTCTAGCTTTTTTAGTTGCATGCCCAATTCATTGATCTCCTCTTTCTCTATGTTATTCATGTAAGCATTTAGAGATATAAGAACTAAGAACTGCTTTAACTGCATCCCATATGTTTTGTTTGTTTGTTTTTTTAGTGAGGCAATTGGGGTTAAGTGACTTGCCCAGGGTCACACAGCTAGTAAGTGTTAAGTGTCTGAAGCCGGATTTGAACTCAGGTACTCCTGACTCCAGGGCCAGTGCTCTATCCACTGTGCCACCTAGCTGCCCCCCATCCCATATGTTTTGGTATGTTGTCTCATTATTGTTATTCTCTTGGATGAGTGTTTCTATTGATTGTTTCTATGATTTGTTGTTTGACCCACTCATTCTTTAGGATGAGATCATTTAGTTTCAAATTAATTTTTGGTCTATCTTTCCATGGCTCTTTATTACACATAATTTTTATTGTATCGTGATCTGAAAAGGATACATTTACTGTTTCTGACTTTTTATATTTGACTGTGAGTTTTTTGTGCCTTATTAGTGTAATGATTGGAATGATGCCACCTGCTGGAGACTTACTGTAGAAAAGCTCCACCATAAGGATAAGGCCTCTGAGGGTAAGTCATGTGGTCAAGGTCCTTTGTGTCAGGAAGTGATGTTTGTTTGTGGGTACTGTCTATTAAGGCTACCAGCCAATCAACTTGAGGAGCCTCCCATTTCTGGGAGGAGGACACAAAGGAGGAAGGAGATGCTGGTGGGACTGTGCTTCCTCTTTGGCTGCAAGACATCGGCATGGTGGCAGGGAACTTCAGAAGTGGGAGATTAGGAAGGCTAGGATTGCTAGGTTATAAGAAATCTCTTCTCAATCTTTCTCTTTCTTTTACTATCTTTCAATAAACTCTTTAAAAAAATTCTAGGGGCAGCTAGATGGCACAGTGGATGGAGCACCGGCCCTGGAGTCAGGAGTACCTGAGTTCAAATCCGGCCTCAGACACTTAACACTTACTAGCTGTGTGACCCTAGGCAAGTCACTTAGCCCCAATTGCCTCACTAAAAAAAAAAAAAAAAAAAAAAAAAAATTCTAAACTCGTTTATCAGTTATTTTAGTCAGTTTCCCCCCCAAACTGGGGGAGGGACAGATTAGAACCCACATTTAGAATTTTAAATTACACATTAGGCACATGGTCAATTTTTGTGTATGTGCCATGTACTTCTGAGAAAAAGGTCTATTCCTCTCTATCCCCATTCAGTTTTCTCCAGAGGTCTGTCATATCTAACTTTTCTAAAATTCTATTCATCTCTTTAACTTCTTTCTTATTTATCTTGTGGTTAGATTTATTTAGTTTTGAGAGGGGAAGGTTAAGATCTCACAACTAGTATAGTTTTGCTGTCTATTTCCTCTTATAGCTTATTTAACTTCTAAGAATTTGGATACTATACCACTTGGCACATATATGTTTTATATTGATATTACTTCATTGTCTATGGTACTATTTTATTTATTTAATTTTTTTTGCAATTCACTCTCCTTTATTCCATATCCAGGCAAACTGAGGGACAAAGTTCAGCAGCAGCTATTCCCTGCCCCCCAAATTCACAAATCCAAGAGAATGTAGACAGCAGAAAACAAACTCCATCCCCTCTAAAGACCATGATCCCTATAAATATTATGCCTCCAATCTCTGAAATGCAGCTAGAGGCTCCTGTCTATGGTAATTTTTAACAAGATGTAGTTTCCTTGAGCTAGGTGGCACAGTGGATAAAGCACCAGCCCTGGATTCAAGAGGACCTGAGTTCAAATCTTGCCTCAGATACTCGACACCTACTAGCTGTTTGACCCTGGGCAAGTCACTTAACCCTCATTGTCCCACCCCCACCCCCCTTTTGCTTTTGCTTTGTCTGAGATAAGGATTGCTACCCCTGCTTTTTTGACTTAAGTTGAATCAAAATATATTCTATTCCTACCTTTTACCTTTACTCTGTGTCTCTCTCTGCTTCTTGTAAACAACATATTGTAGGATTCTGTTTTTTAATTCATCCTGCTATCGGCTTCCATTTTATGGGCGAGTTCATCCCATTCCCATTCCCAGTTATGATTACTGTTTCCCTCCATCCGGTTTTTGCCTTTGTACTTTTTTCTTTTTTCACCCTATCCTTCGTCACCAGTGTTTTGCTTCTGACCACTGCCTCCCTCAATCTGCCCTCCCTTTTATCAGCCTCCCTTCCTTTTCTTTCCCCTTTCCTCCCCTGCTTCTGCTCTCCCTTCTATCAGTGCCCCCCTTTCTCCTTACCTTTTTATTTCCCTAAAGGGTAAGATAAATTTTTTTTTATCCAAATGAGTGTATATGTTTCCTAGGAGGTAGCTATTCCTGGTGCCTTCTCTTGCTTTGACTTAGATGTGGGCTGCCTGGGTGCTATATTGTGGTTGTCTGTGGGCCGAACTGCCTGTCTGGTTCTGTGTGTGCTGTGTAACTGGGGGACTCTCTGGACACAGAGATACTTGGGCCCTGGCCTCACCTTGTCTTCTGATCTTTGGCTCCTTTGAAGAGGCTGCCCCAGAGCTTCCATAGGATTCTATCAGTCTTTTGGTGCAGGCCTGAATAGAGGCACCTAGAGCTGTTCCCTTTCCTCTTCTTTATCATTATTCCTTCTATTGCGTTTGTGGAACTTTTATGGGTATTTTTAGCGGTCTTGGGTCCTCTAGCTCCTGACACATAGCCATCTTTCCCACAATTCCCCAAGAATAAGGATTCAAACCTAGATCTTATAACTCCAAAGCTGGTGTTCTTTTGACTTTTACTGCCTTCCATCTTAAGAGCTTTGGGTAAGTCCACATTACCTACCAGAGGCTCAGTTTCCCCACATGAATCTCTCTACTTCACAGGGTTGTTGTAGGAAAACTACTTGTGAATCATTAAGTGGGGATAGTGAATAGAGTGTACTGGACTTAGTTCTGGACTTGAGTCCAAATCCTGACACTACTAGCTAAGTGGTCCTTGGCAAGTCACTTAAGCTCTCTCAGTTTTAGTTTCCTCATTTGTAAAATGATGATAATAAAAGGACCTACCTACAGAGTTGTCATAATAATTGTAAAGCACTTAACATAATGCCTGACAATAGTAGGTGCTATATAAATTTTAGCTCTTATTATTATTATTTTTAGAGTGCTTTGAAAATGTTATGGCACCGTAAAAATATTAGCAATTATTAAATGCTACCTACAAAGCAGTGAACATTATTGTTGTTGTTGTTGTTATTATTATTATGCTTTGAACTTTCAAATTCATAAGCAAGTACAGCTAAATAAGGTGGGGGGGCTTCTTGGGAAACCCTTCTCTGGAACCATCCATGTCCTGGAATATGGTGAAAGGCCTGATTCACTTTACTGCTGCAGGGGGAGAAGCAGAGTCTGGAGGTTAAAGATCATTTTAAAGCTGTTACACTCTGGCTGTTAGGATAGAATGAAGTCTCCTATTATTATGATTATTGTATCTTTTCAAGAAATATGTAGGGAGGTACAGCTTCAGCCTCTCTCATCCTAAATCAGAACACAATTACTACTTTTCAGGCAACTCCTCCTAGAAGTACAAAGAGAAGAGAGACATATCTCTCATAACCTTGATGATAATTTTTAAAAATATATATATTGACTTATATGGAAAAATTTTTGCATGACTACACACGTATAATCTATATTGAATTGCTTGCCTTCTCTAAGGGGGGAGGGAGGGAGAGAGAGAATTTGGAAATCAAAGTTTTAAAAATAAATGTTAAAATTGTTTTTACATGTAATTGGGAGGAAAAATACATTAAAAAAAAACAAAAAAACCCTAAACACACAACTGAGTCTAAAAAAAAAATCCTTATGTCTTATCAATGCTTTTGCCTTTACAGCAGTTATTCTCCCCCTCCCTCACCTCCAATAACCTATATGTTGAGTCTTCATTTGTGATGAAGAAAAAAAATTAGGTAAAACCAAACACTTTTGTCTGATGGTATACAGAATAAAAAGTCTGTCCTAGCAGTTCCCCTCCCCTCTGCCCTGAAGAAGGAGGTATATTTCATTTCCCTTCTTTAGGAATCTCCTTTATTCTTCCATTTCCTAGAATATATTTTCCTTTTAGTGAGCTTTTGGTTTACATTACAGGGATTATAACGATAAGATTGAGAGCTGGATTCTCAGCTGAATGAATTCATTCTTCCTCCCTACCCCGCATCTCAAAACTCTCCAAAATTCCCTATCATGGTCAAGGGTAACTCCAAGTGACTCAGGTTTGAAACCTAGGAGTCATCCTTGATTCTTCACTCTCTTTCACTTTCCTCCATAAACAATCTGCTGCCAAAGCTGCCCATTTTAGGGGGTAGCAAGGTGGCACAGTGGATAAAACACCGGCCCTGGAATCAGGAAGACCTCAGTTCAAATCTTGCCTCAGACACTTGATACTTACTAGCTATGTGACCCTGGGCAAGTCACTTAACTCTCATTGCCCTGCAAAACAAAAACAACAATAAAACTGTAATGGGGGAAATGGGGTACAGGTTGGGTTAGGGTTGGGGTTCTTAGGAATTCCTCTTTAAAGAATTACACTCTCTTGCACACAAAAAGAAGTTAGAATAAGGTGGTAGTTTATTTAGGGCCAAGGGAAGGGAAGGGGGGGATGGGAAACCATGACAGAAATCCTTGGACTTCTCATGGGGAGATAGGCACAAAGCACATGGCTCAGAGGTACCAAATCTCCTTGAACAGGAGACTGGAAGGTACTTTTATAGAGGACTGATGGGGGTGGACCATCTGCCCATGAAAAGTTCCTTTAGTGAGAGAGGACCATCCCCCACTGGTGGTAGCTGGGGGAATTGGGTGAGGAGTGGAGGACTATCCCCCACTGGTAGTGACTAGAGGAATTGGGTGAGGGGTGGCTCTCTCTCCAGGACACAAAGGCCGCAGCCACACCCAAGGGAGACCAGAATGAAGGGTGGGAATGCGAAGCTAGCTCAGTCCGATTTGGTTCTTCTCTCTCTGTCCTCTGGTTTAGTTTCTCAAGGAGAAGATTCCTCAGTGTGCCCCAGAGAAATTCTGGGGTGCTCTGTACCCCATGACACACTCTATAGGGCAATATAAAGTGACAAAGATTTTCCCCTGGCTATAGTGCAATGGTGAGGGAGATATGTTTGGGGAGGAAACGTGCTTAAAGGTAAGGTTCAGAGGGCAAGAATGGGTTTGATTGAGAACAGGTAATCAGTGCCAGATGTCTTGGGGGGAGCATTCCTAATCAGGACTCCGATATGATGGAGAAGTTCTCAAAGCCATTTACAGGGATACCAGGCTTGGGTGAAGTTCAGGTAAGGGGAGTTTCTTTGTAGAGACCACAAACTGATGGGGAAGATCTAATGTTAACTAAGGCGGCAGAAGACAAGAACTAGGTTAGACCACAGCAGCCAGTCAAGTTGTTGTTCAGGCGTGTCCCACTCTTCTTTGTGGCCCTATTTGGGATTTTCTTGGCAGTGATATTGGAGTGGTTTACATTTCCTTCTCCAGCTCATTTGACAGATGAGGAAACTGAGGCAAACAGGGTGAAGTAACTTGCCCAAGGCCAAACAGCTAATAAGTGTCTTAGGCTGGATTTGAACTCAGCTCATCCTGACCAGGCCTGGCACCCTATCCACTGTACCACCTAGCTGCCCTGTAGCAGTTTCATCCAATTAAGTGTAGTGTTGCATATTCATGGACCACTAGGTAGCACAGTGGATAAGGGGGAGGGCAGGGGTGGGAGGGGGGGGACTTCGGAATTAAAGTTCACATTCTACTTTAGATGCTCACTAGCTGTGTGATTCTAGGCAAATCACTTAACCTCAGTGTCCTTATCTAGAAAATGGAAATAATGAGAGAACCTACGGCATAGGGTTGTCAGATGAACTAGCACAAGTGAAATGTTTTCTAAATCTTAAAACTCTATATAAATGTTAGCTGCTATTCTCCTCCTCCTCCTCATTATTATTATTATTATTATTATTATTATTATTATTATTATTATACTCCCATCTCAGCACAGAAGAGATTTTCTGTCTCATTCACTACTTCCTTTAGACACATCTAGGTCTGCCCAATCCTTAAAAAAAAAACACATTTTGAAAAAAAATCTATTTTATATTCTGAATTCTTTCTTTTCCACAATCCTCTTCCCCACCCAGTGAAAAGGCAGAAAAACAAAACAAAACAAAACATAGATCCACCTGTAGGCGGGGTTTGTGAAGTTTAGACTGTGGCATTTCAATCTTGTTTCCCTACTATCTCTTCTATTTGATCTTGTAAGTGTCTGAGGGTGCATTTGATCTTGTTTTCCTGACTCTGCTCTATCCACTGTGCTACATAGCTGTCACTCTAGATTTATATTCTACTCCAATTGTTCTCGCTGATTCCAGTCTCTCTCCTTTCTAATTCCTCCTCCTTACAATTGTCAAACTGATATGCCTAAAACCCAGATATGTTACTTCTTTTTTTTTTTTTGGCAGGGCATTAGGGGTTAAGTGACTTGCCCAGAGTCACACAGCCAGTGTCAAGCGTCTGAGGCCGGATTTGAACTCAGGTCCTCCTGAATCCAGGGCCGGTGCTTTCCACTGCGACACCTAACTGCCCCCCAGATATGTTACTTCTAGGATAAAATATCAAATTTTCAGCCTGGCATTTAAATTTCTCCTCATTGCAGCTTCTACAATTTTTCTTTCATTTTAATTTTCTTCATACATTCTCCAGTTTCAGTCAAACTGGCTGGTTAACTGTTGTTTGCAATTCACAGTCCATCTCCTGCCTCTGGGGCTTTTGTATAGGTAGTTCCCCATATCCAGAGGCACTTTCCCCTTGCTCAAGCATAGTTAGTAAGTCCAGTAGGTGGTGGGATTTGAACCCAGGTGCTCCAGTCCAAAGCAATGCTATGATTTATTATCTGTTCTCCAGAACCAAAATTATTTATTATTATTATTATTTTTTTAAAACAGGGCCTGAGAGTCCCCTTTTTGGGCACCCACTAGCTGCACACTAGGGTGCTTCCTTCTCATGAGAATGTAAATAAAGCCTTTGTCACCTCACTGCTGAGTTCCTGAGAAGAGGATAGATTTTTCCCTCACAACCCTGCATCAGTTCACACAGCTTTTCCCATTATTTCTCATGGCATAATAATATTCCATTACATCCATATGCCATAGTTTGTTCAGTCATTCCTCAATTGATGGACAATGATGGGCTCTATTTGTTACCACAAAAATGAATGAATGACTAGCTGTGTGACTCAAGGCAAGTCACTTAACCCCAATTGCCTCACCAAAAAAAAAAAAAGAATGAATGAATTGTCATGGGAGGATTATGGGCCCTGGTCACCCCAATAATTCTCTGGGGGGGTTCAAGGAACTTTTTCCTTGAAACCTCAGGGGTTTTCCCTTGAAATCAAGTAGGCCTCTCCTTGAACACAATCAAGGACACACACACTCACCTAATGGAGATAAGCGGCACAGATTGAACTGAGCATGCTCCAGGACCATCACCCCACATTCCAGTCCTCCTAAGCATCTGGATGAGGTAATCCAGGAGAAGACCACATGGAACCGCCCATCAGCAGACTGCTTAGACCCATCAGGACAAAGTTGACACCCACCACCAGATCTCTCAGGAGGGATTCTTCCTACCGCAGCGCAACGCGGGAAGACCACCAGCCCCTCACCCAATAAGAGACTCTTACCCACCCCCCATCTAAACCCTATAAAATGGCACCCCACAAGTCAGTTGGGGGGGGAAGCGTTTTGTTCTGGCAAAACCTTCCTCCCGGCCGGTTTCTCTTGTACCCCAATAAACCTGTTCTCTTATTCCTGATTAGGTCTTGTGCGAGAGTGTAATTCTTTACAGAGGAATCCTAAGGGCCCACGTGCTTTCTCCTATTGGTTTCCCCTTATCAGAATGAATGAATGAAAAACCATTTACTGAGTGCTTATTGTTTGCCAAGGGTTCTGTAAATATTTTGGTCTTATATTCTACCCTTTAACTTTGTTGGATGCTCTTACTTGAGTTTTCAGCAAGAGTGGGAAGACAAAGAAAGAAGGAGAGGTGAGAGAGATAGAAATGAGCAGAGGCTGTTTGGTACCGGAATAAGAGAGGGTGTGTGTGTGTGTGTGTGTGTGTGTTAATTTTCTGACACTGAGTAACTCTTTTCTGCACCATGTCGTCAGGCCTGGTACTGAAGAGACAGTGGCATTATTGTTTAAGGAATAGAAGAAGGATATCAAAGCAGAACTGACTGATGAATTTAAGAGGATCAGTGGGAGATGGCTTCTCTTATTCCTGGGTGATGGTACAGCAAGGGGTGGCCTTGTTAACAGGTGAGTGGGGTCTTAGAAGGTTGGTTCTCTATGCTAGTTACCAGAATTGTAAAATGGGAATAATAATTGTATCTATCTCCCAGGATTGTTGGGAGGATCAAATGAGACAATATTTGTAAAGCTCTTAGCAAGGTATCTGATATATAATAGGTGCTACAGAAATGCTAGCTATTGTTATTGTTATTGTTATTATTATTGTCAAACTATAGGTTTATTAAGCTCTAGATTCATGGAGAGGAGAAAAACTAGTTCTTTGAATAATCAGGATGAAGTTACCAGCAAAAATCTGGAGAAAGTTTAGAGTAGCTTATTGCAAAGAAATAGTGCTGACCTTGTGGCTGGCAACAGTTTAGTCTTTAGCAATTGCAATTTGTATATCTCAGATTTGTATGTTTAGAGCAATAGGGATATTCACTCCCACTTTCAGGATAGTTGGGTTGTAGGCAGGGTGAAATGGGTTGTTTTAGACAGTGTAAGGAGAGGTTCTCTAAGACCAGCGAGAGAAATGATTATTAAGAGCCAATGAGGGGGCAGCTAGGTGGCGCAGTGGATAAAGCACTGGCCTTGGATTCAGGAGGACCTGAGTTCAAATCCAGCCTCAGACATTTGACACTAGCTGTGTGACCTTGGGCAAGTCACTTAACCCCAATTGCCCCACAAAAATTAAAAAACAAAACCAAAAAAAACCCCAAGAGCCAATGATTTGGGGAGGTTCAGATTACCCCCTTTTTCTTTTATCCTCATTTCAAGACCCCAATCTCTGAAGGTGGAGCTAGCTAACCTTTTCCTCTATACAGACCCCACCTAGGTGGAGAAGCCCTTTTTGTTCCACTTGGGTTGGGGGGGGTGGGATAAATTTTTTTAATACATTGCCCAAGGCTGGGGCTAACTAAGAAGTAAATGACATTATCAAACTTCAGGTGCAAACTCTTTTTGTAATATTCATTCTTTCATTCATTGTTAACCAATCAGAGTTGATTGCCACCCTCAGGGAACATCCCTCTTCCAATGGGCATATAAGCTGTGAGTTTGCTTCCATGATTATCTTTGGTCTAAGAGAGCGGGCCAAATGACCATATTTTTATTAAAATGCTGGCATTATTAATATAGTGATTGAATTACCCAGAAGATATGTCTCTCGAGCCTTTTTAAATGCCACATTAGTGTAAGAAGTTCTCTGCACATGAAAGTCTGTGTGGGGCAGTGACAGGGAATTCCCTGAACAAAAGACATTGTTGTTTAAGTCATTTCAGTCACATCTGATTCTCTGTGAGCCTATTTGGATTTGTTTTTTTTTGGCAAAGATGCTGGTGTAGTTTGCCATTTCCTTCTCCAACTCATTTTACAGACAAGGAAACTGAGGCAAACAGGGTGCCCAGGGTCACATACCTAGTAAGTGTCTGAGGCTAAATTTGAACACAGAAAGAGGAGTCTTCCTGACCCCAGAACCAGCACTTTATCTAATGTGCCACCTAGATGCCCATGAACAAAAAACAACCTTTAAGCAATTGAAAGAGCAATAATAGCCCCAGAGAGAAATGAAATGAAACACACTACCCTTCAGTTAGCTGTGGGGAGCGTCGTGGGCATACTGTACATTGTTAGACTTGGTCACTGTGTCAGATATTTTAGCGTAATTGTTTATCTTTGTTATCCTTCCATTTGAAGGAGGGGTAGCTGTCTTATTTCC
Organism: Dromiciops gliroides; assembly: GCF_019393635.1. Taxonomy (NCBI): domain Eukaryota; kingdom Metazoa; phylum Chordata; class Mammalia; order Microbiotheria; family Microbiotheriidae; genus Dromiciops; species Dromiciops gliroides. The sequence goes on from NC_057862.1 coordinate 362,480,888, forward strand.
AGAAATGATTGTGTAGTAAATACCAAGGGCATTGCTCAGAATCTTGGAGGAGGACATGGCATAATGTGGGAGTTGGAGCCCATCAGGTAAGGTTAGAGGGGGACCCCTGTTAGATCCATAGCAGCTAGCAACTGGGATTCTTTGGGCTAACCACATTTCAGTCTGAAGCTCTGTGGAGAAGAGATACTAGACTCATATCTAGTCCACAAGAGTGTTACTCGAATTTTTTTTTGAGCATCTGTGTAATTTTGGCAAAGAAAGCCTTTTTTGAACCCTCAATCCATAGGGGCTGGACTAGATGTCTTTTGAGGTTCAAATCAAGAATTCTATGGTCTTAGTCAACACAGATCACTTGTGACATTGGACAAATCCCTTTTCCTCTTGGCCTCAGTTTCCTCCTTTGTTAAATGAGGGGAATGGATGAATCCCTTCCAGATCTAAAGTCTAATTATATTGTTTCTTTTCTTGTGATGTTGCCAGGTTGCTGCTGAGGCCCTGCTGTGGCATAGAGATAGGAGCATCAATTAGTAATAACTGATATCTTATGAATATTCAGTGCTCCCCTTCTTTCAAGGTCCTTTCTTCCCTTCTCCCCTCCTCACCTCTGCTGCAAGGTCCACTTCTCCTTGAAAATAAGATTGCATTAAATCTCTTCATCTTGGGGGCAGCTAGGTGGTACAGTGGATCAAGTACCAGCCCTCGAGTCAGGAAGGCCTGAGTTAAAATCCAGCCTCAGACACTTGGCACTTACTAACTGTGTGACCCTGGGCAAGTCACTTAACCCCAATTGCCTCATCAAAAAACCCCACCAAAAACCAAAAAACCAAATCTCTTCATCTTGTTCAGGTCTATCCAACCCTGCCAGGGATTTAAACTTGGGTAGAGACAAATTTTTTGGTCTAGATAGGAATGCCTGTCAGGGCAGGGATCACTAAGTCCACCCATTGAAAAAGGTATGCATTCCTTGAATTGATAGCCCAAGGCTGGGAGTGGTCTGGTATAGCCCTTCATTTTAATATAACCTACCTCTATCTTAAGCTAACCAATTAGATTTGATTACTGTTAACCAATTAGACTTGCTTGCTATTTGATGGACCACTTGCAGTTAGAAGGGTATATAAACTGTAAGTCCACTGTCATTTTTGGGCTTTAGTCCGAGAAAGAAAGCCACTGACCACCTTTTTATTAATAACCTGCCAGTCATTGATAAAATTATTAAATTACCCAGAAACAATGTCTCTCATATTTTTGATTGTCACAGAGAGAGCTCCTAACAATGATCTCTTATGGGACCTAGGGCGACTGGTAGGGTCAGAACACCAAAAGCAGTGTTACATAGCTCAGGCAAGGTTCTAAGACTAGGATTTGGCTTCCTGACCTAGGTGTAAGGGGACTCTGAACTTACTCTCCTACAGTGAGGCTGGCTATATCTCTCCCTCAGGGTATCCAGTATTCTAGAGTATCTAGAGTCTGGGGTGTTCAAGTCCCCATTCTGTTATATTCTCCCCTACTCTTTTTTTTTTTTTTTGGTGAGGCAATTGGGGTTAAGTGACTTGCCCAGGGTCACACAGCTAGTAAGTGTTAAGTGTCTGAGGCCAGATTTGAACTCAGGTACTACTGAATCCAGGGCCAGTGCTCTATCCACTGCGCCATCTAGCTGCCCCTTCTCCCCTACTCTTAACTGCCAGGGATTAGTACTTAGTTTTACTTAATATCAATTAACTTTTCGAAAGGGATATATACAGCAAGAACACAAGTTAGAAACATTCCTGCCCCCTCCAGTACTGGGAATACACACTTCCTTAAACATCTCTTTTTTTGTTTTTTCCCCTCAAACCATCTCAGTCCCATGGGATGGTGAACTCAGATTTAATGTAGTTTCTACACAGCATTGTTCTCCAAGGTCACATCCAAATGCACCTTGGTTGATAGATGAGTTAGCATCTCTACTGCTCCTCATTTGTATCAGACTTCCCTCCTCACTGTCTGGGTTCTAGAAATCTAGGCATGTACTCCAGTTCCCAGACTTCTTTTTTTTTTTTTTTTTTTTGCGGGGCAATGGGGGTTAAGTGACTTGCCCAGGGTCACACAGCTAGTTAAGTGTCAAGTGTCTGAGGCCGGATTTGAACTCAGGTACTCCTGAATCCAGGGCAGGTGCTTTATCCACTGCACCACCTAGCTGCCCCCAGTTCCCAGACTTCTGATGGCTCATTCTACTGACCTTTCAAATCTCAGAAGGTTATAATTATCTCCAATTTCCTTCACCTAAAAGCAAGAAATAATACAACAGAGAAATAAGCAACAGCAGGCCCATGTCTTCCCAGTTTCATGGTGGTTCTAGGTAACAGCTAGCCTGAGGCCCCTCCCTCACCCAAAGGCCCACAGCAGTTCCTTCTCTTTGCTCAAACACCAGCCAGGCTGGAAAGAGCCAGAGTCTGGTGGGTTAGTACCTTTCAAATGTTACCTCAGGTCTAGCTTGATAGCCAGCCAAAAAGGATTCTCTTCTCCATGTGGCTAGCTGACTGGAATCAGTTACAGAATGTGTACATGTGCTCCAAATTGGGGAGCAAGACCCCTCCATTACACATCCTCCTGCCTTTCTAGGGGCAGTCTTCCCAGACTCTTCTACCCTGGGGATGGCATTAGCCAAGCATGTTATACATGCTTATCTGCACCTAGATGATAGAATTTTCAATCTGAAAGAATCCTTTGCCACCAAATCTAATCCGCTCATTTTACAGGTAAGGAAACAGGGTTAGGAAAGGGAAGGGGCTTACTAAGGTCATACAGACTACGAATAGCAGAGTCAGGATCTGAACTCAGTTCCCTGACTCCAAATCCAGTGTTTTCCCTAAAGTTCCATGACACCTTTGGACTCTTATGAGACTACTCTGTCCTCTCTTCTAAGCTAATTTATTGCCCTGAAATATAACCTGCTTCTTCTCAAGTTCATCTTCTTTTTCTTCTACCTTGAACTCATAGGAACGGGCCAGCTTGGTTTCTTTAATGATTATTAAAAATGACTGTGTGTGTGTGTGGGGTGCAGCTAAATGGCGCAGTGGATAGAGCACCAGCCCTGGATTCAGGAGTACCTGAGTTCAAATCCAGCCTCAGACACTTGACGCTTACTAGCTGTATGACCCTGGGAAAGTCACTTAACCCCTGTTACCCCGCCAAAAAAAAAATGACTATGGGGGTGCAGCTAGGTGGCACAGTGGATAGAGCACCAGCTGTGGAGTCAGGAGGACCTGAGTTCAAATCCGGCCTCAGACACTTAACACTTACTAGCTGTGTGTCCCTGGGAAAGTCACTTAACCCCAATTGCCTCACTGGAAAAAAAAAATGATTGTCTGGGGGGGCAGCTAGGTGGCACAGTGGATAAAGCACTGGCCCTGGATTCAGGAGGACCTGAGTTCAAATCCGGCCTCAAACACTTGACACTTATTAGCTGTGTGACCCTGGGCAAGTCACTTAACCCTAATTGCCCCACAAAAAAAAAAAGAAAAGAAAAAGAAAAAAGAAAAGAAAAATGATTGTCTGGCAATAGGAATAGAGCTCTGGGCCTGGAATCAGAAAGACCTGAGTTCCAATTTGGCTTCACATACTTACAAGCTCTGTGATCCTGGGAAAGTCACTTAACCTTTGTTTGCCTAATCCATTGGAGAAGGAAATGGCAAACTATTCTAATATCTATGTGGAGAAAACCCCATAAGGGGTCACATGACTGAATGACTAAACAACAATAAGTTCCTAATCTATTTCTGTCATGATGCTGCCTCTTACCTGCCAATTATAGCACGTAGGAAGCAGTGTTGTCCCTGGTATCCTAGGTTCCTTTTCCTCCTTCATCTCTTCTTTATTATCATAATACTAGCATTTATATAACACCTACTATGTGCTGGGCACTGTGCTAAGCACTTTACAAATATCTCATTAGATCCTTACCACAACCTTAGGACATGGGTGCTATTATTATCCTCATTTGACACTTGTGGAAAATGAGGCAGAGAGATGTTAAGTGACTTGTTCAGCATCACAGCTTGTAAGTATCTGAGGCCATATTTGAACCCAGGTCTTCCTGGCTCTAGGCCTAGAGCTCTATCCCCTGTGCCACCAGCCACAGCAAACAAAAGCTTTAAGCCTGTGATGTCTGTGAATGCTGTCCATGGAAAACTTCTATTATATCCATCAGCTTCAATAATAATTATAACTCCTAATTATACCACTTAGTATTTCACCAATCTGGGCTGTAGTTCCCTTATTTATAAAGTGAACGGGTAGAAGTAGATGATATAAAATCCCTCTCAGCTCTACACCCTGTTATGAAATTGTAGTTGTCATGTGACACTCCTCCCCCACCCCCCTGCCCCAGCCCAGAATTCTCAGATTATTTGGTTTGAATATCACCTTCCTTAAGCCTTACAGAAAGAGAGCCTAGCACGGTATTAATGAAGAAACACAATATCTGAATTTCCCACCAGGTGGCACACTACTCAAATCACCAGCCTTCTTGTTGAGTCCTTTTTGTGAGATCATTGGAGGTTTTCTTGGCAAAGATACTGGAATGCTTTACCATTTCCTTCTCCAGCTCATTGTACATTTGTGGTCTTGTAAATGGCATTTTTTGCTTCAAGGGCTCTCTTTATTTATTTGTTAATTTTAAATGTCGCCTTTTGTTTTTTCATCACATTAATTTTTGAATATGCTCTTCTTCTCTCTCTTAGCCATAGAGCCTTGCTGTTTCACAAAAGTTAAAAAAGGAAAAAAAACAGTTTGTCATCAAAAATAATTCACATATTGACCACAGGCTCATAGAATAGGCACCATCCATACCCATGGGCCTCCATCTCTCCAATTCAAGGAGGGAGGTTCATTTTTTCCCCTCTTCATTATGGTTTCATTTTTGTAGTCCTTGGGCATATTTTTTCCCCTGTTTCTGCCCACTTCATTCTGCATCAGTTCATACATATGGCCCGTGTTTCTCTGAATTCTTAATATTTGTCATTTCCTATAGTGCAATAATGTCTTACTATATTTGTGGACAACAAATTGTTTAGTCATTCTCCTGGCAGTGGACACCTAGGTTGTTTCCAGTCACACAAAAAGTATGACTATTAATATTTTGGGTTTAATTTTTTTTTTTAGCATTTAACATAGGACTTGACATATAGTAGGGCCTTGATAAATGCTAGTTAACTGACTGACTGTTGTATATGGTATGCTCTTGGGGTATGTGCCTGGGAATAAGATATCTATCTGCATTAAAAGACTTGGAAATTTTAGTCACTTTTTAGCATAATTCCAAATTGCTTTCCAGCATGGCTAGAATGGTTCCTAGATCAACCCAAAGTATATTTATTATTGCTCCTGTCTTTGCTGTTACTTTTTCTTGAGGTGCTCAGGTAGCTTCTCTCTCTGATAGTCTCCAATTAGACCAGCTTCTAAGCCATTTTTTTTTGTATGTGTGTCACAGACCCCTTTGGCATTCTACAAACCTTCTCAGAATATTGGAGTTTTAAAAATCATAATGGGGGTGCAGTGGATAGAGCACCAGCCCTGGATTCAGGAGTACCTGAGTTCAAATCCGGCCTCAGATACTTAACACTTACTAGCTGTGTGACCCTGGGCAAATCACTTAACCCCAATTGCCCTGTGGGGAAAAAAAAAAGAAAAAAGAAAAAAATCATAATGGAAGGAAATGCTAAATTTCAGTTAGAAGTTACTGAAAATAAATATATAATATTTTCCCCATCCAAGTTTATAGACCCTTGAAATCTCCAGGGATGAAATGGAATATTGCTCAAAATATTAAAATATGTCTGTTATCTGAATCTAGCTCATGAGTCCATTTGGGTACTACTCTATTAATTAACTGCCTGCTGTTTTCATTGATTCAGAGACCTAGTGTGCTGTGGTCATTTGGTTTATTTGTTTGTTGTTGTTGTGGTTTTTTTGGGGGGGGGGTTGTTTTTGGTGAGGTTATTAGGGTTAAGTGACTTACTCAGGGACACACAGCTAGTAAGTGTCAAGTGTCTGAGGGCAGATTTGAACTCAGGTCCTCCTGACTCCAGGGCTGGTGCTCTACCCACTGTACCACCTAGCTGCTCCTGCTCATATAGTTTAAAACAGAGGTGTCAAATCCAGGGTCTGTGGGTCCTATGCAGAATACAAAACTCCTCAGTGGGCCCTGAACCAGATTAAAATATAATTGGGAAAGTTTAACAAAATAAATAAAAACATATTACAACATAGATAATGTTAATTTGTGATTTTCTAAGTATATATGCTGCATACAAGGATCCATTTCTATTTGAGTTTGACATTGTTAAGGGCTAAAATTCTAGCTAAACTGTCTAAAATATCTAATGAGTGGTCGCTAATAAATTATAAGCTTTAGCAAGAGTTAGACTTTTAAGCACTTATTAAGTAGAATAAGAATTTGGTAAAGAGAGAGAGAAAGGCCTAGATTCCTATCTATTAAAGAGAGAGCATATTTCTAGCTCCGCTCTCCACCAGAGTCCCCAGGAAAGAGACAGACTGAGCGCTAGTCCCTTCCTTCTTCCTCTCACTAGTCAACGCCACTTCCTGATGCCAAAGAAGATACTCCTGGTCTTGCCCTCAAAGACCTTCGCTTCATGGGCGGAACTCTTTTACAGTAAGTCTCCAGCAGCTGGCGTCATTCCAATCGTTACAACATCATTGGCTTATAGTACATAAAACATAAACAAACAAACAAAAATGTCCAAATGCCCCTGTTAGAGACATTTGCTTCTAACCATCTCCAAATTTTCTCCGTTACCCTCTGAGACCTTAGGGTACAGCTGTGGAGAACCCCACCCAAATTCTGATGGTTTATGGAGGAGCTGAGTAGAAGGGCTATCCATTCACTCATCAGACTCAACGACTGATAGGAAAATGCACTTCTCTGGCTCACTAGTCCAGTGGGATTCACTGGAGCCAACAGTCTCAGTAACTCTGGATCTTTTCTCTTTGGGGCTGGCTCCCAATTGCCTTTCTCTCATGGTGCCATGTGCTGGCTTTTGGCCAGGGGGTCACAGTACACCTCTACATGTGCTCCCTGGTCACCTGCTGCTCTTTCTTTCATGAAATCCTGAATCAGGGCAGCAGAAGGAAGACCTTAAGAAAAAAAGAGTATGCTGGGGAGTATGGATAGCATCCCCCCTACACTATTTCATGGCTTCCTGCCCCAAAGTACAATCCAGGCATGACAGCTTATACTTTCTTCTCTTTGTCTTAGAGAATCAGGCAGTTTTACTTTCCAGTGACATGTCTCATGTAGTCTGCTCCATCTGTCTTCTTCTGTGAAAGACATCTCAAGGTCTTCACAAAGATGAAAAGAGATTTAGAAACAGCAGCTACAATAATAAATATAACTCACATTTAGAAAGTGTTTTATTCATAAGAAAAAGAATAGTTAGCCTTCATATAGTGCTTTAAGATTTACAAAGTTCTCTCTTCATAACCACCCCTAGATAAAACAAGCTATCATCTTCATTTTACAGAAGTCCAGTGATTGTTGGTGCCTTGTCCAAGGTTACACATTAAGTGCTGGAGCTAATCTAAGTATTTTTCGCACATAACATTAGCAGTGATTCCCTTGGTCAGTCCCATTATCCCTCCAGGCCAGGTTTTTGTCTTTCATGGGAACTCTAGGTAATCTTTGGCAGGAGATCTGGGTACAGCCTGTCCCTGATTTACTAATGGGTTATGTTTCAAAAGTTAATTTGTAAATCAGTTGTTTGGCACTTTTCCAAGGAAACTATATCATAAATGGTAGGTAGGTTCTAGGACAGCCCACACAAGCCTGTTTTACTCGTGATGCAAGGTGAACTTCTCCACTAAGGTTTTACCCAAATGCCTAATGGAGCATGAAAGTGACCTGGGGCTCTCAAAGGTCAGGCCAGCAGAACACAAGCTTGGACAGGGCTTACTGAGCTGGAAAGGCTTTTAATATGATTTTGGCAATAGTCTGGCAGAATAAGAGCCCACCCAGGTTCACCAAAAGCTTACTTACTAGGTGAGTTTTTTTGGCTATGGCTGCCCATGAAGACCATCTAAGTCTTATTGGGATTGCCATCACTGTCATTTCAGGGATTTCCTCTCACCCCATTAGGAAAGCCTATGTCTCTTAAAGTGTTAAAATAAGTAGGTAGATTACTAGTACTACTAGTCTGAGAACACTACTCCTGGGAATTAGAAGACAACAAATCTTGGGCTAGAAGAGACCTTGGAAATCATCTAGTTCAATGAGAGGCTGTAAAGAATACAGGAGGGTAACAGTGACCCTAGGCCTTTCTTGCTTACCTCCCTAAGTAAAAGGGTTATATACTCTAAAATTACTTAATTTTCCTCTCCTATAATGAAAACTACCATTTCCTCAGTTCTTCCCTTTGATTAAACAACAAAAGGAGGGCAGTCTGATTGAACTAATTCATCCCATGATATGACAGAATGAATGACTAATATACATTTTTTAAAAATTAAAATAACGGAGAGTGCTTCCATTTAAACAACATATCACATAAAAGGGAATTCTATAAAAAACTGAATTTCCATTTCAAATTACTTGCTTTTTAAAAAGTATATAAACATTTCTGCTTCCTTATAAACTTCCTTTTTGTTCTCTTCTGTTCATTTTAAAAAACTTTCAATGGCCTATTTTTTTAAACATCATTAATGCTAACCCCAGCCCTCTGTGACCCCTCCCCCACTTAAACAAGAGAAAGAAAGGGGGAAAACCCTTGTAATAAATAAACATAGCTAAGTAATATGAATCCACAGGATGCCCATGTACAAAGAACATATGTATACCTCTACATGTTGTCTATCACCTCTCTGTCAGATCTAAGTAATTTGCTTCATTGCAGATCCTCTGAGGATGTGATTGGTCATTTGATGAAGAGGATGGTTGCAAAAAACCTGGGAAGACTTATATGAACTGATTCAAAAGGAAGCAGAACCAAGGGAGCCATTTATATAGTAATAGCAACATTGTAAAGATAATCAACTTAGTTACTCTGATCAAAACTAACCTTAATTCCAAAGGACTTATAATGAAACATGCTCTCCACCTCCAGATAAAGGACTCAGAGTACAGACTGAAACATATTTTCTTCTATTTCTTTCTTTCCCTTGCTTTTTTTTTGGGGTGGAGGGAGAGAACATGGCTGATGCAAAAAAATTTTTTTTGCATGATTATACATTTTTGTAATGAGTTTTATTTTTCTTGCCTTTTCAATGGAGAGGGGAAGAATAGGGAAGAGGGAGAAAATTTAGAACTGAAAATAAAATTGAATTTAAAAAATAAATCTTATATATAAAAGAAAGAACCTAATGGGCAGATGAAAGACCTCTAGGACTTGCTATGTTCCAGAGTTGTAAGTTGCCCTGGCAATGTATATATGTATGCCTTATCACTATTTGAACTCCAAGTTTGTGTCGACTTGTCCCCAGGCTGGCCTTTGGGTATATTTTTGGGAGAGTGTGCTGCTGATGGATGCTGAGGGGAATGCTTTGTAATTACTCTAATTTCTATGCTATTTAAGTAAGTAGTTCTTTGCAAAAGAACAGAGTCTGATTGTCAAGGGGAGCCATACACAAAGGAGCTGGTGTTTAGGAGAGTAGCCCCTCACAGACTTACCCTTAGAACCAAGCTACTAGTGTGGAGTGAGTCGGGTGAGTGAGCCCCAAGAGGGCATTACACTTATATTTTCTTTCCTTTTTTCCAGGCCAGTTGGTTTTGATATCAGATAGCTTACATTTTCTTCTATATGAAAAAAATCTTTTGATTTTGGCCTAATGTTTCTTGTTGCTTCATAAAGACATTGCTTTCTGTTTGGGCTATTCTGGTTTTCAAGGAGTCCATTTCTTTTGTTATTGTTTTGTTTGTTTTTTAAATCATGATGAAAGTATTTTATTATTTTCCAGTAACATGTAAAGATAGTTTTCAACATTTGTTTTCATAAGATTTTTAATTCCAAATATTTTTTCCCTTCTTCCCTTCCCCTCCCCACCCCAAGACAGTATGCTTTGATCTTCATTCAGACTCCATCAGTTCTTTCTCTGGAGGTGGATATCATTTTTCATCAAGTCCTTTGTAATTGTCTTGGATAATTGTATTGCTGAGAATAGCTAAGTCATTCACAATTGATCTTGTACAATATTGCTGTTACTGTGCACAGTGTTCTGCTCATTTCACTTTGCATCAATTCAGACAAGTCTTTCAAGGTTTTTCTGAAACCATCCTGCTCATCATTTCTTATAGTGCAGCAATATTCCATTATAAAAATATACAACTTAGTCAGCCATTCCCCAATTGATGGGCATCCCTACAATTTATAATTTTTTGCCACCACAAAAAGAGCTGCTATAAATATTTTTGTACAGATAGCTCCTTCTCTCCCTTCCACCCTTTAAAATAAATCTCTTTGGCATACAGACCTAGCAGTGGTATTGTTGGGTCAAAGGGTATGCACAGTTTTACAGCCCTTTGGGCCTAGTTCCAAATTTCAGGAGAGATTTTTTTTTATGCAAATAGATCGAGGCAAAAGAAGATGGCACATCAAGTTCAGGCAACAACTACTAGTAGACTTTGGCTAGGAAATAGAATGCATGAAGGGGAGTAATGTGATATAAAGATGACTAATATAAATTTTAAAAAATTAAAATAACAGAGAGTACTTCCATTTAGACAACATATCACATAAAGGGGAGTTCTATTAAAAATATGATTAGAATCAGACAGTGGAGAACCTTGAAAGCTGGCTAAGAAGTATTTCATTCTACAGACAATAAGATATCCCTAGATCCACCAAAAGTTTTTGATCAGAGGAATAACATGGTTAAACCTGTGCCTTAGAAAGATGATTTTAATAGTTGTTTGAAGGATGAATTAGAGAAGGAAGAGATTAGTGGCAGAGAGACCAATGAGAAGACTATTATAATCATCCAAGTGAAAGGTGTTGAAGACCCTAACTATAATGGTGGCCAAGTGAGTGGAGAAAATGGGATAGATATAAGAGCCATTGTGAAGGTGTAATTTATAAGATTTGGCAATGATTAGATGTAGGGGTTGAAGGAAAGGGAAGAATCAAGGATACCTCTGATATTATGAATCTAGGTGATTGGGAAGACAGTGGTGTCCTCAGCAGAGATTGGGAAGATGAAAGGAGGGAAGTGTCTGGTCAGGGATGGGCATAGAGATAGTGAGTTTCATTTTGGATGTGTTGAATTTGGGGTACCAATGGGATATCCAGATGGATAGGTCTTACACACAGTTGGAAATGATGAATAGGAGTTCAGAGTAAAGATGAAGGGGTCACCTGCATAGAGGTTATAATTGAACTCATGGAAGCTTATGAGATAATCAAGGGAGATAGTATAGAGAAGAGTACTTTCCGGCCATTTCTTTCAGGATTTTGTAATTATACCTCTATTGTTGTCTCATTTCTGAACTTCCCTCAGTGCCTGGGGCCTCCTGGCCCTGGAACATTCTATGACTCCTGCTCAACCTGGAATATCAGCCTGCAGGAGTTCAGGTTATCTTGTCTGCACTGCCCTCCCCTGTCTCTCACTTTCTTGACTTCAAAATCATGTCCCCCCCCCCAACTTTTCAGCTCCCTTTTGTGTATTATATCCCCCCCCCCCTTAGAATGAAAGCTCCTGGAGGTCAGGGATTATATGGTCAATCCTCGTTATTCATGGATTCCATATTTGTAAATTCCTCTCGTCAATAAAATCTATTTGTAACTCCAAAATAAATACTCGAGGCACTTTCCTGATCATTCTTGGACATTTGCAGAGTGGCGAAACATTTGAGTCACCCCATGCACAATTTCCCAGGTGAGGCTGAAGGAGGCAATGCTCTGTCTTCTTGTTTCATCTCTCATCCTGTAAACACATCCTTTTTTTGCCATCTATTTAGTGTCACATTTTTTGCATTTTTGTGCTTATTGTTGGTGACTTAGCTATTTAATATGGCCCCCAAGCATAGAGCCGAAGTGTTCTCTGGTATTGCCTAAGCACAAGAAGGCTATGATGTATCTTATGGAGAAAGAATATTAATGAATCAGCAATATTGTACAGTCAGAAAAAGGAACAGGAAATTCACATATAATTGGGTAAGAAATATATATTAAATACGATGACTTTAAACAAAAACACATAAAACAAGGTTAGGCATTGATTAGTTGATGAAAATGTAGTGACCAGAGGGCTCTCAGGAACCAAACTCTCTATCTCCTTTAGGAGCAATGGTTCAATATTCACTAATTCAGTGTTTGGGGCAACTTTATAGAACATAAGTACTGCAAATTACAAGAATTGACTGTATTTGTATCCCTGGCACATTGAATCATTCCTAGCACATAGTAAGCACTTAATAATTGCTTTTTTCCTTTTTGACTTCCTTCCAAGGGTGAAACCTTAAAGGACATCTACACTGAAGGGCAGAAATTCTGTGATAAATCAGCCAAGGAAGCTGAAAAGGAGTGGTTAGACAAGTAGGAGGAGAGCTGGGAGACAACAGTCAGCCAAATTAAGGGAAGAAAAGAATGTCCAGATTCTACCTTGGCCACATGCTTCTCTACCTGTTTCCTCCTCTATTTTTTTTTCTTTTCTAATGTTGTGCTACTACCTTAGTACAAACCCTTATTATCAGCCTATAGGAATAACTGCCAGCTCTTTCTCTTCCCATCCAACCCTCTTCATAACATTTCTAGAAGAATATTTTCATATATATATTTGATCAGGAGTTCAGAAATCTTCCAGAGTTCTTTACTGCTTCCTGGGTAAAGTTCAGATTCATTCCTTTGTCTGGCAGTCCACGGTTCTCTACAGTTTGACACCACCCCACCTATCCAGCCTCATATCATATTATACCCCTTCACACATTCTCTACTCCAACTACACTGGACAGCTTTCTGTAGCCTCTTTGCTCAGACACTGTTCCCCATTCCTGGAATGAGCACCTTTCTCTCTCCACCCATTTGAATTCTTAGCCATTCTTCTCCCCACCCCCTTTTTTTTGTACTTTTTTTGGTAAATTTTTTATTCATTTTAAACTTAAATACAAAATGAAAGAAAGAACATTTCCATGGACACAACAGAACATGAGAGGATTCAATATAAATAATAAATTTACATTTCAAGAAGCCTACATAATAAATATTACACATAAATACATTGTTTTCAATGCTACCCAGCTTTTCTTTGCTTCCTTCTAGGTTTTCTTTTGTTTTCTGTAATGCACTTTTCACTTTATTCCCCCAATCTATGCTCCTTCCTTTTAAGTCCTACTCAAAAGCCATCTCTTTCAGGAAGCCTTCCCTGATTCATTGCCACAAATAATAGTAATAAGAAATAATATTTATATAGCACTTCAATGTTTTTTGCATGGATGCTTCCTATAATGATCTCATTTGAGCCTCATGACAAACCCATGAGGTAGTTACTACATTTTTTTCTTAATAGTATTTTATTTTTTGTCCCAGTTACATGTAAAGATAGTTTTCAATATTTGTTTTTATAAGATTTTGAGTTCCAAATTTTTCTCCCTCCCTTCCCTCCCCTCTCCCCAAGACAGAAAGCAATCTGATATAGGTTGTATATGTACAGTCACATTAAACATATTCCTGCATTAGTCATGTTGTGAAAGAAGAATCAGAAGAAAAGGGAAAAAGAGATAGGTACTACATTAAACATTAAAACGATTATCTCCCTCAGACTTTACATAGCACTTTGTTTTGTCCCTCTCTGCTGCACTTATCATGTATTTTATATCATAGCTATCTATGTTGGTATGTTACTCCTTTTTAAAATTGTAAATTCCATTAAGAAAAGGACTCTATTTTATCTAAGCTTGTTTTTTGGGGTGGGGAGGTGGGGGATGGGTTGTTAGCACAGCACCAAGCACAGATTAGGCACCTTATAAAAATTTCGTTTTTTTTTTTTTTCAGTTCAACAAATATTTAAGCACCTACTCTGTGCAAAGCAGTATGTTAAGCACCAGAAATGCAACACAGGAATGAAATAAACTCTGCCCTCAAAGAATTTACATTGCATTATGAACAGGTATAATTTCCTATAGTAGACAAAAAATTTTGGATAGTCGATGGGGTGCTTGGAGTAGGGGAATTTGCAGGGTTTTTGTTTTGTTTTGTTTTTTTGCGGGGCAGTGGGGGTTAAGTGATTTGCCCAGGGTCACACAACTAGCAAGTATCAAGTGTCTGAGGCTAGATTTGAACTCAGGTCCTCCTGAATCCAGGGCCGATGCTTTATCCACTGTGCCACCTAGCTGTCCCCTTGTTTTGTTTTTGTGCCTATCAGTGTTTCCATCTCTGGTTGAAATCTGAGCTTTAGTAATATAGGATCTAATGACCATGACCTCTAAGATATATCTCTGAAAATTCTGTGAATTTCAAGCCACATACAAAGTGAAATGACTTAAGTAGGTAGTCCAGCCCAGCCTGGGAAAATGCCCCATGGTCAGCTCAGGAAGGAGTGGGTCTGGAGCTCCTAAGTGAGATCAGTGTCCAACTGGTTCCTGGGAAAGTTGACAGGTCAATTCCATCGCTTGGCTTTTGAGTATTTCTTACCTGCTGGTTCCTGTAAATCGTTTGACCTTGAAAGTTCCTCCGATCATGGGGGTGGGAGGCGGGGCAAATAGAGAAAGGAGAGACATTTAAGGCTCCTTTTCTAGTACCTACCTAAATCTGACAGTTTCAGGGCCTGCCCTCCTGCTGGCCAATCCCACTTGTGGTGTTTAACACCAAATAGAAACACCTTTTATTGACTGTCCTTGGGCCCAAGCTCTTGGTTTGATCTCGTGGACTATGGTCCCACCTCCCTGAAAGGGCTTGAGTCCAAGGGGAAGGGTGCCCAGTGCTGCTTACAGTCGATAATTTAGGATCTGGAATTTGAGGCCATGAATCTGCCACATTCCTTTCTTATTTCTGTGTTTGACTTTCTCTGAGTAGGCAAATACAACACCCCAATGTTCTCTGACTAATGCCGACAATAGAACTGGGGAGGAGACTGAAAGAGAGGGCATAAATAAAACCTTTAATGAAAGCAAAGTTTTCTCCAATCTTGACACTAAGCCTGAGAAGGGGGAGGGGAAGGAAGAAAAGAGATTAGGGCTGAAAGTCCCTGGGCAGATTTTAATTCCCTTACTTTTATTGAGAGGGTGTATTTGCTCTTTCTCTGGTCTTCCTTTACTCTTAAATTACTACAAAGTTGTGTGCGTGCATCTTGTTGTTAAGGACAGACCAGGATCATAGGAGACATAGTATGGTGTTATAGAAAAAGCCCACTGCTAACCAAGTTGTGTAATGCTGGATATGGCATATCTTTTTTCTAAGCTTCAGTTTCCTTATTTGTAAAATGACAAGATTTGACTAGGTGAATGCTAAAGGTCCCCTCCAGCTCTAACATTCTGTTTCTTGTATTTTAAGGACCTTTGTAGATCTTAACTTCTGTGTTCTAAGGACCCTACCAACATTCTGTATCATAAGGTCTCTTTTAGGTGGTGCTGTGGATACAGTACCAAGTCTAGAGTCAGGAAGAGCCCAAATCCAGCCCCAGATACTTCCTAGCTATGTGACCCTGGGCAAGTCACTCAACCCTGTTTGCCTCAGTTTCCTCATCTGTAAAATGAGCAGGAGAAAAGGAAATGGCAAACCACTCCAGTGTCTTTGCCAAGAAAATCCCAAGAGTCAGACACAACTGAAAACAACTGAACAACCACCACCAACAAAAACTCTGACATTCTGTGTTCAAAGGTCTCTTTCAGCTCTGACATTATGATATGGTGCAAAAAGTGCTGGATTTGGCACCAGAAGATCAAGTTTCAAATCCCAGCTCTATCATTTATTGCCTCTTGTGAAAGATGACCTCTGAGCTCCCTTTCCAGCTCTGTCTGGGATACTGTGACTCTATTTCTCCTTCAGGGCTTGGATTTCTCCCAGCTTTCACCTGTACCACTGACAACTGTGATTCCAGTGGTAACCCTGGACTTCAGGTCTTCTTTTAAGGTCAAACCCCATGTGCAGAATGGAAATCTGGGTGCTTGCAGAAACCTCTCCCTGAGGAAGCAGAAAGACTCTTTCCTCTCTCCTCATCTCTCTCTCCTTTGCCTCCCTCAGCCCTGGAGTGAAATTCATGACTGAATTTCCAGTGGCAGGTCCGCCCTGTAGGGCAAGTGGGTTGGGGATGGGTGTGTTGTAACAGCTGGGGAAAGGAGGCAAAGGTGAATGAGCGAGCTGTGGGCCCAGCTGGTCACACTCCCGGGCCCTTTGCTGGCTGTTTGTTACACAGAGGGGAAACTTCTCCATCGCTGCTGGGACTCACGGCTTTCCAGCACTGATTGCCGACTTCTGTTGTAAGCCAGTCCTCCCTCCCGGGACTGCCTGAAAGCTGATTTGGGCTCATCTTTTCCCATTGATCTTTAATGCTAAGTTATTGGGGAAAACAGAAGAGTGTCTATATAATCGGTCTCTTCTGACTGTCAGCTAAGGACATTGCTTGGCTCTGCAGAACTTACAGACCAAGGGGGCTGGAGAAGGGCAGGCAGAGGATTCCGAAGATTTTGAGGTACTGCAGTCTTACCCTATGTTTATATTGATTGGCCATTGGGAAGAAGGCCTTCTATATCTACTCCTATTAAAAATGAGGGTGGGTGGGGTGGTGTGGGGGTGGGACCCTATGCTCTGAGCTGCTTTTTGCAGACTTATACTAAGAGTTTAGGAAACTCAGATTCTATATCCAGGCCCTGTCATTAACACAGTAGGACTTGGTGGGTTTTCCTTTCCCCTGGTCTCAGTTTCCTCTTCTGGAGAATTGAGTTTGATAATGTATAGTGTCCGGAAAGGTTCTCTCAGTGTCCGGTATAGTGCCCTCAGGTTCTATGGGTCTGTGACCTGCTGCCTGTACCCAAGTGTTGAGAGGCTTGTGATGCAGAGTTCCCTGGCCTTGGGCAGGTGTTCGAAAAAGGGAAAAAGGAGGAGGATCGCAGTTCTGAGACTGGGTGATGATTTTGGTGTGGAGAGAGAATGGATAAATAAAAGGACCTGAGAAGCAGTCCTAGCCTTCTCTTCCTCCACGCCCCTGCAAGCCCCTAAGAAAATGAAGGGCTCTTGGTTGACCTTTTCATGACGTTCACATTCCTGTGAATTTCTGCCCCCTGCCCCTCTTCCATACCTATGAACACTGGATTGTGGGAGACTCAGGCAGGCTCTGATGGTGTCTGATGGTGAGGATGAAAGGGAAGAAGTTGGAAGGAAAATACCTGAGCAGGTGAGGGGCTTCGTGGATGGGGCATTGAGCCCTATCACACATCATTGGCTCCAAGCCCCAGAGAGGGCAAAGGGGACCAGCCACTGGGCTAGAGAGGGATTCGAGTGGCCCTTATGGATGCAGGAGACTGAGCTTTGCAGCCTGAACATACAAGTGTGGAGGTTTACTGCACCTGGGGACTCTCCTTTGATTAGTTAAGTGTTTAGAGGAGGGGGAGGGGGAAGATAATGGGAAAGGGGAGGGGGAAGGGAAAGGCTGTGAGGAGGGTTTTTAATTCCAGCCTCTTTTCTCCCTCTTTTCTTGTCTGCAGTGCTGACAGATTGGCTGTTTTACCATGGATCCGTCTGCAAGTCCTAGCCTCCAGGTAAGTTTAAGTTGGTATTGCCTCTGTGGAATACCTTCACTTTTTAGGGCCCTGACATTCAAGGTCTAGGCTCTTTGGGGCTGCTAGGAAGGCAGGTACATGAATGTATAAAGTGTATTAAAATACACTACCAAAGTCAATGCATCTGTTCTCAAAGGCAGTAAAAAATTTTCCTTATTTGCAACAACAAGAACAACAAAAGATTTTCGAGGTACTGCAGTCTCACCCTTTGTTTATAGTGAGTGACCTTTGGGAAGATGGCCTTCTATCAAAAGGTGGGTGGGAGGCTTGAGGGTGGGACCCCATGCTCTGAGCTGCTTTTAACAGACTTGTATGGAGTTAGGAAACTCAGATTTTAGTCCAGGTCCTGTCACTAACATAGTATGATCTCTGGCAGGTTTTTTGTTTTTTTTTTTTACCTTTCTCATGGCCTCAGTTTCCTCATTTGGAGGACTCATTTTGATAATGTTCTAGTGTCCCTTCCTACTCTCAGGTTCTGAGGGTCTGTGGCCTGCTTCCTGGACCGAAGTGTGGAGAGGTTTGTGACTGAGAATTCTCTGGCCTTGGGCAGGTGTTCAGAAAAGGGGAAAAGGGGGAGGGTGTCAGTTCTGAGACTGGGTGATGATTTTGGTGAAGGACAAATTGAAGAACTTGAGTAGGGGGCCTTCCACCCTGTGTGTAGTACTGAGAGCTTGGTTGTTTTACAGTGGATTGTTTTGCAAGTCCTAGCCTCCTGGTGAGTTGAAATCAGTTTTATTTTGGAGTGGGAGGGATCCAAGCCAATAAATCCAATAAACATTTACTAGGCACCTACTATGTGTCAGGTACTGTGCTAAGGTATGGGGATACAATTAATAATAACAATTTAAAAAAGACAATCGGGGCAGCTAGGTGGCGCAGTGGATAGAGCACCACCCTGGAGTCAGGAGGACCTGGGTTCAAATCCGGCCTCAGACACTTGACAACTTAATAGCTGTGTGACCCTGGGCAAGTCACTTAACCCCAACTGCCTCACCCCCCCCCCAAAAGACAATCAATGCCCTCAAAGAATTTACAATCTAGGGGAGAGACAATATACAAAAGCGGGGCAGGGAGATATACAGTGGGAGGACCTATCCCAGAACAATGGGATTGGGGGCTCATTCTTGCCTTTTAAAAATGGTGGAGAGAGGGTGTATCTCTGGGGAGATCTCTGGAGAAGGAAGTAAGCTGAAATTTGGGGTATGTAATTTACTTAAACCCAACACTATGATGCCCTTCTTGCCCTCTCTCACCCAGTAGAGAGGTCACACAAACTCTCAGAGCAGAAGGGGCAATGGATGTGAAGTCACAGGATCTGGGTTCAAATCCTCCTCTGTCACTTAATACTTGTGTGACCTTCAGCAGGTCACTTCAATTTTACTGAACTTAGGTTCATCTGCAAAGTGAGGTGGCTAGAACAAATGAGTTTTTTGTTTTTTTTTGGTGAGGCAATTGGGGTTAAGTGACTTGCCCAGGGTCACACAGCTAGTAAGTGTCAAGTGTCTGAGGCTGGATTTGAGCTCAGGTCCTCCTGAATCCAGGGCCAGTGCACTAGCCACTGCGCCACCTCGCTGCCCAACAAATGAGTTCTAATGTCTCTTCCAGCTCTAAATCTATGAGCCTAGGTGGGACTGGGATTTTATATCAGGTAAAGGTGTGAGCTGTGTGGTAACAGTTGAGGGTGTAGAATAGAGGTAAGAGATAAGTCTAGAAGGGTAAGTTGCAGGGGGCTGGGGATGGCATTTGTTTTTATCCATTTTGTGGTCAAGCTGTCTGGCATTGCTCATGAACACAATATTGTCTCTTCATCCCTAGATTAATACTGTAACATCTGGGTGAGATGCAGGTTTAAGATTCAAGCTATTTGGATTTTAGCTGTCTCTGAAAGGAAGTCAGGGAAGCCAGGAAGTATAGAGGAGGGAGAGCATCCAGGGATGGGGGACAGCCCATGAAAATTTTATTTTATTTATTTATTTGCAGGACAATGAGGATTAAGTGACTTGCCCAGGGTCACACAGCTAGTAAGTGTCAAGTGTCTGAGGCTGGATTGAACTCAGGTCCTCCTGAATCCAGGGCCCATGCTTTATCCACTGCACCACCTAGCTGCCCCCCATGAAAATTTTAGTCAGGAGAGAGCGTATCTTGTATGATGAACAATCTGTCCCTGGATCAGAGCGTGCATGGAGGAGAGTAAGGTGTAATAAAACTAGAAGGGTAGGAAAGGACTGGGTTCTGAAGGGCTTTAAAAGATAAACAGAGGATACTGTATTTGATTCTTTCTGGAGGTAATAGGTAATAAACTGGAGTTTATTGAATAGGTAGGTGGTTACATGGGAAAGAATACTGAATGTGAAGTCAGGATTTATTGTTTAGTTGTTTTCAGTCCTGTCCTATTCTAGGTGACCCCACTTGGGGTTTTCTTGGCAAAGATCCTGGAGTGGTTTGCAATTTCCTTCTGTAGTGGATTTTACAGATGAGGAAACTGAGGCAAACAGGGTAAAGTGACTTGCTCAGGGTCACACAGCTAGTAAGTGTATGAGACCAAATTTGAACTCAGTTCTTTCTGACTCTAGGCTCACACTCTATCCACTGTGCCACCTTGGTTCTACTTCCAGCTCTGTGACTAAGTTGGTAGGTGACCTTACTATCACAAACAGATGACCATCCTTCTTTCCTCTACCTCCTCCTTCTTGTCACAAGAAGAGCTTGTTATCCACATTTAAGGGGCTCCCAGTATAAGCACAGGATTGCATGTAGGTGTGTATATATATATATATATATATATGTGTGTGTGTGTGTGTGTGTGTGTGTGTACATATATATATATATATATATGTATATATATATATATATACAGCATCAAAGAGATCTGGGAGGAAGAAGATAGAAAACATCTGCTCCACTTGTTGAATGGAATTAGATAGGACATCTAGAACAGGAGTTCTCCACCTCTTATTTCCCTCTGACAGTATGATGAAGCTTATTCCTCAGAATCGTTTTTAAAATTTTTTTTTGGTGAGGCAATTGGGGCCAAGTGACTTGCCCAGGGTCACACAGCTAGTAAGTGTTTAAGTGTCTGAGACCGGATTTGAACTCAGGTCCTCCTGACTCCAGGACTGGGGCTTTATCCACTGTGCCACCTAGCTGCCCCAGAATGATGTTTTTAAAAGCATGGAATATAGGTGGCGCAGTGGATAGAGCATGGGACCTGGAGTCAGGAGTACCTGGGTTCAAATCTGGCCTCAGACACTTAATACTTACTAGCTGTGTGACCCTGGGCAAGTCACTTAACCCCAATTGCCTCACTTAAAAAAAAAAAAAGCATGGAATAAAACACATGAGATTGGGTAGCTAGGTGGCACAGTGGATAAAGCCCCAGACCTGGAGTCAGGAGGACCTGAATTCAAATCCAGCCTCAGACACTTGACACTAGCTGTGTGACCCTGGGCAAGTCACTTAACCCTCACTGCCCTGCAAAAAAAAAATAATAATAAAACATATGAGATTATAAAAGAAACCAATTATATTAAAATATTTTTAAATGAAAAAAAAGTTCAGAGATTCCAGGTTACCAACCCCTGGTAAGGGAGGCAGAGACTAAAGTAGAAGGAGACCCCCAAACGCTAGGTTTTTATCAGTGGCAATCAATTTAAAAACTTCAAGAAGCGGCATTGCCAACTGTTTTATCAATTCACCTTAAAGACCATGAAGCTTTCTTTTGACTTACAGCAGAAACCTTCCATGTGCTGTCTTCCTCCATTAGAACTTGAGGGTAGGGATGGTCTTTCCTTTCTATTTATATTGCCAGTACTGAACACAGGACTTTGTTTACAGTAAGTGCTTAATAAATACTTTAGTCATCCATTTATATAGAATGTGTCACTGGCCATTTTTTAAGAAACTGAAACCTGAAGGTCTCCCTCTAGGAATTTCTCTCATATAGGATCTAACCTCCTTTCAAACTAAATGATAGGACATCAATCATAGGGTGATAAACCCTTGGAGGCCATCACTTCCAACCTGCTCGCTTTACCGATGAGGAAGCTTGAGGACAGGGGCCTGCATCTCAGTCATCTTTGAGTCTCTCACAGCCCCTAGCAGTGCATATTCCTATCATGAGAGAAGGGAAGAGACTGTCTCTTGCTGATATAGACTCCGTGAAGGCTGGACTTTTATTGTATTCGCTTGTCCATTGGGATCTTGGAAAGTCGAGTACTTATGTTTGTTGGAAGTCTTGCCTATCACCTACCTACCTCTTGGCAGCAGAGCTATAAGGAGAGGCAAATGCCTGCCTCACCGTACAAAGCTGAGGGGTGCAGAAAAATAAAGTATACCTTGACTCTCCCAAGAGCATCAGACTATGGAGGGGAGAGGGAACTAATTTTATATTCTTGCCTCATATACAAAATTAGTGCTAGTGCTACAAGGCAGAACCATCCCTGAATCCTCTTGGATTTGCTGCTTCTGATATTTATTATTTACCCTTTGGCATAACCCATTCAGAGTTTCTAATGTTGGGCTTTCAAATTGCAAACCGTGGGCGTAGGGAATGGGCACAAAGCCGGATCCTGGAATCCTGAGATTTCAGAACTTTAAGTAACTTGGAAAAAAATCACTTTTTCCTCATCTTTGAATAAGGGCAATACTTGATTTTTTCTACTTCATAGATGGGAGAATAAATAAATTTTTATACACTTGTTTGTGGATTTTGAGAAAGAAAATACTAAAGGAATAAAATTGATTTTAAATAACTTTTAGTTTTGTTTAAAATCTTTTTAGACCTCAACATCCAAGGGGAATATCAACTTGGGACCTTCAGCAAATCCAAAGTAAGTTCTTCCTTTTTTTAAATTTTTTTTTATTTTGTGGGGCAATGAGGGTTAAGTGACTTGCCCAGGGTCACACAGCTAGTAGTAAGTGTCAAGTGTCTGAGATCAGATTTAAACTCAGGTTCTCCTGAATCCAGGGCCAGTGCTTTATCCACTGTGCCACCTAGCTGCCCCTGAAAGTAAGTTCTTAAAGATGAAGAAACTGAGGCCTCTCTGAGAAAACCTCTAGATGGGAGAAAATGTTTGTTGCTCAATGGATTTTGTGATTCCCTGCTTCTAGTCTCCCACTTACAATCCATTTTTGTTTGTTTGGCAAGGTAATGAGGGTTAAGTGACTTGCCCAGGGTCACACAGCTATTAATGTCAAGTGTCTGAGGCCATATTTGAACTCAGGTCCTCCTGAATCCAGGGCCAGTGCTTTATCTGCTGTACCACCTAGCTGCCCCACAATCCATTTTGCATAATAGCAATTATCAGATTTCAGTCTTCCTAAAGCACATCCTCCCTCGGTTCACAATCCTTCACTTGGCTTCCCATTGCTTTGTGCAGTGGTCTTCAAATTTTCATGTAAATGAAAAATGTTGAGTATATAAGTCCACTATGTATTTATTTACTTATTTGCAAATTACATACATGTGCTACTACTAATATAATAATGATCCTTATTATACAATTTATATAAAATAGATGAAACAAAACTATGAGTTGAAGGTGAAGTAATGTTGATCCTTAATAAAATATTACTTAATAGTTAATAGGGGGGCAGCTAGGTGGCGTAGTAGATAAAGCACTGGCCTTGGATTCAGGAGGACCTGAGTTCAAATCCGACCTCAGACACTTGACACTAGCTGTGTGACCCTGGGCAAGTCCCTTAACTCTGTTTGCCTCAGTTCCTCATCTGTAAAATGAGCTGGAGAAGGAAATGGCAAACCACTCCGGTGTCTTTACCATGAAAGTCTCAAATGGGGTTACAAAGAGTCAAACATGACTGACTAAACAAGTTAATAGGAAGTCACTGGAGTTTATTGAATAGGGGAGTGACATGGTTGGACCTCCGCTCTAGGAAAATGACTTTGAGAGGGGAGAGTCTTGAGGCAGGGAGACTGACTAGGCTGTTGCAATCATCTGGGTAAGAAGGGATGAGGACCTGAGCTGGAGTGATAGCCTTGTGTGTAAAGAGAAGGGGAGAGATGTTGTGGAAATAGAAATAAGATTTGGCCACTCATTGGATATATGGGGTGAAGGAGGGTGAGGAGTTGAGTGTGGCACTGAGGTTGTAAACCTAGGAATCCAGAAGGTCGGGGAGTACCGAGTAATAGGAAAGTTTAGGAAAGGGGTGGTTTGTAGGGAATGGGGAGGTAACAACCCAACGATGCCTGTTTACCCTCTATGCCTCACTTTATACTGCCGAAAATGTGGGAAAGTTAGAGAGGCAGGGCTATTTTTCACTGTCCATGTCCCTAAAGCAGAGCCTGGTCCTCAGGATGAGATGGGAGAACAATAGACGGGGCAGGGAATTTTGCCTGCATTACCAGCTGCTTGGTTTGCAGAATTAGGTTATAACTGGCCCAAGGGGTCAGTGTGAGAAATGGGAGGCCAGCATGAAAGTGGGCAGAGTAGAGGAGGGGAGAGTTGGCTGATAATGGGTGAAGGAGGTGGTGGTATAGTTCATTAGAGACAAGGCCAGGATTGGCTATGGGATGTGACCCATTTTCCCACCCTCTGATTGGTTGATTGCAAATCCCCTGGCGTCATGGCACAGCCCCTATTCTAGAAACCACTGGCCTGGAGAACAAAGACCATACTTCTTACCCTGAGATTCAAGTTCCTCCAGGACCTAGCATTTGGAACTTAACTTTTACAACATTATCCTCCCCTAACCTTAGTGCTTCAGTTAAAGTGGATAATTGGCTATTTCCCAAATGTGGCCCTGTGCTTTCTGGCCTTTGCATATTTGCTTGTGCTGTTCCTTCCTGGAATATTCTCCTCCCATCTCTGCCTATTGAAATCCTATCTTTCAAGGCCCAATTCGCATGGTCTCCCTCAGGAAACCTTCCCTATTGCCTTAGAGGGCAGTCAACTTTCCCTCCTCATCTGTATTCACATAGTTCTCTGTACTTGTCTGTCTTTTGACACTGGCCATGTCATAACCTGCACTGCAGTTATTTTCATACATGCCTTTTCTAAGTCCACTAAGCTGAAAGCAAGCGAGTGTCCCAGGGGAGTTGAACCCTAAAGATCACGGATAGTCCAGTCTCAGCTTTATGGATGAGCACAAGGACTGAGTCCTCTCTGTCTCCCTCTCCTTCTTCTCCTCCCACCATGACTTTTACTGCTGACTCAGGTATTTGTTGAACGGATGAGATGCTTTATTTTAGGAAGGTGAGTTAGTTTGTAGTGAAGCAGTGTCCTCGGCCCTGACAAAGAACTGTTGTTCTTCCCTGTTTTTTTTCTTGCCATTTTCATTGTTTGTGGTGATAATGATTCTTTTTCCCTTTCCAAGTTGTACTTCCCTATTTTTTTTTCTTCTCATTTTTGTTGTCTTTGGTGGGAGATGCCCTTCTCCTTTCCTACTCATTTCAAATGCTAACATGCTGTCCTTCTTCACTTCAGGCTTTTAATAATTAATTTAGTCAAGGTTCTGAGGTATGCGATGAAAGAGGATTCAGTCTAGTCCAGACCATACACTAATTTTATAGATTAAGAAACTGAGGCCTTGGGAGGTTAAGTGACTTGCCCACTCAAAGTCTCATAGGTAGTAAATGTTGAAGCTGATATTTAAACCTCGCCTTTCTGTTTGAGGGCCAGTCCTTGCTGCTCAACCTGTCTGCCTCCTGTTTCTTCTTTCCTTTCCTGTCCTTCCTCCTGCTCCCTCCATAATATAACACATACATCAAGCCTATTTGCTTTGGGTCTGGATCATGCTCCAGTATCATGTAAATGAGCTGAAATGTGGCCAGAGAGTTTCCTTCTGTGTGTGTGTGTGTGTGTGTGTGTGTGCGCGCGCGCGCGCGCGCGCACATGTGTGGCAATTGGGGTTAAGTGACTTGCCCAGGGTCACACAGCTAGTAAGTGTTAAGTGTCTGAGGCCGGATTTGAACTCAGGTCCTCCTGAATCCAGGGCCTGTACTCTATCCATTGTGCCACCTAGCTGCCCCGAGTTTCCTTCTTAATGACTAGAATTACTCTTCTATTGGGAAGATCTGGGTAGCCCCCCTCCTGCCGCCCCATATGCCAGAAGCTAGAACAAGAGGTTTATTAGCAATACATTCTTCTTCTCTTCCAACAGTGCCAAGCCAACAGACTTTGACTTCCTGAAAGTGATTGGAAAAGGGAGCTATGGAAAAGTAAGTGATATTCTAATATTCAGGGTCATGAGTCACTATATTCTTCTCTGTGGTCTCATGGTATTAAGTGTAACCCATCTCAGGCTCACCAGTTTCATTCATCCATTTATTTATTTGCTCATTTGTTCATTCATTTGTTTATTTATTCATTCATTCATCCACGCATTTATTTATTTGTTTGTTGGTTGGTTTTTGCAGGGCAATGAGGGTTAAGTGACTTGCCCAGGGTCACACAGCTAGTAAATGTCAAGTGTCTGAGGTCTGATTTGAATTCAGGTCCTCCTGAATCCAGGACCAGTGCTTTATCCACTGTGCCACCTAGCAGCCGCAGCTTGTCAGTTTTAAAGATGCAAGTAGCCAATCAAAGGAGGCTACCCCTTTCCATGTGATATAGGCTTAGAATAATATAGGCTTGGAATCGATTAGAGGGGGCTTCTCCTGTGAGAAGGGAACTCAAAGATGACCAGATAGCAGGACATACATGATGAGGAAGTAAGGGCAGATAAAAGTTTATAGCAGGAATGTTGGCTGGGTGTGTCCACAAATCTGGCTGGAGCCAGGAGACAGAGATAACCCCAAAGGTCAGGATCATCATTTCAAAAAAAATTCCCCTTGACTCAGGAATATGACAAACATCCAAACTTTCTCCACCACACCCCAAAAGGGACCTTTCAAGTTTTCAAGTGGTCTCCCCCATCTATCCTCTATAAAAAGCCTTGCCCTTTGGGGCAGCTAGGTGTCACAGTGGATAGAGCACCGGCCCTGGAGTCAGGAGTACCTGAGTTCAAATCTGGCCTCAGACACTTAACACTTACTAGCTGTGTGACCCTGGGCAAGTCACTTGACCCCAATTGCCTCACCAAAAAAAAAAAAGAAAGAAAGAAAGAAAGAAAAAAGCCTTTCCCTTCCTTCTGTGTGGGAGGAACACTCTTTTCCTTCCCTGAGAGGCTGTTTTTGACTCCTCTTAGTCACTTTACCTAGCGCCAAATAAAAACTTCTTTAATTCTAATTGGATTGTGTGAAAGAGTGTAATTCTTTATTGAGGAATACCTAAGAACAACCACAACCACCCTCCCCTCTACCCCGTGTCACATGTGGCAAGGGACTACAGTGGGTTCCATGGTAGGTAAACTGGTCATGCTCAAAACATACCCTGAGATTGTTGTCGTTCATTTGTTTTAGTTGTATCTGATTCTGTGTGAGCCCATTTGGGGTTTTCTTGGCAGAGATACTGGAGTGGTTTGCCATTTCCTTCTCCCACTCATTTTTACAGATAAGGAAACTGAGGCAACTGGGGTTAAGTGACTTGCCTGGGGTCACACAGCTACTAAGTGTTTGACGCAGGATTTGAAATCAGGAAGAAGAGTCTTCCTGACTCCAAGCCTGGCACTTCATCCACTGTGCCACCTACCTCTCACATATTCCGAGGAGCCTAGGTTAAATAAGACCGCCTATTCAAAAATCAGCCATTAATTCAGATTTGGGCTAGATCTGATTGTTGGGAAGTTTTTCCTTCTATCAAGCGTAAACTTGCCTATATATAGCATTTCTGACTCTCCAGACTTCCCCAGCATCACTTTCCTTGCTCCTTACCCCAACCCCTATCTTTTCAGCTTCCATTTATGAGTTATCTTCCCCTATTAGAGGGTGAACTCTTTCAAGGGGACAGTCATTCTTTTTGCTTATATTTGTATTCCTACTGCTTAGCCAAGTGTTTGCTCATAGGTGCTTAAGAAAGCTTGTTGACATGACTTCTTCTACTCACTGTTTCTAGCTCTACCCCATGGAGTGAAGAAGAAACAGCCTAATGCTTCTCTTTGGCAGCCCTTGAGATACTTAAAAACAACTATCATGTCCCCGCTAAGTCTTCTCCATATCAAACATCACCATTCCTTTCAAATCATTTTCATCTAATATCAGCTCCAGGGACTTCACCATCCTGGTTGACTTCATATTGATGCTTTCCAGCTTTTCAGTGTCTTTCCCTAAAACAACTGAAATTAAATAGTATTCAAGATATGATCTGACCATGGAGTACCGTCCTTAGTCCCAGACACTTAAGTTTTTGTGAATGAAGTCCAAGATGATATTGGCCACATCCAAGGTGCTGAGCTTCCTTTTCTCTATCTCATCCTACCCCAGACTTCCTCAGACACTTTGGTGGCCGGCTATGGCTTCTCCATTGTATACTTGTGAAACTGATATGTTTTAACCCAAGCAGACTTTATATGTATCCATAGTAAATTCATTCTTATTAGAGTAAGCCCTATGGGCTAGCTTGCCAATATTTTGGTTGGGGGATCCTATCATTGGGCCTGGTTATTGTCCCTCTTAGTTTTTGTTGTGTCATTTAAAATATTGTGGGACTAGCTGGGGTTTCTAAAAATATTGCTACTTATAAATTAAAGGCTATTGTACCAGTTTGGGCAGTAAGCATTTATTATTTTTGTTTGTTTGTTTGTTTGTTTTAGTGGGGCAATAAGGGTTAAGTGACTTGCCCAAAGTCATACAGCTAGTAAGTGTAAAGTGTCTGAATCCGGATTTGAACTCAGGTCCTCCTGAATCCAGGGCCAGTGCTTTATCTACTGCGCCACCTAGCTGCCCCAGTAAGCATTTATCATTAAGATCACATATTGATAAAGTATTGACCATGTGTCTGACTGACTTCCCCACTAGTTACAGGTCTTACAGGCCTGAACAATTAGTAGAGTCCCAGGAAGAGGGCCAGGGAGAGTGAGCCCAGGGTAAGAGAGTAAGAGAGAGATTCTCTTATCTCCAGAGATTTTTATTCTCTTTCAGGTAGAGGCGGGTCACCACACATTGATCTGAACTAATTGGTTAGCATCATTCAACTCCATTGATTGACATGACTTGGGGGATGGTCAAGGTGTGTTTCCTCCCCTAGGTAATCAGAAAGGTTGATCTGCATTCCTTTTGTTAAACTGAAGGCTCATCCCAGGCTGGGGAGGGGAAAAGAGCAGCTTCTGGGTTTCTCAACTGTTCTCCCTGCTGCCTTTAGACAGTCATAATTATAGGAGTTTAGAGTAGAATAGTTTAGGGTGAGTGACTTCATGGAAGAGGCAGAAGTCTTAAAGAATGAACAGAGGGGGGGCAGCTAGATGGCACAGTGGATAGAGCACCGGCCCTGGATTCAGGAGTACCTGAGTTCAAATCCAGCCTCAGACACTTAACACTTACTAGCTGTGTGACCCTGGGCAAGTCACTTAACCCCAATTGCCCTGCAAAAAAAAAAAAAATGAACAGAGGGGGATATGTGAAGGATAATTTGAGTTAGCCCCCCAATTTAAAAGCTTGTTGAATTTTTCAGCTTTCAAGGAAAGAAAAACTGAAGTAATAAAACTTCAAGTTAGCCTTTATATATCTCCTTTCCCCACACCAATCACCAATTGGCCAGCAGTGATAAGAATATGCTTTTACCCTGGGAATTTCTTACTTAGCCAACTTTCTGCTATCTATGTTATAAAGGCAAGAGAATATGCTGAATAAGCTGGCTGAAGCCTCCTGTTCACTACTGAGTCCCCCGCCCCCATAATTAGATATTATTCTCTTATTAAAGTGGATCTCTTAAACAAGTTTGGCAAATTTGAGACATCAGGCAGCCATTATGCCGATGTTTTTGGTGTAGTCATAACAAAAAGAGCATTTGTTCCCTTTGTTCTCTGTGTCTTTTGTGTTTTAATCTTGTGGTAACTTGAGAAGTTCTGCATATAGAATGATGCCCCTTACTTCAGGTAGCAAAGTATCCTGAATTGAAAAAGACATTGATTAGAGGTCATCTAGTCCAGCACCCTCGTTTAAAATTTTTATTTTATTTTTTCCCCAGTTACATGTAGAAACAATTTTTAACATTTTTTTTTTACTTGCCCATGGTCACATTGCTAGTAAATGTCAAGTGTCTGAGGTTGGATTTGAACTCAGATCCTCCTG